>NC_041380.1:587891950-587966196 GCF_002162155.2 Triticum dicoccoides
CTTCTCTTCGTCCTTGATGACCCGATAGCAATGAGAGAGGTTGAAGCACTTGTCATTGTGTTAAACCTTGAATGCCTCGAAAGCTTGAAATGCCTACAAAATGTTTCCATGCAAGCATATGGGCAAGTGGTAGCAAATGAAGACGTAAAAGGATGATCTTGATGACACAAAAGAGGGCGGCTTGCTTGCTATCATACCATGTCTTGCATGCCGATGCCGCTCACGGGGCAGGCCTTGACGCTCTCAAGGGTGGCGCAAAACTTGTTGCACTCTTGTTGGATCACCCTCCACCGCTTGGAAATGGAGACCCACCCACGCGTGCTCACAAATTGGTAAGGTGGAAACCTCTTGCGCTCATGAAACTCGCGGTGCACACGAGTCCAAAAGGTCGAATGCTTTTGCTCGGCTCCCATCTTTGGGTCTTGTCCAATGTCTCGCCAACACTCACAAAGAAGCTTGGCGCTTACTCTTGCGCTTCGGCTTAGGACCTGCGGCTTGGTTGGCGAGCTCGTCCTCGAACAAAGGCTCCACTTTGATGTCGCACTCGTCCTCTTCCTCTAGCCCATAGTCCTTCGGGAACTCGTGGTCGAGGGGGAAGCCGTCCAGGTCGATGCCGACCTGATCACGCATGAAGGTCGCCTGATCGGGATCATAGCCAGCGGCCGGCGTGAACACTCCGCGACCGTCTTGGATTTGTGTCTCGTCAGGATCGTAGCCAGCGCCCGGCGCACCATCCTCGAAGATGAGGTTTTGCATGTAGTCCTCATCGACGGCGGATGGCATTTCCTCGAACGGGTTACGGGCGTCCGGGAGCCCGCCGGCTGGCGTCTGTCGGCGTGTTTCCTCGTGCCGTCGGACGATGAGCCACCGACCATCGGGGTGGCGTTGAGATCGATGGGCGCGGGCGCGGGCGTGGAAGGCACGACCACGCTCACGTCGGGTGAGCACTCCCCGGAGAGGTGGAGGCCTGCGGGTAGACCTGGAAGCGGGGACCGGGTTGCAAGCCGACGCGCGGGGTGAGTCGGGTAGCACCATCTGAGGAAACACCAACGAGCCGGTGCTGGCCGCGGCGACGGCGGCTTGGAATGCGCTGTCTTGGCTAGGGTTTACCCCTAGCATGTAGAGCGCCTCCCTCGCTACCGCCGCGACGCGAGCGTTGGTGAACTCCTACTGCGCGGCGGCGACGGCGGCGGCCTGCGCGGTGGCCTCATTCCTCGCGTCCGCGGCGTGGCTCCGGCCCTTCCTCTTGGCCGACTCCCTTACCCGATGTTCGGGCGTCGGCGCCTTCTTCGGCTTGGTCGCGGTGCCGGTCTTGCGCGGGGCACGAGGCTTGCCTTTCCCGGAGGGGGCGACGGCGCCGGACGAGGCGAGGGAGGCGAGGCCGGCGCCGGCGTCGAGGTCGATGGCGTCCTCCATGGCTGGTTGGGGGGCGGGGGCGCGCGTAGGCGGGAGTGTTTTTGGGGAAAATGAGGAGAAATGATGGTGGCTGCCACCGACCGGCGGGCTCGGGAAGAGGAGTTGGCGCATGTGCGCGCGTCTGTCTCGTGTCCGCGCCGACGCAAATCCAGCTCAAAATTGGGCCGGGAATGAGCGCCAGCGGATGAAAAACATACGCGCGTCCGTTTAGATCGGCGCGTTGGGCCGCCACTTTGTCGGCATCGATTCAAACAGACGCGGGCGGACGAAATGGGTCGCCCCATTAAAGTTGCTCTTATCATTTCATATAAAAAAATGAGCTTTACCCTTTCAGTTTTTGGAAAAGTTCTAGCATGCGAAACCACTTGTAAGAACTGTGATGTGCTTTAGCAAAATCGTTTCACCTATCCATGCATGCATGCATCTGCAATTCTGCATGCTTGACTCGTGGTCGTCTCTTCCGGCAATCAGGCGTAGCCGCGTAGGAAAGCACGTAACGCTCACCTGATCTCTGGCGCTCTGCTGGTTGAACTTGGAGTCCTCGTCGCTCAAGTCGCTGGACGTGTACACCGACAGGAGATAAGAGTATATTTTTCGTCCCACAACTCTTGATCGAGTCTAAATTTGGTTCCTCAATTTCGAAACCAGACAACTTGCACCGTCAACTATTGAAACCGGACAAGATTCGTCTCTGGTCTTGGTTTTGACCGGTTTTGGAGCTGACTCACCCCAGTTTTGACCGGTGCTGACTCAAATTCGCGTAATTTTTTCAAATCCGTGATTTTTTTAAATCCACGTACATTTTCATATGTGCCCACTCATTGAAATTCGTGTACTTTATTCAAAAATTATTATTTTTAAATCTGTAAACCTTTCTGAAATTCGTGTACCTTTCTCAGTTCATGTAATTGTTTCAAATTCGCATACTTTTTTCAAACCCTTTATTGTTTCTAATCCATGAACTTTTCTACAATTCATGTGCTTCCAAAAATCCATGCACCTTTCCCAAGTTAGCCTATTTTTCAATATTAGTGTAATGTTTTCATGTTCACGTACTTTTTTTTGAAATTCACGAATCTTTCAACAATATTCGTGTAAACCTTTTAGAAATTCACGAATATTTTTCAACTTCGCATTTTTTTCAAATTCGCGTACTTTTATTCTAGTTCATGTACTTTTTTCAAATTCAGATATTTTTCTACAAACCCACATACATTTTTCAAGTTCGCATGTTCTTTCAAATTCACATACCTTTATTATAGTTCGCATACTTATTTAAATTCACATGTTTTTCTACAAAACCACTTACATTTTTCAAGTTCACATATTTTTTAAAATTCGTGTATTTTTATTCTAGTTCACGCACTTATTTAAATTCATGTATTTCTCTACAAAACGCGTACATTTTTCAAGTTCGCGTATTTTTTTTCAAATTTGCTTACTTTTATTATAGTTCGCATACTTATTTAAATTCACATGTTTTTCTAAAAAATATTATGCGGATTTGGAAAAAGTATGTGAATTTGAAAAAATTACGCAAACTTGAAGAAAGTACGTGGATTTGGATAAAGTAAACTGATTTGAAATATACACAAATTTAAGAAAATGTGCAAACTTGAAAAAAGTTTGTGGGTTTGGAAAAAAAATACAGGAATTTGAGTCAGCTCAGTCAAAACCGAGTGAGTCGGCTGCAAAACCGGTCAAAATAGAGTCCAGGGACGAACCTTGTCTGGTTTCAATAGTTGAAGGTGCGTGTTGTCCGGTTTTAAAGTTGAGGGACCAAATTTAGACTCCGTGAAAAGTTGAGGGACGAAAAATATACTTTTCTCCCGACAGGAACCCATGGTGCACCAAAGCATCAACGCTACATCGACGGAAGGTTACAGGTGTTTTACCGGGTGATACTGATTTGTCAAGTTGTGATTGGATTAAGGGGGGAGGGACGGGCCCCACCAGGGTGAAAATCAGAGGGGCCGGAATCTGATATATTATTAGGAAAGGGCCTGTAAAACTCCTGTAAGGGGCCCGTACGTTTAGCATTTTTTATAAATACCACAGCCAAGATGATCCAAACAAGCCAAACAAGTAACAACCAACTCATTGCCATATAGCGCCACTGCAAATCAAAAGGTTAAGACGCCCATTACCGCGCGCGCGGCACTGCCGATCGATCGACGACAGACCCACGCACGCCATGTCGTCGCCGGACACCGGAAGCATCGCGAGCCGGTGGCGCCAGCTGCAGGGCGCGGGGTCGTGGGAGGGGCTGCTGGACCGGGACCTGCGCGCCTCCATCATCGCCTACGGCGAGCTGGCGGAGGCCACCTACGACGGGTTCAACTCGCAGCGCCGCTCGCTGCACGCCGGTGCGTGCTTCTACGGCCATGACGACCTGCTCGCCGCCGCCGGCGTGGTCCGCGCTGGCCACTACGCCGTCACCAAGTTCATCTACGCGACAAGCGGGTTCTTCCTGGCGCCCACGACGGGGACGTCCGTGCCCGACAACTTCTTCGTGCTGCCGCTGCCGTCGCTGCTGGAGGAGCCCTGGTGCCGGGAGTCCAACTGGATGGGGTACGTGGCAGTGGCCACGGACGAGGGCGTGGCGGCGCTCGGCCGGCGCGACATCGTCGTTGCCTGGCGCGGCACAGTGGAGAGCCTCGAGTGGGTTAACGACCTGGACTTCACTCCCACGTCCGCCGCGCCCGTGCTTGGCTCGGCGGCGGATGATTTCGACTCCGCTTTGGTGCACAAAAATGCTAAACGTACGGGCTTCTTACAGGAGTTTTACAGGCCATTTCCTAATAATCTATCCGATTCCGGCCCCTCTGATTTTCACCCTGGTGGGGCCCGTCCCTCCCCCCTTAATCCAATCATAACTTGACAAATCAGTATCACCCCGTAAAACGCCCGTAACCTTCCGTCGATGTAGCGTTGATGCACTTCGGTTTTGTAATGCCTCTCGAATACAGTAGTGGCACATGATTGTGAAGAATCCACCTTTGCAATTGCAACGTTCGTCGGACCATGCCGCCCGCAGCGACACACACCCAGCTCAGCTGCTGGTCTTCATCTGCGTGCGAGCGCTCTTTGGTTACTTGCGTGCAAGCTTCAGTTGCTTGAACCCACCAACGTCTGACCACCAACTTGAGTACGTATGTACGTACTACTACTGTAGTATACTCCTATTTGTCGTGTTCTTCATGTGCCGTACCCGTACGTGGAGGAAAATTAAATGTAAGGGTTCGCTTCAGAGGGAGCGGGTGACTGGTTCATCCGGCTGGGAAATTAGCCCATCAATTTCAAGAACGACAGTGCCTTGACGTGCCGTCGTGTAGCGCATGTGGTTCCTGTGGAGCAAGGGTGTTCCTCCTACCGCCCCGAAAGAAAACGCAGTCTGTGGAGCAGGGACTTGTGGTGGTGGGTGAAATCGGGATGAGTTGTGCCGTCGTCGTCCGTGCTATCCATCAGGTTATCGTATCAGCCGGCGGTAGGTTTGAGACGGCATTGGTGTTTTTCATGTGCCGTGTGGTACTCTTTATCGTGTTCTTCATGCGCCGAGGAGTGGATAGGCACGGAGAGAAATTAAAAGAATGCATCGCCTCCTCGGCGGAAACGAGTTACTGGAAGATCTGGCTGAGAAATTAGCCTGGCCGTACAATAATTTCTAAGGGCATCTCTAACGTAGAATATCAAACAGACGCCGCTAAATATCCAGGCATCTCCAACATGGATCAGGAATGCCCTAAAATATTTGCGGGCATGTCTAGACATGTTTGCGGATATTCAATTTGGAGCCAGCCATACAATTATATCCCTCATAAACAAGGCGATCACCAATCCATACAACATTGATACATGCTAGTTCATAGATTTTTACAATGCAGACAAGCTAGGGTTTAGAGGGGGTCACCAGCCGGTTTTTAGTAGCCGGGTACACTCCTCAGGTGGCGCGCCGGCCAACAATACATGAATGCGGGTAGGCAGGAGGACGGCGAGCCTCCATGCATTTGTGTGGAAAATGTGGGCGTCGGCTGGGTTTTCAGTGGGTCTAGGACATCGGAGTCCAAGTGACGATCGTCCAGACTTTCCTAGGCCGCCTCCCTATTTTGAGCCAAACTTAGGGATTTCAAACGTCCAGATAGGTGTGGCATAAAATGATGATGGCATTGAAAGCCTAAAAGTATTCGGATAGTCCGATCCAAACATATAGGAAAGGTTCAGACATCCGTGTTGAAGATGCCCTAATCGTGGACGTCGAACGACAGCGCCTTGGTGTGCCGACGTGTTGTGCGGCTTGAGCAGAGCAAGGATGTTCGTCGTACCACCTTGAAAATCTGTGTAGCATGGTGTCTTGTCGGGGCGAAGTAGGTTGATCCGGGATGAATTGTGAAGTGTCGTTGGCGATGTCCGTATGATCCATCTAGTTATCTTATCAGCCAGCGGCGGGTGGGTTGGAGACGGCACTGGTTGGTTATTTTCTTCCGTGACGTCAGCATCTTATGGCATTGTGTTTTGTTTTCTGCGAGTCTATTCACAACATGTGTGCTCCCCTATTGCGTATGTTTCTCAGAAGAGAAGGTTACGAATGAAAGTCTTGAAATACCGCGTCAACAGTTTCTCTTCTTTTCTAGGTCCAAATCCAACGGCGACAGAGTTCACGGATTGACATCCAACCTTTTTTTGACATCTAAACAGCCACTTGATGACCCACAAGTATAGAGGATCTATCATAGTCTTTTCAATAAGTAAGAGTGTATAATGAATTTTTACCGACCAAAAGAAGTATCGTGCAAGAAAACAGAGTCCGGAGGGCACACGAGGTGCCCACGAGGCAAGGGGCGCGCCCAGGGGGTAGGGCGTGCCCTCCACCCTCGTGGATTCCTCGTGTCCTTTCCGGACTGCTTCTTATATATTTTCCTATTTTCTTAAATATTTCAAAACGGAGAAAAATTGCTATTAGAACTGTTTTGGAGTCGGTTTACTTACCGTACCACATACCTATTCCTTTTCGGAGGCTGAAAGGTTCTGGAAGATGTCCCTTATATACTTCTTCGGGGTTACGGTTTCAATAACATTAGTTTCAACATTTATATGATTACCTGAGATATAATGTTTGATTCTTTGACCATTCACCACCCTCGGATTTGTGCCTTCGAAGTTGTTGAGTTTTATAGCACCAGAACGATAGACCTCCTCGATAACTTAAGGTCCTTCCCATTTAGAGAGGAGTTTTCCTGCAAAAAATCTTAAACGAGAGTTATATAACAATACATAATCACCCACATTAAACTCATGTTTTTGTATCCTTTTGTCATGCCATCTTTTAACTTTTTGAAAGGATCGAGAAGAGGTGTCTAGAGGGGGGGGGGGTGAATAGATTCTAAGTAAGAAAAGTTGGAGTTTTTAAATTCTTTAAGTTGAAGTGAAGTTTTGGCACAAGTTTAAACATTCACAATACATATCAAGTAAGCATGACAAGAGTATATGAGCAGCGGAAAGTAAAGCATGCAAGTTGCAAGAATGTAAAGGGATGAGATTGGAGTGTGCAAACGCAATTTGGAGACACGGAAATTTTTTATCCGTGGTTTCGATAGGTGGTGCTATCGTACATCCACGTTGATGAAGACTTCAACCCACGAAGGGTAACGGTTGCGCGAGTCCACGGAGGGCTCCACCCACGAAGGGTCCACGAAGAAGCAACCTTGTCTATCCCACCATGGTCGTCGCCCACGAAGGACTTGCCTCACACGGGTAGATCTTCACGAAGTAGGCGATCTCCTTGCCCTTACAAACTCCTTGGTTCAACTCCACAATCTTGACGGAGGCTCCCAAGTGACACCTAGCCAATCTAGGAGACACCACTCTCCAAGAGGTAACAAATGGTGTGTTGATGATGAACTCCTTGCTCTTGTGCTTCAAATGATAGTCTCCCCAACACTCAACTCTCTCTCATGGGATTTGGATTTGGTAGAAAGAAGATTTGAGTGGAAAGCAACTTGGGGAAGGCTAGAGATCAACATTTATGTGGTTGGAATTGAATATCTTGACTTCAACACAAGTGTAGGTGGTTCTCTCTCAGAAAATGTATGTTGGAAGTGTAGGCATGTTCTGATGGCTCTCTCTATGAATGAAGAGTGGATGGAGGGGTATATATAGTCTCCACACCAAATCTAACCATTACACACAATTTACCAAACTCGGTGGGACCGAATCATGAAACTCGGTCGGACCGATTTAGTTCATAATGTGACCGTTAGGCATTTCGGTGGGACCGACATGATCAACTCGGTGGGACCGATGTGCTAGGGTTAGGGTAAAGCCTCAACTCGGTTTGACCAATTACACAAACTCGGTGGGACCGATTTGGGTAATAAGCGAAACAGAGAGTTGGCCATGCAAACTCGGTGGGACCGATTGTATACCTCGGTGGGACCGAAATTATTGCAATAGGAAACCGAGATCCCATCTTGGTGAGACCGAGATCCCATCGATGAGACCGAATTGATTGGGGTTTCTGGCAGTGGCTATGTCAAGAGAACTCGGTGGCGCCGGATAGAAAGTTTCGGTGGGGCCGAGTTTGACTTTTGGTTTGGGACATATGTGGATATGAGAAAGTGGTTGAGGGCTTTGGAGCATATCACTAAGCACTTTGAGAAAGAAACTCATTAAGAAACACCTCATCCCCTCTTAATATTATTGACTTTCCTATGGACTCAATGTGATCTTGGATCACTAAAATAGAAAATGTAGAGTCCTGAGCTTTGAGCTTGAGCCAATGCTTTGTCCTCAGCATCTTGAAGGGGTTCCACATCCTCTAGTCCATGCCACTCCATTGTTGAACTTATCTGAAACATACTAGGTAGAAACATTAGTCCAACAAGAGATATGTTGACATTAATTACCAAAATCACCCAGGGAGCACTTGTGCTTTCAATCTCCCCCTTTTTGGTAATTGATGACAACATACGTCAAAGCTTTAGATAAAGATATAGAGAATAACAAGTAAAGCTTTGGAAAGACATGTAACATGCATAGGCTCCCCCTACATGTATGCAATCATGTAAATATGGAATATAGGAGCATGTGAATGCATAAGCATGACAGAGTAAACAATGTGTTACATGTATCTTGGCTATATGCATCAGAGCAAATGACGTGAATATAGGAAGTGTACCTTCATGCTCATGAGTCCTTCTTGCAAACAGTATGTACATCAGCAAGAAATCCTCATACACATGACTGTGATGCATATACTTACCTTGTGGTCTTGAGTTGGCTTAGGAAGGAATGAACCTGAGTAAACAAGGTTAGATAACACAGATACACCTACTAGCCAGAGCGAACAAAAGAAACCACAAGAGTACCAAGAATGGGATGACATGTAGAGAGTGAGTACTGAGTACCCCATTGGATACAGTCATGTCCCCAAAGGTAAAGATGTGCAATGAATTCAAGGATTTCCTTCTCTTAGATGTCTTGCTCCCCGTGAATCTAGCATGGGATACTGGGACAAGATATGGAACAGAAAATTAGAGCAAATGAAAAGAGACAGAGCTAATGCAAATAATCAAATATGAACATGTATTACCCCTCTTAAAGACATGTGACTTCTCTCCTCTTGAACACCAAGCATCTGGGTTTTTTGATGTGATACCTCTTTCTCCCAGTTGAAGAAATTTCTCCCCCTGAGTATTCTTTCCCCCTATAGAAATGATTAAGCTTTGATGTGATCTCTCTCCCCCCCCTTTGACATCAATTTTCAAGAAGGGTTCTTCTGGATTTTTTGTTACAAATGGGTTTGGTCCTTGAGTCACAGAACAAAGCAGCAAGTCGAATGTGATGCTGGTAGATGACAAGAATCATTGAGTGGAGCTGGAGCAAAAAGAATGCAGAAACAAGTGGCAAGCTGTCTTTCCTGCAGTGAAATCGGTGGCACCGAGTTGTGTGCTTCGGTGGCACCGAAAGGATTTGGTTGGACCGAAGGAAAAAAAACCGGTGTGACCGAGTTCATCACGGTGAAAACACTTGTCACTTCAGCTCACTAGGCAGGTAAAATCTCACAAGGATTTGCAAGGAATTTGCTGAAAGATTTGCAATGAATTGGATGCAGGGAATGCAGAACAGAAAAGAAATCTAGATGAAGTTTTTTTTGAAAGGGGAAACAAATATGTATGAGACAAATGCAAGAGCACAAAAAAACACAAGAGACACTACAACAGGAACCCCCCCTTTAGCAACGCATTGATACGTTGTCGTATGTCCATATAAACGTTGCTAAGGCCTACACCAACAGATTTATATGTGTTGTCGTAGGTGGCGTTACAAGGGTCTACAACAACGTATATTCATGCGTTGGTAAATGGCGTAATTAAGCATTGTAAGATTGCAACATATATGGTTAGAGCGTAAGAACGCTTCATATGCGTTGGTGGCTACTGCCCACAAAAAGGATTTCTAAATGGTCATAGCATATCATTCCAATGCAAATAAACATTGCCACACTACATGATACTTTTAATGGTATTTTTACATCAACATTGGAATTATAAGGTCAATGCTGATAGTGCATAGGAGAAACAATATAAGAACCAGAAATGTCGCATACATTCACTCATATATTAAATAGACTCAGTTGCATTACAAAGAATGTGGTGCAAAGATTACAAAATGCGAAACTATATGTAGTAGGCTGATTCTCGACCTTACAATCAACATCGCATCCATTCTAAAACTTTGTATTTGAAACATTGACCCTGAAAATGACAATCTGAAATATATTATGAAACTATCTGGTAGTAGCCCCATTCTGGATCTTGCAATCAACATCTGAGTCACGCGTCATCAATTTATCCTGCCAATCTACAACAACAAAGAAACGATATCACTAATACCATGAGATAAACACTGGTTAATATGGTAGTAAAATTTAAAGGGCAACAAACAAGGTTAGGGCATCAAATAATCAATCTTGCTACATGAGCAAAAATAACCTTTTGAGTGGTCGTATCATCTCGCACTACTGTGAATTCATACTCAGTATTAACATTGTCAAGTATAATATTATACTGTGGTTCAGTACTTTGGAGTGTAGCATGAGCAAAAACTATAACAAACTTTTCTTAGTCATGTTGGATTCCAAACAAAATAAAATGATCATAATTAATCTGTACAAGCAGATTTGTTTAATCATTGCACTTGCATCCCCATACGGTAGAGAAAGTTTCACTTCAGATACAATACAGCACTTCCCTGAACACATTACTTGATGTTTCACTTCTATGGACACACACATTGAAGCAAGCAACACCAAAGTTGAAGCAAGCACTTGAAGACATAATAGTTTCATGATCTAAAATATGTAGTCATGTCTGAAGGCTTTGATAAGTCATAATTTGTTTGAAACACCTTTTACAGACCCCGCAGTACCACTCAACTCTAGAGTAAACAGAGCACTAGCTTACATGCACCAACCACCTTTGATATTTATTTTCTTATGAACAAACTATACATATGTTAATTGAGTTATTTAACATCTTAGAAAGAAAATACTAAAGTAATATACATCGAGGTACCTAACCAAAAAATATTTGCATTAACAAGTAGCACATCTTTCTTTGCATCCGTGGTTCTGTAGTTCTCCAGAAAAATAAATATAAAAGCAGAGAATTTCTAGAAGTACTTGAAGTTGAGAGAAAATAATTCACAGGAACCTACAAATCAGGTACCGTATTGAATGCTAACAAGTGTGTTTTCTTGACACTCTTATTCATATAGATGCGTATCAACTATAATAGTCTGAAGAGTGAATAGTGAATACACACAATTTTTAACCTGAGGTTTTTAATAGCATTGAAATTATGTCACGTAAATCACCCATAACTTTTTCAAGCCTTGTGGAATCATGTAGTCATACCTCTCTTTGCACAAGTAGTAGCCCCCTGATCTCTCCCCAAAGCTTAATAGTGTTGACATACACATGCACATTAGAATAAGGAAAATACTTTAATTTGATCAATACATCCATTTGCACATTTATAGTCAATACCACAAGGAATATGTAGTAAATTTGTGACTACAAAGAATGATGAACTTGGTTCGTAAGCCCCTGCCAGGGCATTAAAGTTCTGCAAATCCAAACCAGAGGAACATAAGCCATACCATAAGCACTAGCTAGGATTGTCATTCAGAATTTCTGAGGTAGCCTAAAAGACAAAAAAAATACCAATAGATGATACATGTAAATGGTCAGTTAATACTTCTGGATGGCACAAGATCAGTTATATGATCACGGGACGACCAAACTGTCAGGACCGCACACAAAGTAATTACAATGGACAGAAGTAGAATCATACAGTATATGGTCAACGCCCTCACTTGCTTGAGGAGTATATGGTGTTGAAGTAGCAGCACAGTTGTCACCCATGTCATGTGAATATACCAAATTAGCCAGGCACCAGCAATGAAGCAGCCAGACCCCCAACCCTATAAAATTGAGAGTCAAAGAACTAGATATGAAACTGAAAGGGGCGAGAGAGATATTAGAAATCTTGACAGCTAAGATGATTGCCGAACCACTCAAAATTGACCAAGCATAGTGGTGTTCGTGTGTAATTGGTAGCACAATGGTAGGTGAACCATCGACAAGTGATGACACAATCCTGGGAGCGCAGCTAAATCGAATAGTATGA
Organism: Triticum dicoccoides; assembly: GCF_002162155.2. NCBI lineage: Eukaryota > Viridiplantae > Streptophyta > Magnoliopsida > Poales > Poaceae > Triticum > Triticum dicoccoides. The sequence goes on from NC_041380.1 coordinate 587,904,055, forward strand.
CAAACATGGTGGTGGAGTTCACAGCAACAGATGACCATAGATCCATAGACTCCTGCGAGTGGAGGGGGTGTTGCTCCTGCTGCTCCAGCGGAAGTAGCGGTAGTGATTGGGTCGGTGTAGTGGTGTCAATTGTCAAGGATATCAAAATTGTGATCTATGGCAAAGAATGAAACGTGGTAGCCATGACACACAAAGAACCTGTAAAAGCAGCGGAGGGGATAACTTACTGAAACTGAACCCCAGGTGTCGAAGTTGAGGTAGCCAAGGCGAAGCAGCAACATCGATCCCGAACTGCTAGCAGTGTGTGCAGTGCAGAGACGCGGGGTAGTGGGCCTACAAACTTGAGGAGACGTGGGAGCCGCCCCGGCGACCAATGACGCCTAGGGTGGATGCAGGGGCACAGAGGGCGTCGCGGCGGCGGACGTTTAGAGGAGAGTTCTGCAGTCTGCGGGGAGCCAAGCTGGTGAGCGACGACGCGGTAGCGCGTCGGACATAGCCGAACTCTGAGGCAGCAGCGGCGGAAGCGGCAGCGTCGGAGGTCATGGAACTGGGGTGAGAGAGAGGATTGGTAGGGGAGAGAGATGTATCGAGGGAAGAGAGAGTCATGGATAAAAAATAGGTTATTTGTTGCGTGATATTTGGAGCCGAGGAGGTGGGCACGGGGTTAAGTTAAGGGGGAGGTTAGATCTAAGTGGGGAGGTGGGAGGATAACTCAAAACAACACATTATTATCATCGTTGCTAGATATGCGTTGGTATAGGGGGGTGTTTTTTGTAGTGAGAACTTCATCTTGGATTGGGCGGCGACAAAGTCACCTATGTTAGAGTATATTGACTTAGGAGTCAAGTGAGGGCACTTGATCATAGGTCATACTCATTGTTTAAGCACAAAATGGGGTTACTATTTTTTGTTTAAGCATCTTGTATTCTCATCTTGTTGAGTTGCTTTTACCCATGACTTGGAGTAAAGCTTCTCTAAGATGGAATAACATACGTTGGGTGGTGGTGTCGATCTTGATCATGTAGTTGAACTTGTGTGGGTTGCTCAAGGTTGATGTAGCTCATCAAGAGTTGGGAGCACCACTTGGAATTTGAGTTCATCTACCTACATGGGTTAGTATTGCAAGGAAGAGCACTTGTGTATCCAAAATGACAATCATAAAACTTAATATAGAATTTGTCAAAGGATATGTTTGGAGATTTTCATGCTTCCTTGTTTTCAACCACCATTGTGTAGAGACTTGATGATGTAGATATTGCTCAAGATGTGAGTGGGTTGCAATCTCATAGATTTAGATTCATCCAAGTACCTACAAGGGTTAGATAGCATGCAAGGGTGCAAATATATCCAAGACACATAAATAGCAACATGAAAGAAATATCAAGGATTAGTCAAAGGCTCATGCCTTGCATGTATCCAAATGGAGTTCCTACTCCAAGTTTGAAGCATCAATGATGTTCAATTCACCTCTCAAACGGCAAAAGAATTTCTCATCAAGTGCTTTGGTAAATATATCCACCAATTGCTTATCGGTGCGAACATGCTTAAGATCAATTTCCCCTCTGGCAACATGATCTCGAATGAAATGATGACCAACTTCAATATGCTTAGTTTGAGAATGTTGCACGGGATTGTGAGGAATCTTGATAGCACTTTCAACGTCACAAAGAAATGGAACATGTTTCACATATATTCCATAGTCCTTGAGAGTTTGGGTTATCCAAAGTAATTGAGCACAACATGAACCAGCGGCAATGTATTTCGCTTCGGCGGTGGATAAGGATACCGAGTTTTGTTTCTTGGAAGACCAAAACAGAATAGATCTACCAAGAAATTGACAAGTACCCGAAGTGGACTTTCTATCAACCTTGTCTCCGGCATAGTCCGAATCGGAGTAACCAACAAGATCAAAAGAAGACCTCTTAGGATACCAAATGCGAAAATTTGATGTGTGTATTAAGTATCTCACTATCCTTTTCACAGCCTTAAGATGACATTCTTTAGGGGCCCCTTGATATCGTGCACACATGCACACACTTAGCATAATATCGGGATGAGAGGCACATAGATATAACAATGAGCCAATCATGGAGCGGTAAACCTTTTGATCAACCGGTTCACCATCTTTGGTCAAATCAACATGTCCACTAGTAGGCATGGGTGTAGTCATACCTTTGCATTCTTGCATGTTGGACTTCTTGAATAAGTCCTTGGTGTACTTTGTTTGAGAGACAAAGGTACCTTCCTTAGTTTGTTTGATTTGAAAACCAAGAAAGAATTTGAGTTCACTCATCATAGACATCTCAAACTTCTCCGACATTAGCTTTCCAAACTTCTCACTAAAATAAGGGTTAGTCGAACCAAATATTATATCATCAACATAAATTTGGCACACAAATAGTTCTCCATTAACCCTTTTAGTAAAAAGAGTAGAATCTATTTTTCCAATTTCAAAGCCTTTTTCAATAAGGAACTTGGTCAAGCATTTATACCACGCTCTAGGAGCTTGTTTAAGACCATAAAGAGCTTTGTGAAGTTTGTAAACATGATTAGGTTTCTTAGGATTGACAAAGCCGGGAGGTTGCTTAACATAAACTTCCTCCTCAATTTCACCATTTAAAAAAGCACTTTTAATGTCCATTTGGTACAAGGTGATATCAGGGTGATTAGCATAAGCAAGTAAGATGCGAATGGACTCAATTCTAGCAACGGGGGCATATGTCTCACCATAGTCCATACCTTCGACTTGAGTGTAGCCTTGGGCGACTAGACGTGCTTTGTTGCGAACAACTTGTCCATCTTCATCTTGCTTGTTGCGAAACACCCATTTGGTACCGATGATGTTGTGGTTGTTGTCGGGCTTCTCAACCAATGTCCACACTTGATTTATCTCAAAGTTGTGTAGCTCTTCATGCATGGTGTTTATCTAATATGGATCTTCCAATGCTTCTTCAACCTTCATAAGTTCAATGCTAGAGATGAATGAATAATGTTCACAAAAGTTAGCCAAACGAGTTTTAGAGCGAGTGATTCTCCCAGTTTGGATATCATTGTAGATTTGCTCGACGGGATGGTCTTTGGTGGCTCTTGCACAAACTCATGGGAGCTTTTGCTTGGCTCAGGGTGGAACATCCTCTTCATCTTGTTCTTCTTCTTGGCCTTCTTCATTGTTGACGTTGTCGTTCTCTTGTCGTGGAGGAGAAGGAGGTTGTTGATGTTCATCTTGGTGTACTTCCTCGTTTTCTTCGTCTTGGTGTGTCCCACTTGTGGATGCTTCTGTATCAACTCTTGTTCACCTTGTCGTGAGGTGGAAGCTTCCACTTGGACAGACGAGGTACTCTCCTTCACCTCCCTTGGACGAATCTTGCCAATAGACAAGTCTTGGATTGCTTCTGAAGGGTCTTTGTCTCCTACATCAATTGGCAATTTCTCTACTTGCGAGCCGTTAGATTCATCAAACTTCGCATCTACTGTCTCTTCAACCTTTCGGGTGAAATTGTTGTAGACACGGTAAGTGTGAGAGTTTGAGCCATAACCAAGTAGGAAACCTTCATGAGATTTAGGAGAAAATTTAGAACGACGATGCTTATCAAGAATGTAGCACTTTGAGCCGAGTACTCGAAAGTATCCAACTTGGGGTTTGTTACCGGTGAGGAGCTCGTATGCCGTCTTGCCGAGTAGCTTGTGAAGATACAAGCGATTTGTTGCATGACAAGCTGTCTCAACCGCTCCCACCCAAAAGTGTTTTGGAGTCTTGTACTCATCAAGCATCGTTCTTGACATCTCAATAAGAGTCTGGTTCTTCCTCTCAACAACTTCATTTTGTTGAGGTGTGTACGTAGCCGAGAACTCGTGTGAAATCCCCTCTTTGTCAAGAAAGGTATCCACATTTGCGTTCTTGAACTCTGTTCCATTGTCGCTCCGAACCCTCTTGATCTTCACTTCAAATTGATTTTGGGCCTTTCTAGCAAAGTTTTTGAAGATCTTTTGGACCTGCGATTTATCATCAAGGAAGAACACCCACGGAAAGCTTGAAAAATCATCGACTATGACTAGACCAAATGAGTTACCACCGAGACTCTTGTAGGCATTGGGACCAGAGAGATCCATGTGAAGTAGCTCGAGCGGTCTTCTCGTGGTCATGATGTTCTTCACGGGGTGACTCCCTCCAACTTGTTTTCCTGCTTGACACGCACTACAAAGTATATCCTTGTCAAATATAACATCTTTTACTCCAAGGATATGATTACCTTTAATAAGTTTATCAAGATTTCGCATGCCCACATGACTTAACCTTCTATGCCACAACCAGCCTTTAGAAGATTTAGCAATTAAGCAAGTTCTAGGTTGAGCCTTTTTAGTGAAATCAACAATGTAAAGATCACCTCTACGTATATCGGTAAAGACCATTTTATGATTGTCTCTTCGAAACACTTGGCAATCTACTTCAGTAAATAGGACATTGAAACCGAAATCAGCAAGTCTAGATACTGAAAGTAAATTGTACCCAAGAGATTCAACGAGCATGACATTTTGTATGGAGCTATCATGTGAGATGGCCACCTTACCGAGGCCAACCACGTTACCCTTTGAGTTATCACCAAAATTGACATACTTTCGAGGGTCGTCATTTTCAGCAAGCTCACGAAACATATCTTTGTCTCCGGTCATATGATCAGTACATCCACTATCAAGAACCCATTCCTTTCCTCCAGCCATGTAGCCGCGAAGATTTGCCATAAGACCAAAGTGTCTCATCGCATCGTCAAGATCACTGTCACTATTATCATCCTCATCATAGTATCCATGTTCAACATCGTCTTGTATTTTATCAATTCCTAGAGAGGGTAATTCATTAGATAAATGATCGTCACAACAGTCACCTTTATGAATTCTAATAGCTTCGGATATGATCTTGCTAATGATTCCAACATCTCCTTTGGCACGCATGAGATTGGTAAGCTCAAATAGACAATCACCAAAAATAGGATCACTAGAATTCATCTTACTCAAGGCAATATACTTATGAAGAATTTCATCTATGTTTTTGTCGGGTGGTTGGTGCGACATATGCCAATGGATGGCTTATCATTGTGGGAGCCAATAAAACATCGCCGGTGCCTGGAAACGGGATAAGGCGAAGACATGCACGCCAGCGAATCTTACCCAGCTTCAGGGCTCTCTGTGGAGATAACACCACTAATGCTGCTCTGCGGGGTTTCCGCATGATCACTAGCTCGACGGGTGGCTACAGGATGCTCCTTGAGCTGTTTTGAAAGGATGAAGGAGGGCAAGGCCAGCCCGCTCATCTTCTCCTTGTGGTGTCTAAAACTATCCGAAGAGAGATCTCCCTGTGCATGGGAGCCCTCGGGGTTTATATAGGCCTACCCCCCAGGGGTACAATGGTAATCCGACTGGGCATCGGCCCTAGCCGTCTGTGTCTATGCCCACTGGCTTCTTTGCCGACTGGTGGGGCCCGCCGACTGGTGGGGCCCGCTGACTGGTGGGTCCCGCCGGCTGCCGGTCCTCTGGTCGACAGGCCAGCCCCACCGCTCTGGGGCTTTGTCGGGAGCTGGTTACTGTGGCCCCGCCCTTAGTGGCGAGGGCTTCGTCTTGGCAAGCATGGCTACAGTGGCGCCGCCAGGCGGCTTATCACTGTAGCCTTACCTCGTCTTATCTCCTTAATGGGGCGCCTCCTTCGAGGGAGTGGACTGGCCAGCTACTGGGAAACGGTCGTACCCCAGGCCGACTAGGGGTGGCCCGGCCGCCTTCGGGTGTCTCCATGACGGATGGGTCCCGCTGCCCACGGGTCGTACTGACGGCTCGTCGTGGGTGACATCATGGTCAATATGGCAACAGTGTCGCGCCGAACGGGTGAGGGCCGCCCGTACGGCGTACTGTGGCTAGGCGTGCTCCGGGATTTGAGGGTGGCAGGTTTCACTGTAGCCACGCCCCGTCTCATCACCGTTATGTGGGTGCAGATTTTGAGGGCACGATCTGGGCCGCCTTCTGAGGGGGGCGGCTTCTTGGAGTCGGCCTTCTTGTGGCCGGCTTCGTGGAGCCGGCCCTCTCGGGGCTTTCTTCTTGGAGATTTTTTGGCCTAGGCCGCCTTCGCACAGCCGGCCTGAGGGGCAGTCGGCTGGAGGAAGGCGGCCCCACGTCTTGGAAGCTTGAAGGCCCGATCGGCCTATAATTTTTCTGAAGTGCCAGGGGGAGCCGGCTAGGCTACCCCTGGTCATTTACTCCGTCAGTAGTCCCCAAAGCTGGTTGGGCTCCGAGGCAGAAAAAGGAGTCGAGAAGCTCGAACAGCTTCATGTCTTGAGGAGCCGAAGCCGGCTTTGATTAGGTGCGCCGTCTTCTGGAGGGCGTCGAAGTTCGTGGGCGGGAACCAAGCGGCGTGCGTGTTAGGCTGTGGGCTGACCGCCCGCCGCCCGCGCGCCACGTGGCACTGAGTGGCTGGACGGGCCTGCCAGCCCACACGCGCGACGGGATGCCATCGTAGTTCGGGGCCCGCCACTACCGGGCCACGGCCCATGCTCGGATCTTCTGCGGCCCGGGCGGACCGCGCACCTCCCTGCGGCGGTTGCCACACGCCGTGGAAGCGCAACAAGCCCAGGACGTGGGATGAGTGGGCACAATTAATCCCACGTTCCCCCACGCCTTGCCTCCTCGGCTTCGCCGTACGTGGCTTATAAGTAGGGGGGAGGAGGGGGAGCGGCAAACGCTTGCACGCTCGCCCTCGCCCTGTCCCTTCCGTTTCTTCTTCTCTGTCGCCAAAATTCCCCGCGCCGCCCGGCTCTTCCACCAACCTCCTTGGCTCGCTGTTGCTTTGCCGCGGCAGGGTCGCGTGTCTCTCCGTCGCCGCATCTTTCTCGCCGCCGCGCCATCCTCATGGCGCTGTCGAGCTCCTGGGACGGCTCCAATGTCCACGATGACCACGTCGACTTTCTCTGCCGGACGCGGCGGCTGCCGGGCGCGGACTACATGCCGGTCCGTCTCGCGCCGGAGAGGGAGATCTCGCCGGCAGCGGAAGAGGACGAGCGGGTAATCTTCCGCTCGCATTGCTTGCGCGGCTTTGGCCTGCCGGCGAGCGGGTTCTTCCGCTCCTTCCTCAAATTCTATCATCTCCGGCCACATCACCTTACTCCCAACGCGGTGATGCTGCTGTCGGCCTTCGTCACCCTGTGCGAGGGTTTTCTTGGCGTCCTCCCCACCCTTGAACTGTGGGGAGAGTTCTTCCAGTGCAATCTTGGCACTGTTGTTGCGGGCGTGCCCGCCCCATGCGGCGCCTTCATCGTCGTGCGGAGGACATGCGACAACAACCCGTTTCCGTCCATACCGCTGATCCAGTCGGTGAAGCTCTGGCAGAAGTCCTACTTCTACGTGAAGAATATCGCTCCACAAGGCGACTTCGTCAACCTACCTACTTACGTAGTCGGCCCGCCGGCTAGGAGGCAGCCTTCATGGTCCTTTCGGTCCAGGTCGTTGTCGCCAGGCGGGGCCGCCTCCGTTGCCCGACTCCGGGTGATGATCCAGTCAGAGGGTCTGTCCGGGGCCGACCTGGTGGCCGCCTTCGTGGAGCGCCGGGTGCTTCCGCTCCAGGGCCGACCTCACATGATCGACCAGATGAGCGGCCGCTTCGACCCATGCCAGCTAAGCACCAAGGAGATGCCTCACGCCGAGGTGTCTTATATGGTGAATTATATTTCCAACTACAAGCTCACCGAGGAGTGGCAGTATGGCAAGGAGCCTTACTCTCGCGCCAATCCTCCGCCTGTGGTAAGCTTCTCTTCTTATTTTTTTCTTTGCTTGTTGCCGAGTTCATGGTGGCCGACTCCTGACCAGCCGGCTTTTCTTTGGCAGAAACCCGCACTTCCGCCGGCAACCGGGGCTGTGGGGGTGGAACGCCAGTTCCTCCCTGACCACATGATGGACAACGTTGACGACCCGGACCTGGGGGCGGCCGCCATGGAAGAAGACGTCGCAGGGGAGGGCGGCGAGGCAGGCGGCTCTGGGCTCGGGGCCTCCTTCGAGGATTGGCCGGATGATGCCGAGGCCGAAGTTGTTCCGCGCTGTCAGCCGGCGCCCGATCACCAAATCGCGGGCCCATCCGCCGTGCCGGCTCTCCATGGCGGTGCACAGAAACGTCGGGCCGCGTCGACCTACTTCGGCAGTCGGCCCAAGAAGCCCAAGAGTACCGCGGCGGCGACCAAGCGGGATGAGGCGGCCGCGAAGGTGGCCCGCTTCCGAAGGTGGTGAAGCATCCGCAGGCGGTCTCAGCGTAAGTGTCGCTGCTCTCATGCCTTTCTTTTTTCTTCTTCTTCGGTTGATGTTTTTCCAAACCTTTTTTTCAATTTATCAAACAAGGCCCCTCTTTCCCCTGAGCGGGTCCCGGTCGCCTCCATAGTCGGAGCCGTGGGAGGGTCTTCAAGCTCCTGCCGGGTGGATCCCCGAGCCGACCTCCTAGAGGCGACGAAGTGGAACGCGCGGGAAGTGCGGGAGGAGTGGGAGGCGGAGGAGCGGAGGGCGGCTCGAGAGGCGAAGCAGAAGTCGGCGGAGGCGCGAGTCGTCGCGGCCGTCAAGGCCCAGGCGGAGGCCGCAGACACAGAGAGGGAGGCGGAGGAGGCCGGCCACGGCCAGCCGGAGATGGCGAGTGAGGTGGCGCCATCGCCGCCGACTGGAGTGGGCCGAGGCAGCCGGCCTGAAGTGCCGCCCGTGTAGCCAGCTGGAGGCGAGCCGGTCATAGGAGGGGATCTTGTGATCTCGTCACCGCTTCGCCGGCGCGCGGGGAAGGCGACTTCAGCGCCAGACGCGCAGAAACCATGGACGCCGGCCCGTCGGCCCAGGACCTAGAAGCGGCCAGCGATAGCTCGTCCGGGTGGAAGCCGGGCGGCGGGACAGCCGTGCTGAATGTGGCGGCGCAGGACGTCCGGAACCGGCTTCAGGCCCAATCCACCGTGCTGAAGCAGTACACCCAGGAGTTTCTCACGACGCGATCAGTTATTCGGGTGAGTCCTCCTGCTCTTTGTCGGTTGCTTTTGATTTCTTCCGTGGGGGCGCGTCAGCGCACCCACTGGGTGTAGTCCCCGTGTTCCGAGCCGGCTGCTGAGCAGGCGGCTTGGAACTTCCTGGAAAGCTTGATTGCCGTCTTGTTCTTACTCGCGTCCCTTGTCTTATCTGCAGGAGTACCACAACCTCCGCGCGCCCGCTTTCAACTCCCAGGCCCAGGAGTTGAATCAGAAGGCCACTGATCTGACCAAGAGCCGGAGTAAGTGCTTTCTTTTTCTTTTAAGTGGGGGCGTGTCAGCGCACCCACTGGGTGTAGTCCCCGAGATTCGGGCCGACTACCGAGTAGTCGGGTCGGATCTTTTCCTGACTACTTCTTTCTTTATATTTGCAGGGGCCAATGCTGACTTGAGGAGCCAGCTAGGCGGAGCCCAGTCCTCCCTTCGCGCCAAGGAAGATGAGTGCGCCGCCCTAGCCCAAGAGCACGATCGCCTGGCCACGAAGCTGGCCTACCAGGAGGAGAGCCACAAGGCGGCCCTGAAGGCGGCACAGGACAGCGAGGCCGCCCTCAAAGACGAATATGAGACCGAGGCGGCAAACTGGGCCGAGACGAGGCAGGCGCTGAGCCAAGGCTACAACCGGGTGGAAGACTTGATTGACGGTAAGCTGCCTTCTTCTTTGCTTCCTTGCCTGCCTCCTACGATCTGATTCATTTTTTGACTTTGTGCCACTTCTTTCCTCTTTGTGCAGATTACTTTCCCATCTACTCTGCTGCCGCCACCCAAGCCATCGAGGCCTACCGCGACGCGCGACGGCAGGCGGGGGCCGAGATCGCGTCGGGTGTCAGCCGGTCACTTGAGGAGCAGCTCCTAGGGCTTCAAGCCCGCCTGCAGCCGGCCCACCGCATGCTCCGCCGTCTTCAGCGCGCCGAAGCGCAAGTGTTGGCCGCCCTCTGGCCTGGCGAGGTGATTCCGCACCCCAAGTTGGACTGCCAACTGGCTGGAGGTCGCAGTTGGCCGCTTCGAGGCTTGGAAGGTGTCAGTGGCCCGGTCTGGCACAGGGCGGGCACTGGAGTTCGTCCGAGCCTGGTATCCAAGGCTGAACTTGGACTAGTTGAGCACCTAGCGGCAGGAGGCTGACGAGGAGCTGGAGGCGGTGCTGCCGGCTATCGTCCAGCGCGCCTCGGCAATCGCCGAGTACACCGACACCAGCGCCTTTGCCCCTGAGGTTGATGACGCCGGCGTCGCTCAGCCGGAGGAGTGGTTCGGGCTGAACCCGGCCGAAGGTGAAGACTCGGCGGAGGAGATTACCTCCAGTGATGAGGGCGAAGGGGAAGAGGGAGAGGATGATGAAGATGCTGCGCCGGATGGTGAAGCGACCAGCCCGCCTCAGCCCGATCGTGCCTCTAGCAATGATGCCGAGACTCGCTAGCCGGTCACTCCTCTAGCCGGCACCACCGACTCCGCCAACCTGTCCAACTCGCTCGTTGTTCCCCTAGCTTGATCCGCCGTCCTTGCTTTCCTGCTTGTTACTCTTTTGAACAATCTTTAAATTTGCGCAGTTGCACCCATTGGGGGTGTATTCAGACTATGTTGAATGCTGGCCTTTCGAAGGTCTTTTGTGTAAATATTATGCATGTGTTTGGCTTCCATTTATGTTTGCTTTTTATCCTTTGGCTTTTTCCTTTGACGCCTTCCCTTGGCCACCGCCTTCCCAGCCGGACAGCTGCTCTACAGTCTGTGGCCGGAGAAGGACTTGGTCGTTTTTGGGAAGGCAAGTACTCAAGCTTTCTCAGATTGCAGCAAGGTGAACAGGAAGTCGGCCAGCCGACTGCTCTAGTAGCCGGCTGGCGGGGTGGGAGGCCGGTTCGCGTTATATAAGTTCGTTGGTCCTTATCCGTTTTTCGCGTGGGCATCCTTTCCTGCCCTTGGCTCTTGCCAGTCGGACAGTCGATTCTTCGAGCTGCGACTTTTGGCAAGAAGGGGCTTGGGTGCCGGCAGGTTACTTGTCTGACTGTAGGTGGAACTTTAGATATAACTTGAGGCGGCGAGTCCCCGGGCCGACTGGTCGAACCCGGTGCCGGACGAAGAAAGCAAGTGTAGTAACGTAATCGTATGTGTGATACTCATCATTCATAGATAAAAGAGGGTAGTCCCTGAGTGCTCCTTGGGGCACCCCTTTTCTCGTACTTAGTACAAAAGGTAGCGTGCTACGTACTGCTTTTTAACTGTAAAATCTTCGGAGGAGATTGGCGTTCCACGGTCGTTCCGACTCCTTGCCGGAATCATCTCTCTTGCGTGCCTTCGGCTTCTGCGCGTCGATTAGGTAGTAGGAGTCGTTGCCTAAAGCTCTGCTGATCATGAAGGGGCCCTCCCAAGGGGCCGAGAGCTTGTGCTGGCCTGCTGTTCGCTGGATCAGCCGGAGCACAAGATCGCCCTCTTGGAAAGATCTTGGCTTGACCTTCCGGCTGTGGTAGCGGCGCAGACCCTGCTGATAGATGGCGGACCGACTGAGGGCTAACATCCGGCCTTCTTCCAGCAGGTCAACATCGTCTTCTCGTGCTTCCTTGGCTTTCGCCTCCGTGTACATGGTGACTCGAGGCGAGTCGAACTCGATGTCAGTTGGGATGACAGCATCGGCACCATATACAAGGAAGAAAGGGGTGAAGCCGGTCGACTTGTTTGGGGTAGTGCGTAAACTCCAGAGGACGGCCGGCAGCTCATCGAGCCAACAGCCGGCCGAACGCTCCAGTGGCACGACCAGTCGGGGCTTGATGCCAGAGAGGATGAGGCTGTTTGCTCGCTCGACCTAGCCGTTTGACTGCGGGTGGGCAACGGACGCTAGGTCCAGCCGGATGCCGTGTGTTGCGGAGAAATGTGCTAGTGCTCCCTTTGCAAAATTTGTGCCGTTGTCGGTGATGATGCTATGCGGCACGCCATACCGGGTTGTAATAACTGCGATGAAAGTAATGGCAGTCGGCCCATTCAACTTCTTGATCGGCTTTGCCTCAATCCACTTGGTAAATTTGTCCACAGCGACAAGCAGATGTGTCATGCTGCCGCGTGCCGTCTTGAACGGGCCCACCATGTCCATCCCCCAGACGGCAAAGGGCCAAGTGAGGGGGGTGGTCTTGAATGCAGAAGCCGGCAGGTGTTGCTTGGAGCTGAAAACTTGGCACCCTTTGCAGTGTTTGAGTAGTTCCTTGGCGTCTTCCAAAGCAGTCGGCCAGAAGAATCCATGGCGAAAAGCTTTGGCGACGAGTGATCTTGAGACTGCGTGGTGGCCGCATTCCCCTTGGTGGATGTCCCTGAGGATTGCTATGCCCTTCTATGGTTCGACGCAGCGCTGGAAGACTCCAGTGACGCTGCGCCTAACAAGCTCTCGGCTGACGATTGTGTAGGCTCCGGCTCGGCGTTGAACCTGTCTTGCCGAGATCTCGTCGGTTGGCAGCTCTCTGTTTACTAAGAAGTTGAGGATGGGCTGGGCCCATGATGGGATGTGACTTCTTCTATTGTCAGGACTGCCACTGTGATAGGGGCGGGTGGGCTGGGTGGTGAAGAGTTGGAGTCGGAGTCGGCCACCGCCTGTTGTGTTGATGCAGTCCCCGGGCCGGCTGCAGTAGCCCCCGGGCCGAGTTCCGAATTCCCCGGGCCGGGTGCGACTATGGCAGTCCCCGGGCCGCCTGTTGGAGTCCCCGCTCCACCTGCTTGGTTTCTCAAGTCGGATCCGACTGCGTTGGGGTCAGGCGGCACGAAGATGGAATCAGATTCTGGAGACGGCTTGATAGACAGCTTGAGGAGGCGGTGGAGAGAAATGCCAGCTGGTATGGCTTGCCGGGTGGATCCTACTCGTGCCAGGGCATCTGCTTGCATGTTGTCGGCACGTGGTACATGAAGGAACTCACATCCTTCAAAATATCCACTGATTTGCTGGACGAGGAAACGATAGCTCGCCATGTTTGCGTCCTTGGCGTCCCAGTCACCGGATGATTGATGGATCACCAAATCCGAGTCACCATAGCACAGGATCTGGCGGATGCCGAGCTCTTTGGCTAGCCGGAGCCCGTGTATGAGCGCCTCGTACTCGGCCACATTGTTGGAGGCGGCAAAATGAATTTGCAATGTATACTTGAGCTTGTCGCCCTTGGGAGAGGTGAGGACGATGCCGGCTCCCAAGCCGGTGTGCATCTTGAACCCATCGACATGCATCCGCCAGTGAGTGGAGTCGAAGTGCATCCAGTAGTTGATCAACCAATCCTCCGGCTTCACGGAGCCGTTGTACTTGGGCGTGTCTCTTGGGAGCAAGAACCCTTTGGGGAAGGGCTCGTCGCGGATGCGGGGGCCGAAGCAAGGCGGGCCGACATCATCTTCTTCTTCCAGGGCCAGGGATCGTGCAAGGCGGTCGATCCGGTGGCGAGCATCATTCTCGCTGACTCCTTCGCGGCGACCCAGCCGGCCGCTGAGAGTCGGATGCGTGACAGGCGGCGGGGTAGGGCATCTCTCCCCACGAGGCGGAGGAGGAGGGGGGTTACCCCGCCACTCCACGGCTCGAGGGCGGCCCTCTGCGTCACGCTCGATGGAGATTCGAGTCCGGTTGCGGCTGGCAGCCAGCTCCTTTTCTTTTCTCGTCTGGGTGTTGCCCTCGGTCGGTGTTCGGGACGTCGCGCCGTGCTCTCGGCGCGGGGGAGGACTCTCGGTGCAGACGCCGACTTCATGCCGCTCTGTGGCCGCATCGATAAGTTGCTGGATGCGTCTGGTCATGTAGGGGAGCTCGTCAGGCCCCAGCCCATTCAACTCGTCTGCGGACGCCTGGGCGGCGCGCAAGTTCTCGAGAGGCGTGCATAGACTGGGCGGTCCGCTCCCAGCATGTCGGCAATAGCCGCGCCGTGTTTATTGACAATGTCGACGCGGCTCGGCCCGTCTGGAGGCGGCGTGCCGAAGGCGGCACGGTCGACCTCGCGCTGGTGAGCCTTGGTGAGGCATCTCATGGTGGCTAGCTTCTGGCCCTCCGCAACGAGGGCGAGGCGGCGCGCCTCCAATGTCTTGGCGTCCGCATCAGCCGGGACGGGGGCGGACAAGTCGTGCAGCGCTGTCTGCAAGGCGTCGTGGGTGTTTTCGCCTGAGGCGGTGCCGTGGCTGATGACCAGTACCTCGGTGATGGCACTGCCGCTGCTGTCGGCTTGAGGAAGAGGGTCGTTGATGATTACCATGTTGGTGGGGAAGGCGTCAAGGGATGCCGTGTCGGAGTCGACAAGCATTGGGTCGGTGGAGCCAACTGACTCCAAGTCCGCGGCAAGCTCGCCGGAGACGTGGAGTTGGTCGAGGAGGCTGGCGAGGTGGCTCTCGGGGCAGTCTATGCCCGCGTCGGATGCGGGCTTGTCGGAGATGCGAGCCTCGCCAAGAAGATCGGCGAGGTAGCTCTCCGCACAGGCGTCGGCGACGTCTTGCAGCGTGTCAGGGCAAGCGCCATCGGGCGAGCCGGGCTGGCTACTCACATTGGGAAGGAAGAGGGTTCCGTCCAGAACAGGTCTCCGCATGACGGTGCACCTGGCCCCATGGTGGGCGCCAAATGTCGGGGGGTTGGTGCGACATATGCCAATGGATGGCTTATCATTGTGGGAGCCAATAAAACATTGCCGGTGCCTGGAAACGGGATAAGGCGAAGACATGCACGCCGGCGAATCTTACCCAGCTTCAGGGATCTCCGTGGAGATAACACCCCTAATGCTGCTCTGCGGGGTCTCCGCATGATCACTAGCTCGACGGGTGGCTACAGGATGCTCCTTGAGCTGTTTTGTGAAAGGATGAAGGAGGGCAAGGCCAACCCGCCCCTCTTCTCCTTGTGGTGTTTAAAACTATTCGAAGAGAGATCTCCCTCTGCATGGGAGCCCTGGGGGGTATATATAGGCCTACCCCCCAGGGGTACAATGGTAATCCGACTGGGCATGGGCCCTAGCCGTCTGTGTCTATGCCCACCGGCTTCTTCGCTGACTGGTGGGGCCTGCCGACTGGTGGGCCCTGCCGGCTGCCGGTCCTCTTGTCGACAGGCCGGCCCCACCGCTCTGGGGCTCTGTCGGGGGCTGGTTACTGTGGCCCCACCCTTAGTGGCGAGGGCTTCGTCTTGGCAAGTATGGCTACAGTGTCGCCGCCGGGCGGCTTATCACTGTAGCCTTACCTCGTCTTATCTCCTTAATGGGGCGCCTCCTTCGAGGGAGTGGACTGGCCGGCTACTGTGAATCGGCCGTACCCCAGGCCGACTAGGGGTGGCCCGGCCGCCTTTGGGTGTCTCCATGACGGATGGGTCCCGCCGCCCACGGGTCGTACTGATGGCTCGTCGTGGGTGACATCATGGTCAATATGGCAACAGTGCCGCGCCGAACAGGTGAGGGCCGCCCGTACGGCGTACTGTGGCTAGGCATGCTCCGGGATTCGAGGGTGGCAGGTTTCGCTGTAGCCACGCCCCGTCTCATCGTCGTTATGTGGATGCAGATTTTGAGGGCACGATCTGGGCCGCCTGCTGAGGGGGGGTCTTCTTGGAGTCGGCCTTCTTGTGGCCGGCTTCGTGGAGCCGGCCCTCTCGGGGCTTTCTTCTTGGAGATTTTTAGGTCTAGGCCGCCTTCGCACAGCCGGCCTGAGGGGCAGTCCGCTGGAGGAAGACGGCCCCACGTCTTGGATGCTTGAAGGCCCGATCGGCCTATAATTTTTCTGAAGTGCCAGGAGGAGCCGGCTAGGCTACCCATGGTCATTTACTCCGTCAGTTTTGCAAGGTAGTTTGGAAATCTTACCTCGAGAAATCTCCATATAGTGTAGGCACAATCGAGAGTAGTCAAACATCCAATCAAGTTTCTAGGCAAGCCTGTAGTGATAAGATTAACAGTTCTAAGGTTGTGGATCATGTCAATAGAATCATCAAGGGTAGGATGCAAAGGATCAACATGAGGTGCACAAGGGCTAGTAATGTACTTGTTCAAATGTTGTTCATTGAAAATCTCAAGCATCTCATTTTTCCACTCATGAAAGAACTCTCCATCAAGAATAGGCACTCTACGTCTAAGACACCCCAATGTAGACTCATCCATCTTCCTCCAATGGTGATTAAACCAAAGCAATGGAGACTAAAGCTCTGATACCAATTGAAAGGATCGAGAAGAGGTGTCTAGAGGGGGGGTGAATAGACTCTAAGTAAGAAAAGTTGCAGTTTTAAATTCTTTAAGTTGAAGTGGAGTTTTGGCACAAGTTTAAACATTCACAATACATATCAAGCAAGCATGACAAGAGTATATGAGCAGCGGAAAGTAAAGCATGCAAGTTGCAAGAATGTAAAGGGATGGGATTGGAGTGTGCAAACGCAATTTGGAGAGACAGAAAATTTTTATCCGTGGTTCCGATAGGTGGTGCTATCGTACATCCACGTTGAAGGAGACTTCAACCCACGAAGGGTAACGGTTGCGCGAGTCCACAAGGGCTCCACCCACGAAGGGTCCACGAAGAAGCAACCTTGTCTATCCCACCATGGTCGTCGCCCACGAAGGACTTGCCTCACTCGGGTAGATCTTCACGAAGTAGGCGATCTCCTTGCCCTTACAAACTCCTTGGTTCAACTCCACAATCTTGACAGAGGCTCCCAAGTGACACCTAGCCAATCTAGGAGACACCACTCTCCAAGAGGTAACATATGGTGTGTTGATGATAAACTCCTTTCTCTTGTGCTTCAAATGATAGTCTCCCCAACACTCAACTCTCTCTCATAGGATTTGGATTTGGTAGAAAGAAGATTTGAGTGGAAAGAAACTTGGGGAAGGCTAGAGATCAAGATTTATGTGGTTGGAATTGAATATCTTGACCTCAACACAAGTGTAGGTGGTTCTCGCTCAGAAAATGTATGTTGGAAGTGTAGGCATGTTCTGATGGCTCTCTCTACGAATGAAGAGTGGGTGGAGCGGTATATATAGCCTCCACACAAAATCTAACCGTTACACACAATTTACCAAACTCGGTGGGACCGAAACATGAAACTCGGTCAGACCGATTTGGTTTATAATGTGACCATTAGACATTTCGGTGGGACCGACATGATCAACTCGGTGGGACCGATGTGCTAGGGTTAGGGTAAAACCTCAACTTGGTTTGACCGATTACACAAACTCGATGGGACCGATTTGGGTAATAAGCGAAACAAAGAGTTGGCCAAGCAAACTCGGTGGGACCGATTGCATACCTCTGTGGGACCGTAATTATTGCAATAGGCAACAGAGAGTTTGCAAGCCCATCGCGGTGAGACTGAGATCTGATACGTCTCCAACGTATATATAATTTTTGATTGTGCCATGCTATTATATTATCTATTTTGGATGTTAATGGGCTTATTTTTACACTTTTATATTATTTTTGGGACTAACCTATTAACCGGAGGCCGAGCCCAAATTGCTGTTTTTTTACCTATTTTAGAGTTTCACCGAAACGGAATATCAAACGGAGTCCAGATGGAATAAAACCTTCGGGAGCATTATCTTTTGGAACGAACGTGATCCAGGAGACTTGGAGTGGACGTCAAGAAACAATCAAGGAGGCCACGAGGCAGGGGGCGCACCCACCCCCTCGGCGCGCCCTCCACCCTTGTGGGCCCCTCGTTGCTCCACCGACCTACTTCTTCCTCCTATATATATCCATATACCCCACAAACATCCAGTAGCACCACGAAAACCTAATTCCACGCCGCAACCTTCTGTACCCAAGAGATCCCATCTTGGGGCCTTTTCCGGAGCTCCGCCGGAGGGGGCATTGATCACGGAGGGCCTCTACATCAACTCCATGGCCCCTCCGATGATGTGTGAGTAGTTTACTTCAGACCTTCAGGTCCATAGCTAGTAGCTTGATGGCTTCTCTCTCTTTGGATCTCAATACAAAGTTCTCCTCGATTCTCTTGGAGATCTATTCAATGTAATATTCCTTTGCGGTGCGTTTGTCGAGATCCGATGAATTGTGGGTTTACGATCCAGATTATCTATGAACAATATTTGAATCTTCTCTAAATACTTTTATGCTTGATTGGTTTATCTTTGCAAGTCTCTTCGAATTATCAGTTTGGTTTGGCCTACTACATTGATCTTTCTTGCAATGGGAGAAGTGCTTAGCTTTGGGTTCAATCTTACGGTGCTTGATTCCAATGACAGAAAGGGAAATGACACGTATTGTATTGTTGCCATTGAGGATAAAAAGATGGGGTTTACATCATATTGCATGAGTTTATCCCTCTACATCATGTCATCTTGCTTAAGGCGTTACTCTGTTCTTATGAACTTAATACTCTAGATGCATGCTGGATAGTGGTCGATGTGTGGAGTAATAGTAGTAGATGAGAATCGTTTCGGTCTACTTCTCATGGACATGATGCCTATATATATGATCATGCCTAGATATTCTCATAATTATTCGCTTTTCTATCAATTGCTCGACAGTAATTTGTTCACCCACCGTAATACTAATGCTATCTTGAGAGAAGACACTAGTGAAACCTATGGCCCCGGGTCTATTTTCCATCATACAAGTTTCCAATCTACTTTATTTTGCTATCTTTTACTTTCAATCTATATCATAAAAATACCAAAAATATTTATCTTATTATTATCATCTCTATCAGATCTCACTCTTGCAAGTGGCCGTGAAGGGATTGACAACCCCTTTATCGCGTTGGTTGCAAGGTTCTTATTTGTGCGTGTAGGTACGATGTGACTCATGCGTGGTCTCCTACTGGATTGATACCTTGGTTCTCAAAAACTGAGGGAAATACTTACGCTGCTTTACTGCACCACCCTTTCCTCTTCAAGGGAAAACCAACGCAGTGCTCAAGAGGTAGCAAGAAGGATTTCTGGCGCCGTTGCCGAGGAGATCTATGCCAAATGAAGACATACCAAGTACCCATCACAACTCTTATCCTTCGCATTACATTATTTGCCATTTGCCTCTCGTTTTCCTCTCCCTCACTTCACCCTTGCCATTTTATTTGCCCTCTTTTTCCATTCCCCTTCTCTTTTTCATTTCATCTCTTTTGCATGTTTCTTGTTTGCTTGTGTGTGGGATTGCTTGCTTGTCACGATGGCTAAAGATCATACTAAATTGTGTGACTTTGCCAATACCAACAATAATGATTTTATTAGCACTCCGATTGCTCCTTTTACCGATGTTGATTCTTGTGAAATTAATACTGCTTTGCTGAATCTTGTCATGAAAGATCCATTTTCTGGCCTTCCTAGTGAAGATGTCGCTTCCCATCTAAACAACTTTGTTGATTTGTGTGATATGCAAAAGAAGAAATATGTGGATAATGATATTGTTAAACTTTAGATATTTCCGTTTTCACTTAGAGATCGTGCTAAAGCTTGGTTTTCGTCTTTGCCTAAAAATAGTATTGATTCATGGAATAAGTGCAAAGATGCTTTTATCTCTATGTATTTTCCTCCCGCTAAGATCATCTCCCTTAGAAACGATATTATGAATTTTAAGCAACATGATCATGAACATGTTGCACAAGCTTGGGAGAGGATGAAATTAATGATACGTAATTGCCCTACACATGGATTAAATTTATGGATGATTATACAGAAATTTTATGCCAGATTGAATTTTGCTTCTAGAAATCTTTTAGATTCGGCCGCGGGAGGCACTTTTATGGAAATCACTTTAGGAGAAGCTAGCAAACTCCTAGATAATATTATGGTTAATTATTCTCATTCTCAATGACACACTGAAAGATCTACTAGTAAAAAGGTGCATGCAATTGAAGAGATTAATGTTTTGAGTGGAAAGATGGATGAACTTATGAAATTGTTTGCTAATAAGAGTGCTCCTACTGATCCTAATGATATGACTTTTCCTACTTTGATTGAGAATAATAATGAATCTATGGATGTAAATTTTGTTGGTAGGAACAATTTTGGTAATAACGCGTATAGAGGTAATTTTAATTCTACGCCGTTTCCTAGTAATTCCTCTAATAATTATGGTAATTCCTACAACAATTCTTATGGAAATTATAATAATATGCCCTCTAATTTTGAATCTAGTATTAAAGAATTTATTACTTCACAAAAGAGTTTCAATGCTTTGATTGAAGAAAAATTGCTTAAGATTGATGAGTTGGCTAGGAACGTGGATAGAATTTCTCTTGATGTTGATTCTTTGAAACTTAGATCTATTACATCTAAGCATGATATCAATGAGTCTCTCAAAGCCATGAGAATTTCTATTGATGAGTGCAAAGAAAGAACCGCTAGGATGCGTGCTAAGAAAGATTGTTTTGTAAAAGCGTGTTCTTCTAGTTTTCATGATAATAAGGATGAAGATCTAAAAGTGATTGATGTGTCCCCTATTAAATCTTTGTTTTGCAATATGAATCTTGATAATGATGGGACTGGAGATGAGTCAACTTTAGTTAGAAGGCATCCCAAAAATTCGGAGTTTTTAGATTTCAAGGAATTTAATTATGATAATTTATCTTTGATAGATTGTATTTCCTTGTTGCAATCCGTGTTAAATTCTCCTCATGCTTATAGTCAAAATAAAGCTTTTACTAAACATCATTTATGCTTTGATGCAATCTTATGAAGAAAAACTTGAGTTGGAAGTTTCTATCCCTAGAAAACTTTATGATGAGTGGGAACCTACTATTAAATTAAAAATTAAAGATCATGAGTGCTATGCTTTGTGTGATTCGGGTGCTAGTGTTTCCATGATTCCAAAAACTTTGTGTGATTTGCTAGGTTTCCGTGAATTTGATGGTTGTTCTTTAAACTTGCACCTTGCGGATTCCACTATTAACGAACCTATGGGAAAGAATAATGATGTTCTTATTGTTGCAAATAGGAATTATGTGCTCGTATATTTCATTGTTATTGATATAGATTGCAATCCTTCATGGTAGACCTTTCCTTAGAACGATTGGTGCAATTATTGATATGAAGGAAGGGAATATTAAATTCCAATTTCCATTAAGGAAAGGCATGGAAAACTTCCCTAGAAAGAAAGTTAATTACCATATGAATCTATAATGAGAGCCACTTATGGATTGCCTACCAAAGATGGCAATACCTAGATCTATCCTTGCTTTTATGCCTAGCTAGGGGCGTTAAACGATAGCGCTTGTTGGGAGGCACCCCAATTTTATTTTTATTCCTTAATTTTTGATCCTATTTAGTAATAAATAATTTATCTAGCCTCTGTTTTGTTTGTCTTTTTTGTGTTTAATTAGTGTTTGTGCCAAGTAGCACCATTGGGAAGACTTGGGGGAAGTCTTTTTGATCTTGCTGTAAAAACAGAAACTTTACCGCTCGCGAGAATTGCTGCCATTTTTTATTAGAGAGTGATATTTAGTTAATTCTTTTTGAAGATGATTAATATATAAATTCCTCACGTCCAGAAATTTATTTTAGAATATTTTTGGGGTTCCAGAAGTTTGCGTTAGTTACAGATTACTACAGACTGTTCTGTTTTTGACAGATTCTGTTTTTCTTGTGTTGTTTGCTTATTTTAATGAATCTATGGCTAGTAAAAGAGTTTATAAGCCATATAGAAGTTGTAATATAGTAGGTTTAACACCAATATAAATAAATAATGAGTTCATTACAGTACCTTGAAGTGGTGTTTTGTTTTCTTTCGCTAACGGAGCTCACGAGATTCTCTTGTTAAGTTTTGTGTTGTGAAGTTTTCAAGTTTTGGGTTAAGATTTGATGGATTATGGAACAAGGAGTGGCAAGAGCCTAAGCTTGGGGATGCCCAAGGCACCCCAAGGTAAAATACAAGGACACCAAAACGCCTAATCTTGGGGATGCCCCGGAAGGCATCCCCTCTTTTGTCTTCGTTCATCGGTAACTTTACTTGGAGCCATATTTTTATTCACCACATGATATGTGTTTTGCTTGGAGCATCTTGTATGATTTGAGTCTTTTCTTTTTAGTTTACCACAATCATCCTTGATGTACACACCTTTTGAGAGATACACACATGAGTTAGAATTTATTAGAATACTCTATGTGCTTCACTTATATCTTTTGAGCTATATAGTTTTTGCTCTAGTGCTTCACTTATATCTTTTAGAGCAAGGTGGTGGTTCTATTTTATAGAAATAATTGATCTCTCATGCTTCACTTATATTATTTTGAGAGGCCTTTAGAACAACATGTCAATTTGCTTTTAGGCAGAATAAAAACTTTCATACAGGTGCATTGAATATTAAGAGAAGTTTGATACTTGATGATTGTTTTGAGATATGGAGATGGTGATACTAGAGTCATGCTACTTGAGTAGTTGTGAATTTGAGAAATACTTGTGTTGAAGTTTGTGATTCCCATAGCATGCACGTATGGTGAACCTTTATGTGATGAAGTCGGGGAATGATTTATTTATTGATTGCCTTCCTTATAAGCGGCGGTCGGGGATGAGCGATGGTCTTTTCCTACCAATCTATCCCCCTAGGAGCATGCACGTAGTACTTTGTTTCGATAACTAATAGATTTTTGCAATAAGTATGTGAGTTCTTTATGACTAATGTTGAGTCCATGGATTATACGCACCCTCACCCTTCCACAATTTCTAGCCTCTCTAGTACCGCGCAACTTTCACCGATACCATAAACCCACCATATACCTTCCTCAAAACAGCCACCATACCAACCTATTATGGCATTCCCATAGCCATTCTGAGATATATTGCCATGCAACTTTCCACCGTTCCGTTTGCTATGACACGCTTCATCATTGTCATATTGCTTTGCATGATCATGTAGTTGACATCGTATTTGTGGCAAAGCCACCATTCATAATTCTTTCATACATGTCACTCTTGATTCATTGCATATCCCGGTACACCGCCGGAGGCATTCACATAGAGTCATATTTTGTTCTAAGTATTGAGTTGTAATTCTTAAGTTGTAAGTAAAAAAAGTGTGATGATCATCATTATTAGAGCATTGTCCCAGTGAGAAAAGGATGATGGAGACTATGATTCCCCCACAAGTCGGGATGAGACTCTAGACGAAAAAAAGAAAAAAAGAGGCCAAAAAGAAAGTAAAAAAAGAGAAGAAGGCTCAAATAAAAAAAGAAAAAAATGAAATGAGAGAAAAGGAGAGATGGGACAATGTTACTATCCTTTTTCCACACTTGTGCTTCAAAGTAGCACCATGATCTTCATGATAGAGAGTCTCTTCTGTTGTCACTTTCATAAACTAGTGGGAACTTTTCATTATAGAACTTGGCTTGTATATTCCAATGATGGGCTTCCTCAAATTGCCCTAGTTCTTCGTGAGCAAGCAAGTTGGATGCACACCCACTTAGTTTCTTTTGTTGAGCTTTCATACACTTATAGCTCTAGTCCATCTGTTGCATGGCAATCCCTACTCACTCACATTGATATCTATTAATGGGCATCTCCATAGCCCGTTGATATGCCTAGTTGATGTGAGACTATCTTCTCTTTTTTTTATCTTCTCCACAACCACCATTCTACTCCACCTATAGTGCTATGTCCATGTCTCACGCTCATGTATTGCGTGAAAATTGAAAAAGTTTGAGAACATCAATAGTATGAAACAATTGTTTGGCTTGTCATCGGGGTTGTGCATGATTTAATATTTTGTGTGAGGAAGATAGAGCATAGCCAGACTATATGATTTTGTAGGGATAACTTTCTTTGGCCATGTTATTTTGAGAAGACATGATTGCTTAGTTAGTTTGCTTGAAGTATTATTATTTCTATGTCAATATTAAACTTTTATCTTGAATCTTTCGGATCTGAAAATTCATGCCACAATAAAGAAAAATTACATTTAGAAATATTTTAGGAAGCATTTCACATCAAAAATTCTGTTTTTGTCATTTACCTACTCGAGGACGAGCAGGAATTAAGCTTGGGGATGCTTGATACGTCTCCAATGTATCTATAATTTTTGATTGTTTCATGCTATTATATTATCTATTTTGGATGTTAATGGGCTTATTTTTACACTTTTATATTATTTTTGGGACTAACCTATTAACCGGAGGCTGAGCCCAAATTGCTGTTTTTTGCCTATTTTAGAGTTTCGCCGAAAAGGAATATCAAGCGGAGTCCAAACGAAATGAAACCTTCGGGAGCGTTATTTTTGGAACAAACGTGATCTAGGAGACTTGGAGTGGACCTCAAGAAACAATCGAGGAGGCCACGAGGCAGGGGGGGCGCCCACCCCCTGGGCGCGCCCTCCACCCTCGTGGGCCCCTCGTTGCTCCACCGACCTACTTCTTCCTCCTATATATATCCATATACCCCGCAAACATCCAGGACCACCATGAAAACCTAATTCCAGTGCCGCAACCTTCTGTACTCAATAGATCCCATCTTGGGGCCTTTTTTGGAGCTCCGCCAGAGGGGGCATTGATCACGGAGGGCCTCTACATCAACTCCATGGCCCCTCCGATGATGTGAGTAGTTTACTTCAGTCCTTCGGGTCCATAGCTAGTAGCTAGATGGCTTCTTCTCTCTCTCTTTGGATCTCAATACAAAGTTCTCCTCGATTCTCTTGGAGATCTATTCAATGTAATCATCTTTTGCGGTGTGTTTGTCGAGATCCGATGAATTGTGGGTTTATGATCCAGATTATCTATGAACAATATTTGAATCTTCTCTGAATTATTTTATGTATGATTGGTTTATCTTTGCAAGTCTCTTCGAATTATCAGTTTGGTTTGGCCTACTAGATTGATCTTTCTTGCAATGGGAGAAGTGCTTAGCTTTGGGTTCAATCTTGCGGTTCTTGATTCCAGTGACAGAAAGAGAAACGACATGTATTGTATTGTTGCCATCGAGGATAAAAATATGGGGTTTACATCATATTGCATGAGTTTATCCCTCTACATCATGTTATCTTGCTTAAGGCGTTACTCTATTCTTATGGACTTAATACTCTAGATGCATGCTGGATAGCGGTCGATGTGTGGAGTAATAGTAGTAGATGCAGAATCATTTCGGTCTACTTGTCACAGACGTGATGCCTATATACATGATCATGCCTAGATATTCTCATACTTATTCGTTTTTCTATCAATTGCTCGACAGCAATTTGTTCACCCATCGTAATACTTATGCTATCTTGAGAGAAGCCACTAGTGAAACCTATGGCCCCCGGGTCTATTTTCCATCATACAAGTTTCCAATATACTTTGTTTTGCTATCTTTTACTTTCAATCTATATCATAAAAATACCAAAAATATTTATCTTATTGTTATGATCTCTATTAGATCTCACTCTTGCAAGTGGCCGTGAAGGGATTGACAACCCCTTTATCGTGTTGATTGCGAGGTTCTTATTTGTGTGTGTAGGTACGAGGTGACTCACGCGTGGTCTCCTACTGGATTGATACCTTGGTTCTCAAAAACTGAGAGAAATACTTACGCTGCTTTAATGCACCACCCTTTCCTCTTCAAGGGAAAACCAACGTAGTGCTCAAGAGGTAGCAAGATCACATTGGTGAGACCGAATTGATTAGTGTTTCTGGCAGTGGCTATGTCAAGAGAACTCGGTGGCGCCGGATAGAAAGTTTCGGTGGGGCCGAGTTTGACATTTGGTTTGGGACATATGTGGATATGAGAAAGTGGTTGAGGGCTTTGGAGCATATCACTAAGCACTTTGAGCAAGAAACTCATTAAGCAACACCTCATCCCCTCTTAATAGTATTGGCTTTCCTATGGACTCAATGTGATCTTGGATCACTAAAATAGAAAATGTAGTCCTGAGCTTTGAGCTTGAGCCAATGCTTTGTCCTCAGCATCTTGAAGGGGTTCCACATCCTCTAGTCCATGCCACTCCATTGTTGAACTTATATGAAACATACTAGGTAGAAGCATTAGTCCAACAAGAGATATGTTGACATTAATTACCAAAATCACCCAGGGAGCTCTTGTGTTTTCACTTTTTCTTTAAACAATTTGGCATTCTCATAGGCCTGGGTTCTCCACTCATCAAGTGAGCTAATGTCAAATATTCTCTTCTCACCAGCAAGTTTCAAATCATAATTGAGCTCTTTAATGGCCCAATATGCCTTATGTTCTAGTTCGAGAGGTAAGTGACATGCTTTACCATAAACCATTTTATACGAAGACATACCCATAGAATTTTTGTATGCAGTTCTATAGGCCCATAATGCATCATCAAGTTTCTTAGACCAATTCTTTCTAGATCTATTGACAGTCTTTTGCAAAATTAATTTAAGCTCTCTATTACTCAATTCTACTTGACCACTAGACTGTGGATGATAAGGAGATGCAATTCTATGATTAACATCATACTTAGCAAGCATTTTACGAAAAACACCATGAATAAAATGTGAACCACCATCAGTCATTAAGTATCTAGGGACTACAAACCTTGTAAAAATAACTTCTTTAAGCATCTTAATAGAGGTGTTATGATCAGCACTACTAGTTGGAATAGCTTCTACCCACTTAGTAATGTAATCAACATCAACTAAAATATGTGTATACCCATTAGAGGAAGGAAATGGACCCATATAATCAATGACCCAAACATCAAATGGTTCAATAACAAGTGAATAATTCATAGGCATTTCTTGACATCTACTAATATTACCAATTCTTTGACATTCATCACAAGACAAGACAAACTTACGGGCATCCTTGAAGAGAGTAGGCCAATAAAAAACCGGATTGCAATACCTTATGTGCAGTTCTATCTCCAGCGTGGTGTCCTCCATAAGCCTCAGAGTGACACTTGCATAGGGTATGTTCCTGTTCATGCTCAGGTACACAACGTCTAATAACACCATCTACTCCTTCTTTATAATGGTGTGGGTCATCCCAGAAGTAATGTCTTAAATCATAGAATTTTTTTTGCTGGTATGTGAAACTAGGTGGTATAAATTTAGTAACAATGTATTTAGTAACAATGTAATTAAAAAATCAGCATACCATAGAGCAGTACGAGAAGCATTTATGACAACTAATTGTTCATCAGTAAAGCTATCATCAATAGGTAGTGGGTCATCAAGAACATTCTCTAACCTAGACAAGTTGTCTGTAACGGGGTTCTCAGCTCCCTTTCTATCAATAATATGCAAATCAAATTCTTGTAATAAGAGAACCCATCTAATAAGTCTAGGTTTAGCATCTTTCTTTTCCATAAGATATTTAATAGCAGCATGATCAGTGTGAACAGTGACTTTAGAATCAACAATATAAGGTCTGAAGTTATCACAAGCAAATACAACTTCTAAAAATTCTTTTTCAGTAGTAGCATAATTTCTCTGGGCACTATTATCGGTGTCAAAACCGGCGGATCTTGGGTAGGGGGTCCCGAACTGTGCGTCTAGGATTCATGGTAACAGGAGACAAGGGACACAATGTTTACCCAGGTTCGGGCCCTCTCTATGGAGGTAATACCCTACGTCCTGCTAGATTCATATTGATGAATATGGGTGTTACAAAAGTTGATCTACCACGAGATCGTGATGGCTAAACCCTAAAAGCCTAGCCTATATGACTATGGTAATGAATGTGTCCTTTCCGGACTATCCCCTCCAGTTTATATAGGCACTGGGGGTCTAGGGTTTACATAGGGTTGGTTACATAAGAAGGAATCTTCATAGTCAGTCGCCAAGCTTGCCTTCCACGCCAAGGAGAGTCCAATCCGGACTCAGATATAGTCTTCGGCCTTCATGTCTTCACAGTCCATCAGTCCGGCCCATGGATAACAAGTCGGACGCCCAAGGACCCCCTAGTCCAGGACTCCCTCAGTAGCCCCTGAACCTGCCTTAAATGACGAGGAGTTCGGCACGCAGATTGTCTTCGGCATTGCAAGGCGGGTTCCCTTTTACCCGAACTTCAAAATAGTCTTCGGATGCGTGATGTCTACTACACAACCTTCTTCTTGTAGACATTGTTGGGCCTCCAAGTGCAGAGGTTTGTAGGACAGTAGCAAATTTCCCTCAAGTGGATGACCTAGGGTTTATCAATCCGTAGGAGGCATAGGATGAAGATGGTCTCTCTCAAGCAACCCTGCAACCAAATAACAAAGAGTCTCTTGTGTCCCCAACACACCCAATACAATGGTAAATTGTATAGGTGCACTAGTTCGGCGAGGAGATGGTGATACAAGTGGTATATGGATGATAGATAAAGGTTTTTGTAATCTGAAAATATAAAAACAGCAAGGTAACTAATGATAAAAATGAGCGTAAACGGTATTGAAATGCGTTGAAACAAGGCCTAGGGTTCATACTTTCACTAGTGCAAGTTCTCTCAACAATAATAACATAATTGGATCACATAACTATCCCTCAACATGCAACAAAGAGTCACTCCAAAGTCACTAATAGTGGAGAACAAACGAAGAGATTATGGTAGGGTACGAAACCACCTCAAAGTTATTCTTTCCAATCAATCCGTTGGGCTATTCCTAGAAGTGTCACAAACATCCATGGAGTTCGTACTAGAATAACACCTTAAGACACACATCAACCAAAACCCTAATGTCACCTAGATACTCCAATGTCACCTCAAGTATCCGTGGGTATGATTATACGATATGCGTCACACAATCTCAGATTCAGCTATTCAACCAACACATAGAACTTCAAAGAGTGCCCCAAAGTTCTACTGGAGAATCACGACGAAAATGTGTGCCAACCCCTATGCATTGGTTCATGGGCGGAACCCGCAAGTTGATCACCAAAACATACATCAAGTGAATCACGTGGTATCCCATTGTCACCACAGATACGCACGGCAAGACATACATCAAGTGTTCTCAAATCTTTAAAGACTCAATCCGATAAGATAACTCCAAAGGGGAAACTCAATTCATTACAAGAGAGTAGAGGGGGAGGAGAAACATAAGATCCAACTATAATAGCGAAGCTCGCGATACATCAAGATCGTGCCAACTCAAGAACACAAGAGAGAGAGAGAGAGAGAGAGAGAGAGAGAGATCAAACACATAGCTACTGGTACATACCCTCAGCCCTGAGGGAGAACAACTCCCTCCTCGTCATGGAGAGCACCAGGATGATGAAGATGGCCACCGGAGAGGGATTGCCCCCTCCGGCAGGGTGCTTGAACGGGTCTAGATTGGTTTTCGGTGGCTACGGAGGCTTCTGGCGGCGGAACTCCCGATCTATTGTGCTCCCGGATGTTTTTAGGGTATATGGAGATATATAGGTGGAAGAAGTATGTCAGGGGGGCACGAGGGTCCCACGAGGGTGGAGGGCGCGCCCCCCTGCTCGTCCTCGAGTAGGTAAATGATAAAAACAGAATTTTTGATGCGAAGTGCTACTTGGCATAATTTCAACCTAATTTTTCTTAATTGTGGCATGAATATTCAGATCCGAAAGATTCAATATAAAAGTTCATATTGACATAAAAATAATAATACTTCAAGCATACTATCTAAGCAATTATGTCTTCTCAAAATAACATGGCCAAAGAAAGTTCATCCCTACAAAATCATATAGTTTAGTCATGCTCCATTTTCGTCACACAAGAATGCTCTCATCATGCACAACCCCGATGACAAGCCAAGCAATTGTTTCATACTTTAGTAATCTCAAACCTATAAACTTTCACGCAATATATGAGCACGAGCCATGGACATAGCACTATGGGTGGAATAGAATATAATTAGGGGGGTTATGTGGAGAAGAAAAAAAAGGAGAAAATCTCACGTCAACGAGGCTAATCAATGGGCTATGGAGATGCCCATCGATTGATGTTAATGCAAGGAGTAGGGATCGCCATGCAACGGATGCACTAGAGCTATAAATGTATGAAAGCTCAACAAAACAAACTAAGTGGGTGTGCATCCAACTTGCTTTCTCACGAAGACCTAGGGCTCTTGAGGAGGCCCATTGTTGGAATATACAAGCCAAGTTCTATAATGAAAATTCCCCACTAGTGTATGAAAGTGACAAAACAAGAGACTCTCTATCATGAAGATCATGGTGCTACTTTGAAGCACAAGTGTGGCAAAGGATAGTAACATTGTCCCTTCTCTCTTTTTCTCTCATTTTTTTGGGCCTTCTCTTTTTTTATGGCCTTTCTCTTTTTTTCTTTTTTTCCTCACTTGGGACAATGCTCTAGAAAATGATGATCATCACACTTCTATTTATTTATAACTCAATGATTACAACTTGATACTAGAACCAAGATGACTCTATATGAATGCCTCCGGCGGTTTACCGGGATATGCAATGAATCAAGAGTGACATGTATGAAAGAATTATGAACGGTGGATTTGCTACCAATACTATGTCAACTACATGCTCATGCTAAGCAATATGACAATGATGAATGTGTCATGATAAACGGAATGGTGGAAAGTTGCATGGCAATATATCTCGGAATGGCTATGGAAATGCCATAATAGGTAGGTATGGTGGCTGTTTTGTGGAAGATATAAGGAGGTTTATGTGTGACAGAGCGTATCATATCACGGGGTTTGGATGCACCGGTGAAGTTTGCACCAACTCTCAATGTGAGAAAGGGCAATGCACGGTATCAAAGAGGCTAGCAATGATGGAAGGGTGAGAGTGCGTATAATCCATGGACTCAACATTAGTCATAAAGAACTCACATACTTATTGCAAAAATCTACAAGTCATCAAAAACCTTTTCACTACGCGCATGCTCCTAGGGGGATAGATTGGTAGGAAAAGACCATCGCTCGTCCCCGACCGCCACTCATAAGGAAGACAATCAAAGAACACCCCATGTTTCAAATTTGTTACATAATGCTTACCATACGTGCATGTTACGGGACTTGCAAACTTCAACACAAGTATTCCTCAAATTCACAACTACTCAACTAGCACAACTTTGATATTATTACCTCCATATCTCAAAACAATCATCAAGCATCAAACTTCTCTTAGTATTCAATGCACTTATATGAAAGTTTTTATTATTCTTGGATGCCTAGCATATTAGGATTATTTAAGAAAATTACCATGCTATTTAAGACTCTCAAAATAATATAAGTGAAGCATGAGAGTTAATCTATTTCTTCAAAATAAAACTACCACCGTGCTCTAAAAGGATATAAGTGAAGCACTAGAGCAACAACAAACTACTCCGAAAGATATAAGTGAAGATCAATGAGTAGTCGAATAATTATGCAACTATGTGAAGACTCTCTAACATTTAATAATTTAAGATCTTGGTACTTTATTAAAACAGCAAGCAAAACAAAATAAAATGATATGACGCTCCAAGCAAAACACATATCATGTGGCGAATAAAAATATAGCTCCAAGTAAAGTTGCCGATGAACGAAGACGAAAGAGGGGATGCCTTCCGGGGAATCCCCAAGCTTAGGCTCTTGGTCGTCCTTGAATATTACCTTGGGGTTCCTTGGGCATACCCAAGCTTAGGCTCTTGCAACTCCTTATTCCATAGTCCATCGAATCTTTACCCAAAACTTGAAAACTTCACAACACAAAACTTAACAGAAAACTCGTAAGCTCCGTTAGTATAAGAAAATAAATCACCACTTAAAGGTACTGTAATGAACTCATTATTTATTTATATTGGTGTTAAACCTACTGTACTCCAACATATCTATGGTTTATAAACTCTTTTACTAGCCATAGATTCATCAAAATAAGCAAACAACACATCAAAAACAGAATCTGTCAAAAACAGAACAGTATGTGGTAATATGGATCAAACGTATACTTCTGGAAATCATAAAATTCTCAAATAAATTGCTGGACCTGAGGAATTTATCTATTAATCATCTGCAAAAAGAATTAACTAAATATCACTCTCCAAATAAAAATGGCAGCAATTTTCGTGAGCGCTAAAGTTTCTGTTTTTTACAGCATGATCATAAAGACTTCACCCAAGTATTCCCAAAGGTTCTACTTGGCACAAACACTAATTAACACATAAAACTACATCAAAACAGAGGCTGGATTAATTATTTATTACTAAATAGGAGCAAAAAGAAAGGAACGAAAATAAAATTGGGTTGCCTCCCAACGAGCGCTATCGTTTAACGCCTCTAGCTAGGCATGATGATTTCAACGATGCTCACATAAAAGATAAGAATTGAAACATAAAGAGAGAATCATGAAGAATATAACTAACACATTTAATACTAACCCACTTCCTATGGATAGGGATTTTGTGAGCAAAAAACTTGAGGGAACAAGAATCAACTTGCATAGGAAGGTAGAACAAGCATAACTTCAAAACTTTAAGCATATAGAGAG
This sequence comes from Triticum dicoccoides, assembly GCF_002162155.2. Lineage (NCBI taxonomy): Eukaryota > Viridiplantae > Streptophyta > Magnoliopsida > Poales > Poaceae > Triticum > Triticum dicoccoides. The sequence continues at coordinate 587,936,309 of NC_041380.1, forward strand.
GAAAGTTGATATTATTGCCATTCCTACAAGCATATATTCCTCCCTCATAATAATTTTCAGTAGCATAATGAATGAATTCAACAATATAACCAGAACGTAAAGCATTCTTTTCATGATCTACAAGCATAGAAATTTTATTACTCTCCACATAAGCAAAATTCTTCTCATTCGGAATGGTGGTAGTATCATAAGAAACTCGAATACTATAAATTGTTTCCACATTAAAAGAGTAATGTTCAGAAAAAGGGTAATCATAATCATGACAAGTTTTATAAATATAATCATCACTACTTTTTATACCATATGTATCATCACAATAATTATCATAAGTAGGAGGCATGCTATCATCATTATAAATTTGCATATCAAAACTTGGGAGACTAAAAATATCATCTTCATTAAACATAGCATCCCCAAGCTTGGGACAAACATTAATTGCAGAAAATATATTCTCAAAAACATCATATTCATCAAACATAGCATCCCCAAGCTTGGGCCTTTTCATATCATAAGCATAATCACTCTCATCATTAATAGTATGGATAGCACCAATAATATAGCAATTATCATATTCTTACAAGCAAGTGCCAAAAAGATTTTCAAGATCATAAGAAGTATCATTATCTTCCACAATTATATTTTCATGAGGCACAATAGTAATAGGAGCAGCATTATTTGGGATAGATATCTTTTTACCTCTCTTCCTTTTTCTTTTCTTCTTCTTCACCACATCATGTGTGGGTTCAATCCTCTTTTTGGAGCTCCTTATTAATGAGATTGGTTGAATAGGAGGCTCCTCCTCGTTACCTAATTCATCATAAGAAATAATAGGAGGATATTGGGAAGTCTCTTCCCTTTTATTAGTATTCTCTTCATCTTCTATTTGTTTTCTTTTCTTTATGTAGTTGGCAATATAAGGATTTTCAATACAATTCACCGCACAATACATATAAATCTTCTCTAGATCAAAATCAAGAAATCTATCAAGATTAAATTTTGGAATACCCTCAGTAATACGTTTAATTTCCTCATACCCTAAAAGAAGACTAAGCTCTTTATGATGCTCAAGGGTAATCAAATTATCACAAATTTTGGATACGATTCGGTGATGAAACAATTTGCATTGGAGATTTAAATGACCATGTTCATTGCAAAGTTCACAAGGGGCGCAAAAAATATTGAATTTTTCAGCTAAATCATCAAGACTTTCTTGCAACAATTTAGTTTCTAAGTACTTATGCCTCTTGAAATATCTATCTTCCCTATTTGGTGTGTACTTGCAAACCCAATGCACTCCACAAAAATTGACATGTTTATAGGAGACATTTTCATCATAACTAGTGCAATCATCATTAGTACCATGGATATTCAAGGAGTTCATACTAACAACATTTCAATCATGCTCATCATTCAAAGATTTAGTGCCAAACATTTTAATGCATTCTTCTTCTAACAGTTTGGCACAATTTTCCTTTCGATCATACTCACGAAAGATATTAAAAAGATGAAGCGTATGAGACAAACTCAATTCCATTTTTTTGTAGTTTTCTTTTATAAACTATACTAGTGCTAAAACAAGAAACTAAAAGACTCGATTGCAAAATCTAAAGATATACCTTCAAGCACTCACCTCCCTAGCAACGGCGCCAGAAAAGAGCTTGATGTCTACTACACAACCTTCTTCTTGTAGACGTTGTTGGGCCTCCAAGTGCAGAGGCTTGTAGGACAGTAGCAAATTTCCCTCAAGTGGATGACCTAAGGTTTATCAATCCGTAGGAGGCGTAGGATGAAGATGGTCTCTCTCAAGCAACCCTGCAACCAAATAACAAAGAGTCTCTTGTGTCCCCAACACACCCAATACAATGGTAAATTTTATAGGTGCACTAGTTCGGCGAAGAGATGGTGATACAAGTGGTATATGGATGATAGATAAAGGTTTTGTAATCTGAAAATATAAAAACAGCAAGGTAACTAATGATAAAAGTGAGCGTAAACGGTATTGCAATGCGTTGAAACAAGGCCTAGGGTTCATACTTTCACTAGTGCAAGTTCTCCCAACAATAATATCATAATTGGATCACATAACTATCCCTCAACATGCAACAAAGAGTCACTGCAAAGTCACTAATAGCGGAGAACAAACGAAGAGATTATGGTAGGGTACGAAACCACCTCAAAGTTATTCTTTCCAATCAATCCGTTGGGCTATTCCTATAAGTGTCACAAACAGCCCTAGAGTTCGTACTAGAATAACACCTTAAGACACACATCAACCAAAACCCTAATGTCACCTAGATACTCCAATGTCACCTCAAGTATCCGTGGGTATGATTATACGATATGCGTCACACAATCTCAGATTCATCTATTCAACCAACACACAGAACCTCAAAGAGTGCCCCAAAGTTTTACCGGAGAATCACGACGAAAACGTGTGCCAACCCCTATGCATAGGTTCATGGGCGGAACCCGCAAGTTGATCACCAAAACATACATCAAGTGAATCACGTGGTATCCCATTGTCACCACAGATACACACGGCAAGCCATACATCAAGTGTTCTCAAATCTTTAAAGACTCAATCCGATAAGATTACTTCAAGGGGAAAACTCAATCCATTACAAGAGAGTAGAGGGGGGAAGAAACATCATAGGATCCAAATATAATAGCAAAGCTTGCGATACATCAAGATCGTATCACCTCAAGAACACGAGAGAGAGAGAGAGAGAGAGAGAGAGAGAGAGATCAAACACATAGCTACTGGTACATACCCTCAGCCCCGAGGGAGAACTACTCCTTCCTCGTCATGGAGAGCACCGGGATGATGAAGATGGCCACCGGAGAGGGATTGCCCCCTCCGGCAGGGTGCCGGAATGGGTCTAGATTGGTTTTCGGTGGCTACGGAGGCTTCTGGCGGCGGAACTCCCGATCTATTGTGCTCCCGGATGTTTTTAGGGTATATGGAATATATAGGCGGAAGAAGTACGTCAGGGGGCACGAGGGGCCCACGAGGGTGGAGGGCGCGCCCCCCTGCCTCGTGGCCTCCTCGTAGATCCCCTGACGTGCACTCCAAGTCTTCTGGGCTTCTTCTGATCCAAAAATAGGTTCTGTGAAGTTTTAGGTCAATTGGACTCTGTTTGGTTTTCCTTTTCTGCGATATTCTAAAACAAGGTAAAAATAGAAACTGGCACTGGGCTCTGGGTTAATAGGTTAGTCCCAAAAATGATATAAAAGTGTATAATAAAGCCCTTAAACATCCAAAACAGTAGATAATATAGCATGGAGCAATCAAAAATTATAGATACTTTGGAGACGTATCAATGCGATGATAGTATCAGGACCTATCACACACACCATACAAAACCATAGAGAGAATATATACATATATATATATATATATATATATATTTGCACGAGTCTAATCCGCTGACAGCTTTGTACAATATGACATCACACCTGTCTAATCATAATTTTGGACCATTTTTCGGCTGCCGCTCCATGTTTCGAAACGTGGTTGCCATTGGCACGTCTTGTGGAAGCAGAGATCGTGCCCCCTTATTACGGGATTCTAATCAATACGGGTGTGGGTGACCCAACCGTGCCATTTTGCACGGCCCTTGGGAATAGGCGAGTTCAAGGTGAGTGGGGAGACGCTTGACATTCGTGGCCTTTATAAGGGGATAAGGATTCCCTACCTTTACCCGCACCTCAGCCCCTTCTTAGCCTTTCCATCCCTGAGCTCCAGCGCCCAAGCTTCTAGCTTTTCCCTCAACCGAGAAAACACTCCAAAAATGTCCGGATCTGGAGCTGGGGGCAAGTGGATGGCCTCCTCCATCAACAATAAGGATATCAAGGCGCTCCGGGAGGCCGGATATCTGGCCAAGGAGATCGCTCACCGACTCCCGAATAAGGGACAGATCGTCCCTACTCCAGAGCCCCACGAGAGGGTTGTTTTCCTCACACATTTCGTCCGCGGGCTGGGTTTCCCCCTCCACCCCTTCGTTCGTGGACTGATGTTTTACTACGGGCTAGACTTCCATGACCTAGCCCCCAACTTCATCCTCAACATCACGGCATTCATTGTTGTGTGCGAGGCCTTCCTCCGCATTCCGCCTCATTTCGGCCTATGGTTGAAGACCTTCAACATGAAGCCAAAGGTGGTGAGCAGCCAACAAGCAGAATGCGGTGGTGCCATGGTGGGCAAGATGCCCAATGTTACCTGGCCCGAAGGCTCGTTTGCGGAGACGGTGAAAGGGTGGGAATCGGGGTGGTTCTATATCACCGATCCGCGCGATGCCAACTGGGTGGCGGCCCCCGAATTCAGATCTGGATTCCCGATGCGGCTCACCTCTTGGCAAGAGAGGGGCCTAACCTAGGGTCCCTCAGACGAACTAACTGGGCTCCAGACGTATGTCCAGAATATGATGGATAGGAAGATCAAGCTCGTCAACGTGGTCCAGGTCATGCTCATTCGTCGGGTTCTCCCGTGCTAACGCCGGACTTGCTATCTGTGGGAGTACTATCCGGCCAAGCACCAAACGCTACAAGAGCTCTTTGGCACAACGCACGAAGAAATCTAGAAAGTGCTCTTCAAGGCCAGCGAGACGCCACCGCCCACGACCGAAGATCGCGGGCTTAGCTTAAAACGCCAGGATAACCCGGTATGCTTCTTCTAATATTTTCAAGGCGTACCCTTTACTAGCATATTTTAGAAAAAGCTTAAGCCTTCCTACCTGTGTTTTCAGGCCTGGATCAAGATAGCGGAGGGGATTAACAGTCCGGCTCCGCTACCCGAAGACCAAGAATTCCCATTGTTGACAAAAATGCTTTTTCTAGCGCCTTATGAGGTGAAAGAGAAGATGGCCAAGAAAGCGGCCAAAGGGGCCAAGAAGGGCCTTCATCGAAAAGGCGCTTCAGACATGATGTCCGAAGATGAGACTTCCTCTTCGTCCACCAACGATGATGATGAGGAGGCAGAAGAAAGCGACTCCCCACCTGAGGTGGGGAGGAAGAAGAGAGCGGCCTCCACAAATCCGGAGGGGGAAGCACCTAAAAGGGTTAGAGGTACCCACGCGGATAACTCCATGTGGGATGTGGACAGCAGTCCAGAGCGACCTCGCCAGACCAAGCCTCAGGCCGCCTCGTAAGTACCAGGATTCGAAAACATCTAGCTTTCCCGGTTTGTAATATTGATAAACCTTGTTATTGCAGTCCAGCGCGCGATGGCTCCCCGCGATCTTTGTCCGAGGGATCGCTAGACTCGAAGGAGATGGCTAGCATGTCTTAGCCACCTGCTCATTTCGTCTGTCCCAAGGGTGACGATGAGGTGGTGTCGCAAAAGATCATCCCCGACCGGGGGGCTTCCGGAGATCGTCGGGGCAGTGCCCCAGGACGATTCCTCAATTGCCGGACGCATGGGGGGGAAAGCCCCTGCGAGGACCGGCGACGGGGGCCGGGTTCCCTTCGGACCTGAGCCGGGTACCATTCCGGAGACCTATGTGGCTCTGGAGTCCAGCGAACAGCATGCTCCAAGAGGAGGGAGTGTGCATGTTCCGCCGGTGACCTCTATCCAACTAGATGCACCAGATAACCTGCTAGAGGTGCTACAAGGCGCCTCTATTGTGGATGCACACCGCGCCCTTATGGGCACGGTAATAGGGAAGGTCCAGCTCGTGAAAATCGGACTGACCGAAGCCTACACTAGCCTTCTATCAGGCTTTGAGGTAAGTAATGCGTTTGTAGGAAGAATATCACAGTATAGACAGTAGCCCCTGATGCTCTGTTTGGTGTTCGAAAAGAAGAAGCTGAACAGAGGATCGAAGAGAAAAAGTCGCAGGAGTCTAACATAAGTTGTCTTTGTGAATAAACAGGTGTCGCTGCAGGCTGCCACCGCTCATGCTGCAGAGGTCTCCAGACTGCAGTAGAAACTGGAGCGGGCCGAGGAAGAGCTCGGCCTCGTAAAGAAGCAGCTGGAGGATAGCCAAGGTATGTGCTGATCTGCTGGTACCTTTTAAGAAAAAATGAAAAGTCCATCCAGACTGAGTTGTCGTGAACTTTGTTAGGGGCCACGACCGAGGTGGCAGCCCTCAAGAAGGAACTGGCCGAGGCCGAGGACAAAGCGGCCAAGGAGCGTGCCATGAGTGAGAAGAATGAGGCCCAGGTCAGCGAGGCGCAGCAACAGCTCGAGGACGCGATCAAGAGATTTGAGTCCTTGGAGCGTGATTGTAAGGCGCAAGAGTCCAAACTGACGATGGCCCGCCGGAGCGCAAAGGATGCACGAGCCGAAGCCCAGAACTCCCTCCAGGAAATTCAGGTGGCCAAGGAGGTTACGGCGGGTAATTCTTTCACCATGCAAAGCAAGTATGTAAAAGAAACGTTCCATGTACTTATCCGAATTCGGGTTTTCCAGGGGCGTTTGCGGATCTGCCGCGCAGTATATCGGATGCTGCCGAGTATTACAGAGCCGGAGAAGGGATGTCTACGGAGAAGCTGTTCTGGTCCCAGTATCTTGGACCCGAACAACCGTTGCCCTTCATAGACCAGCTAAAGCAGTTGGTCAAGCTGCACAAGTCGGCAGAGCTAGCCATGAAGGACCTGATAGTCCGCATGTGGCATGCCGAGCCTGTACCTAGCAGCTATTTCGGACTTATTAAGCGGTTTGTAAATGCCTGTCCGCGGCTCGAAACCGTGAAGCGGTCGATCTGCATTGAGGGTGCGTGTATGGCCTTTGCCTGCGTCAAGACGCATTGGACAAAGCTGGATGCCAAGAAGCTGATGACCAAGGGGCCGCCGGAGGGCAAAGAGCATCGTCGACCCGAGCTCTATTTTGATGGCGTCCTGGAGGGGTCCCACCTTGTGGCGGAACAATGTTCGAAGGATATCATTTTCCCATGAGAACATTTGTATTATCTTGTCCTGTAATGTGGAGTAGTGATGTTATGTATTGTAATGCTTATGATTTACATTTTACCTCCTGTGCGGCCGTTTACGAAATCTCAGAGTTGACCAGTCGTCGGCTTCTGCCCCCACGTAGATAGTACGGGGTGTTCAGGGTAAATCTAAACACTCTGTACTCCACATTCTGGTCCTTAAAGGAGGTGTTTAGCGCAACGAACAAGGCAATCGGACTATGCAGCCTTTACCGCCCTCACTTAGCCATAGGAGTTTGACAATTTAAAAAGTTGCCGAAGCCCCTGGTATTCGGAAGGCCGAACTAGGGGCGTTATACACGCCTAATCGGAGGGACCGACTCTTCGCATGAAGCGGTAAAAATCTCTAACGATTCGGAACCTCTCAAACAGCTGACCGGCTCTCGCCGCATCATGATAGTCAGTTTTCGGCTTTCTCTACTGAGGTGCTCATCCGGAAGAACCAGGACGCAATCGCAGTAGTTCTCCCTTTACTACCCTAGCAGATATAGCGGAACGTAGGGTAGTAAGCACAGGAGCCGGGCAACCCAACTATTGACCAAAGACATGATTCGGAGCTGATGCATATAGTGCTATAAGTTCAGGGTGCCGAACTATAATGAAAAAGGTGTTCGAACTTTTATTGTCGTAGTACGGGGTGTAATGAAGCCCCTGGCGCAGTAATACGTACCATAGTGTATGCGTGTAATATATAATATACCCAAAGGTGAGGAAACAGGAAAAATTAAGTAATAAGCTGACGTCACTATTTATCAATCATTGTGATGTAATTAGTACGTCGAGGCGTACTTTGTGCGAGTAATGTGATAAGCAAGTAAAGCTATTTGCCATGTCACAACCAAGGCCGAGCTACGTGCGGGTATGTAAAACAAGTATGGCAATCGTTTAATAGAGACCACCTGGGGATTCCCTTGTATGGCAGAGCTTCTTGCCTCCTTAGTGTGTTCTGTAAGCGGGTCGTCCATGTAGACCTCGAAAAGAGAAAAGACCTGTGATAATAGAAAGAAAAAATAAAGACGTGCGAATCCCAGGGTCGGTCAAGCCGCACTGTGGATCGCGAGCGAGTTATGCCTTCGTCAGTACCCGTGAGGTTTCAGTGCGTAATTATGTACGCCCGGCACGGGTGCCTCCTTCCTCATCGGGGCTAGGACGAAGGCCGATTTTACTAATTCAGCTCTTGACGAACCGAACTACCCTTTTGCAGTGTAGTCCGGACCTTCTTGATGATGTCCAGGGGTTCGGCGGCCGGATTATGGTGCCGCTTTAGAAGGCCGCTCTGTACTTCTACTGCTAGGGCGGCGGTATGTTCCTCTGTATGGAGGGAACGTTCCGTGTTTCCATTTACTGTAATGACGCCGCATGGACCGGGCATCTTGAGCTTGAGATAAGCATAATGTGGCACCGCGTTGAATTTGGCGAACGCGGTTCATCCGAGCAGTGCATGGTAGCCGCTGCGGAAGGGGACGATATCGAAGATTAGCTCTTCGCTTTGGAAGTTATCCGGGGAACCAAAGACCACCTCCAGCGTGATCGAGCCCGTGCAGCGGGCTTCCATGTCTGGTATAACTCCTTTAAAGGTATTTATATCGTGGGCTTGATTCGTGAGGGCTTAATGCCCATTTTGCGTACTGTATCCTGATAGAGCAGGTTGAGGATGCTGCCACCGTCCATTAGGACTCGTGTCATGTGAAATCCGTCGATGATTGGGTCCAGTACCAATGCGGCCGAACCACCGTGATGGATGCTAGTTGGATGATGATGCCTACTACACAACCTTCTCCTTGTAGACGTTGTTGGGCCTCCAAGTGCAGAGGTTTGTAGGACAGTAGCAAATTTCCCTCAAGTGGATGACCTAAGGTTTATCAATACGTAGGAGGCGTAGGATGAAGATGGTCTCTCTCAAGCAACCCTGCAACCAAATAACAAAGAGTCTCTTGTGTCCCCAACACACCCAATACAATGGTAAATTGTATAGGTGCACTAGTTCGGCGAAGAGATGGTGATACAACTGGTATATGGATAGTAGATAATAGTTTTTGTAATCTGAAAATATAAAAACAGCAAGGTAACTAATGATAAAAGTGAGCGTAAACGGTATTGCAATGATAGGAAACAAGGCCTAGGGTTCATACTTTCAGTAGTGCAAGTCCTCCCAACAATAATAACATAATTGGATCATATAACTATCCCTCAACATGCAACAAAGAGTCACTCCAGATCCACTAATAGTGGAGAACGAACGAAGAGATTATGGTAGGGTACGAAACCACCTCAAAGTTATTCTTTCCAATCACTCCATTGGGCTATTCCTATAAGTGTCACAAACAGCCCTAGAGTTCGTACTAGAATAACACCTTAAGACACAAATCAACCAAAACCCTAATGTCACCTAGATGCTCCAATGTCACCTCAAGTATCCATGGGTATGATTATACGATATGCATCACACAATCTGAGATTCATCTATTCAACCAACACATAGAACCTCAAAGAGTGCCCCAAAGTCCCTACCGGAGAAACACGACGAAAACGTGTGCCAACCCCTATGCATAGGTTCATGGGGGGAACCCGGAAGTTGATCATCAAAACATACATCAAGTGAATCACATGATATCCCATTGTCACCACAGATACACACGGCAAGACATACATCAAGTGTTCTCAAATCTTTAAAGATTCAATCCGATAACATAACTTCAAAGGGGAAACTCAATCCATTACAAGAGATTAGAGGGGGGAGAAAACATCATAAGATCCAACTATAATAGCAAAGCTCACGATACGTCAAGATCGTATCACCTCAAGAACACGAGAGAGAGAGAGAGAGAGGGATCAAACACATAGCTACTGGTACATACCCTCAGCCCCGAGGGAGAACTACTCCCTCCTCGTCATGGAGAGCACCGGGATGATGAAGATGGCCACCGGAGTGGGATTCCCCCTCCGGCAGGGTGCCGGAACGGGTCTAGATTGGCTTTCGGTGGCTACGGAGGCTTCTGGCGGCGGAACTCCTGATCTATTGTCTCCCCCGGTAGTTTTAGGCTATATGGAGATATATAGGCGGAAGAAGTACGTCAGGGGGGCCACGAGGGTGGAGGGCGCGCCCAGGGGGTGGGCGCGCCCCCTACCTCGTGGCCTCCTCGAAGCTTCCTTGACGTAGATTCTAAGTCTCCCGGGTTGCTTTCCTTCCAAAAATGAGTTCCGTGAAGTTTCAGGTCAATTGGACTCCGTTTGATTTTCCTTTTCTTCGAAACCCTAAAATAGGCAAAAAAAACAGAAATTGGCACTGGGCTCTGGGTTAATAGGTTAGTCCCAAAAATAATATAAAAGTGTTTAATAAAGCCCATAAACATCCAAAACAGATAATATAATAGCATGGAACGATCAAAAATTATAGATACGTTGGAGACATATCAGATGATCATTACGATCGAAGGTGATCGGGAATGACCACCATGGGTTGAATTTTGGGGTGACTGGCTCTACCGTGTAAACGTCCCTAAGTGTGCGCTTGCACTCCCTTTTGGGGATGTGTGTAGAGTATATCATGTTCACCGTTTTGACTTGAGGCGGGAATTTCTTCTGCCCCACGTTGTTCGGCTGCCGAGGCTCCTCGTCTTCGTCCTCGCTGTGCGATTCCCCTTCCTTGTTTCCGCTATTTACCTTGCTGGCTTGCTTAAGGACCCGGCAATCTCTGGTAGTATGGTTGGCCGGTTTGTTTGGGGTGATATGTATTTGGCAAGGACGATCGAGTATGCGGTCCAAGCTGGATGGTCCTCCACCTTTCCTTTTATAGGGCTTCTTTCGCTGGCCGGATTTGGAGCCGCTGAATCCGGCGTGAACTGTGGTGTCATCGGTGTTATCGTCATTGCTTCGGCGTTTGTGTTTGTTGCACCGGAGCTTGCTGGTGCTATTTTTGGCCTTGGAGGGGCCTGCTTCGTTGGCCGTTTTGTGCTGCGAGCCAGCCAACTATCTTCTCCCGCGCAAAAGCAGGTCATGAGTGCCGTGAGGGATGCCATGGATCTTGGCTTTTCTTGGCCGAGGTGGCGGGCTAGCCATTCGTCATGGATGCTATGTTTGAAGGCCGCTAGGGCTTCGGCATCCGAACAGTCAACGATCTAGTTCTTTTTGGTTAGGAACCTAGTCCAAAATTTTCTAGCTGATTCTCCAGGTTGTTGAACTATGTGGCTTAAGTCGTCGGCATCGGGTGGCCGGACATATGTACCTTGGAAGTTGTCAAGAAAGGCCTCTTCCAGGTCCTCCCAGCTGCCGATGGAATTCTCGGGCAGGCTATTCAGCCAGTGTCTAGCTGGCCCTTTGAGTTTCAATGGGAGGTATTTGATGGGGTGGAGGTCGTCTCCCCGGGCCATGTGGATGTGGAGAATAAAGTCTTCAATCCATACTACGGGGTCGGTTGTTCCATCGTATGATTCGATATTGATGGGCTTGAACCCCTCGGGGAATTCGTGGTCCAGCACATCATCTGTAAAGCAGAGAGGGTGTGCAGCGCCTCTATATCGGGCCGCCTCACGGCGCACCCCTAATGGAGTGCGTGCAGTTATCGGCCCGGGTGTGACTAGGTTTGTCACGCCCGAATAGGTAGCCATCATCCCGAGTCGGGGAGCGTCCTCGCGATCCGTATATTGATCTGGTGTGTCCTTCTCTGCTGTCCAGCTCCTGCCGAAGGTCGTATGTATGGTCCCGAGCTGTTTTGTCCCTGTTTTTGCGAGGTGGTGGGGCGGGCTGTTGTTCGGCCTGAGTTGTCGCTTTATTCCGACCACGGGGTGGTCGGTCCGCCGCACTATCCCGACCGCGTGGTGGTCGGTCCGCATTGCATGAGGGAGGTATGGGATTTGGTGCCTTCTCATCGAACTGAGGTAGCAGTCTATGCTTTGGGTAACTCTTGATTTGGCGCTCGAGGCCATATTCTTCGGCTGTCAGGACGTCAGTTCACCTGTCAATGAGCAAGTTTTGATCAGCCTGAAGCTGTTGTTGTTTCTTTTTCAGGCTTCTGGCGGTAGCTATTAGCTGGCGTTTGAAGAGTTCCTGTTCTAGGGGTGCCTCAGGCACAATGAAATCCTCGCTGCCGAGGCTGTCCTCATCTTCGGAGACTGGATGATAACTATTATCATCCGAGTCATTGGGCGTGGCCTGTTTATCGGGGTCATCTTGCCCGTTGTCTTGTTCCTTTTGTTCGGATGCGGCTCCTACAGGGTCTTCATTGTTTTCGGCGTTGCCTAGAGTACCATTTTCTCCGGTGCCAGTGTTGTCATTTTTTTGAGCGGCGAGGCTTGGACCATTGTTTGGGGCGCCGGCACTTGGACTATGTCCTAGAAGGCTTGTCCGTGACTGGATCCCCTTTGTCATCGTCGCTAGCTTCTTTAGGTGTGTCGACCATGTACACATCCTACGAAGAGGTGGCCGTCCGGTGTCCAGTGAACGGCGGGTCTTGGCCTTGCTCCATGTCGGCATCGTCGTCCATACCGTCGATGTCTTCGGAGCCGTAATTGAGCACGTCGGTTAAATCATCGACAGTGGCTATAAAGTGGGTGGTGGGTGGGAAACAAAATTTCCCATCGTCGGCCTTTGGTTTCAACCGAACATAGTTCGGCTATGAGTCCTTCTCCAAGGACAAATTCTTTTAAGAGTTTAGCACATCACCCAAGGGCGAGTGCTGGAAGATGTCTGCGGCGCTAAATTCGCAAATCGATAACCGATCCAACTCGTTGTCCGCAGGCGTACCCGATTTGGAACTCATGGCCGGAGACGAGTCCAAAGTTCCATTGACGTAGATATCACGGGGTGCCGAGTCTGTGTGCGGCTTCGACGCCGGGGACTCTATGGCTTCGGATGGCACGGTTTGCTCCGGTTCTAAGGCTGTTGCAGCAGCAAGGACCATTCGCTGGATGTGATCCGGTGACAGATTTAGGTCATGTTCATCGGAGCGAGGCGGAGCGATCGCTGCGGTCTCAAATCCATTGAAGATCAAGTCTCCTCGGATATCCGCTACGTAGTTCAGGCTTCCAAACCTGATCTAGTGGCCAGGGGCGTAGCGATCGATCTGCTCTAGATGGCCAAGCGAGTTGGCCCGCAGTATGAAGCCGCCGAATATGAAAATCTGTCCGGGGAGGAAGGTTTCTCCTTGGACAGCGTCACTGTAGACGATTGAAGGAGCCATCGAACCTTTCGCGGACGGCACAGTGGAACTCTCAATGAAAGCACCAATGTCGGTGTCAAAACCGGTGGATCTCGGGTAGGGGGTCCCGAACTGTGCGTCTTGGATCAATGGTAACAGGAGATAAGGGACACAATGTTTACCGAGGTTCGGGCCCTCTCTATGGAGGTAATACCCTACGTCCTGCTTGATTGATATTGATGAATATGGGTGTTACAAGAGTTGATCTACCACAAGATCGCGATGGCTAAACCCTAAAAGCCTAGCCTATATGACTATGGTAATGAATGTGTCCTTTCCGGACTATCCCCTCCGGTTTATATAGGCACCGGGGGGATCTAGGGTTTACATAGGGTCGGTTACATAAAAAGGAATCTTCATAGTCGGTCGCCAAGCTTGCCTTCCACGCCAAGGAGAGTCCAATCTAGACTGAGGTATAGTCTTCGGCCTTCATGTCTTCACAGCCCATCAGTCCGGCCCATGGATAACAGGCCGGACGCCCGAGGACCCCCTAGTCCAGGACTCCCTCAACTGTCTAGAGTTTTACTAGCATATTGGATAACATTTAATTTCTTATCAACTCTTTGTCCTAAAACAATACCTACAGCATAATCACTAGCATCACACATGATTTCAAAGGGTAAACTCCAATTAGGTGGCTGAACAATAGGTGCAAAAATCAAAGCTTTTTTAAGTATATCAAATGCTTCTACACAATCATCATCAAACACAAAAGGAACATCTTTTTGTAAAAGCTTAGTCAGAGGGGTGGAAATTTTCAAGAAGTCTTTAATGAACCTCATATAAAAACCGTCATGACCAAGGAAACTTCTTATACCTTTGATGTCCTTAGGACACGACATCTTTTAAATAGCATGAACTTTAGCTTTATCAACTTCAATACCTCTTTTAGAAATTTTATGCCCCAGGACAATACCTTCACTAACCATAAAGTGACACTTCTCCCAGTTCAAGACAATATTAGTTTCTTCACATCTCTACAAAACTCAATCAAGGTTGCTTAAGCAATCATCAAAAGAATTTCCATAAACGGAGAAATCATCCATGAAAACCTCAACAATCTTTTCACAAAAGTTAGAGAATATTGCATTCATACATCTTTGAAAGGTAGCAGGTGCATTACATAAACTAAAAGGCATACGTCAATAAGCAAAGGTACCGAAAGGGCAAGTAAAAGTGGTCTTTTCCTTATCCTCTTTCGACATAGGTATTTGAGAGAAACCAGAATAACCATCTAGAAAGCAAAAATGTGTATGTTTAGATAATCTTTCTAGCATTTGATCAATGAAAGGTAAAGGGTAATGATCCTTTTTAGTAGCTTTATTTAATTTGCGGAAGTCAATTACCATTCTATAACCTGTAACAATTCTTTGTGGGATCAATTCATCTTTATCATTAGGAACAACAGTAATACCTCCCTTCTTAGGGACACAATGGGCAGGACTTACCCACTGACTATCAGCAACTGGATAAATTATACCTGCCTCCAGAAGCTTTAGTATTTCTTTTCTTACCACTTCTTTCATCTTAGGATTTAACCATCGTTGGTGATCAACAACCGGTTTAGCGTCTTTCTCCAATTTTATTTTGTACTTACATAGAGTGGGACTAATGCCCTTAAGATCATCAAGAGTATATCCAATAGCAGCATGGCGCTTCTTCAGAGTTTTCAATAATTTCTCTTCTTCCTGCTCTGAAAGGTTAGCACTAATAATAACAGGATATATCTTCTTTTCATCAAGATAAGCATATTTAAGAGTATCAGGTAATGTTTTAAGCTCAAACACGGGATCGCCTTTGGGTGGTGGATGATCCCCTAAGATTTCAATAGGCAAAATGTGTTTCAAAATTGGTCCTTGTTTAAAGAATACTTCATCTATTTCCCTTCTTGCATTCATAAACATATCATTTTCATGGTCTAGCACATATTGTTCTAAAGGATCATTAGGAGGCACGGCAATAGAAGCAAGACCAATAATTTCAACTTTACTAGGCAATTCTTTATCATGGGGTTGTCTATGAAATTTAGCAAAGTTCAATTCATGAGACATATCCCCTAAACCAACAGAAACAATATCCTTTTTGCAGTCCATCTTAGCATTACCAGTATTCAAGAAGAGCCTACCAAATATAATGGGACAAAAGTCATCTTCTGGGGAACCAAGAACAAGAAAATCAGCAGGATATTTAACTTTCCCACACAAGACTTCAACATCTCTAACAATCCCAACAAGTGAAATAGTATCTCTATTGTCAAGCTTAATTGTAACATCTATCTCTTCTATCTCAGCAGGTGCAATATCATACATAATTTCTTTGTATAAGGAATGAGGTATTGCACTTGCACTAGCACCCATATCACATAAGCCATGATAGCAATATCTCCTATTTTAACAGAAATAACAGGCATGCCTACAACATGTCTATGTTTATTTTTAATATCGGGTCTAGCAATTCTAGCAGCTTCATCACAAAGGTAAATAACATGCCCATCAATATTATCGGCCAAGAGATCTTTAACCATAGCAATATTAGGTTCAACTTTAATTTGCTTAGAGGGTGTAGGTGTTCTAATGTTACTTTTGTTGACCACAGTTAAAGATTTAGCATGATCCTTCATTCTAACAGGGAAGGGTGGTTTCTCAATATAAGCGGTAGGAACAATAGGATCAACATTATAAGTGATAGTCTTTTCTTCAACTTTAATAGGTTCAACTACTTTTACTTCAATGGGAGAATTATATTTAAACCACTTCTCCTTAGGGAGATCAACATGAGTAGCAAATGATTCACAGAAAGAAGCTTCTATCTCAGAGTCAAGTCCATATTTAGTGCTAAATTCACGAAAAGCATCGGTATCCACAGAAGATTTAACACAATCAAACTTAGGTGTTATACCTGACTCCTTACCTTCGTCGAGTTCCCAATCTTCAGAGTTGTGCTTAATTCTTTCCAATAAATCCCATCTGAATTCAATAGTCTTCATCACAAAAGAACCAGTACAAAAAGTATCGGGCATGGAGCGATTATTGAGAGAAAGCCGAGCATAAAATTTTTGAATAATAATTTCTCTTGAGAGCTCATGATTGGGGCATGAATATAACATTGACTTAAGCCTCCCGAAAGCTTGAGCGATGCTTTCTCCTTCGCGAGGACAAAAATTATATATATAATTACGATCACGATGAACAAGATGCATAGGATAAAACTTCTGATGAAATTCCAGTTTCAATCGGTTGTAGTTCCATGATCCCATATCATCATATAGCCTAAACCATGCCAATGCCTTTCTCTTCAAAGATAAAGGGAAGACCTTCTTCTTGATAAGATCCTCGGGCATACCTTCAAGCTTAAATAATCCACAAACTTTATCCACATAGATTAGGTGCAAATCGGGATGCAATGTTCCATCTCCTATAAAAGGATTAGCTAGCAGCTTCTCTATCATACCCGAAGGAATTTCAAATTAGACATTTTCAGTAGGTTCAGTAGGTTGAGGAGCAACTCCTTGCTCTACTGGTCGGGGTGAAGATACCCCAAAGAGGCCCCTCAAAGGATTACTTTCCATAGTAACAAGTGACAGTAACTTTCAGCACACTATATAAATGTTTCCTTACTAAAGGCGCTTCACTCCCCAGCAACGGCACCAGAAAAGAGTCTTGATGACCCACAAGTATAGAGGATCTATCCTAGTCCTTTTGATAAGTAAGAGTGTCGAACCCAATGAGGAGCAGAAGGAAATGATAAGCAGTTTTCGGTAAGGTATTCTCTGCAAGCACTAAAATTGTCGGTAACAGATAGTTTTGTGATAAGGTAATTTGTAACGGGTAACAAGTAATAAAAGTAAATAAGGTGCAGAAACATGGCCCAATCCTTTTTGTAGCAAAGGACAAGCCTGGACAAACTCTTATATAAAGGAAAGCGCTCCCGAGGACACATGGGAATTATTGTCAAGCTAGTTTTCATCACGCTCATATGATTCGCGTTCGGTACTTTGATAATTTGATATATGGGTGGATCGGTGCTTGGTTACTGCCCTTCCTTGAACAAGCGTCCCACTTATGATTAACCCCTCTTGCAAGAATCCGTAACTAGAAAAGAAGTATTAAGGTAAATGTAACGCCCTCGATGCGGCTATATCTCCCACGTGTCGAAGCACGACTTAGAGGCATCACCGCATTGAAAGCAATGTCGCAAGTGAGGTAATCTTCGCAAACAACCCATGTAATATATAAAGGAAAAAGATACATAGTTGGCTTACAATCGCCACTTCACACAATTACATGAATAAAGCATTACATCAACCAGATACAATCAGGGTCCGACTACGGAACCAAAATAAAAGAAGACTGCCCCAAATGCTACACAGATCCCCGATCGACCCTAACTGGGCTCCACTACTGATCGACTAAAACGAAACAACATAAAGAACAAGATCTTCATAGAGCTCCTCCTTGAGCTTGGTTGCGTCATCTGCACGGTTCAACTAGGGATGGCACCCGCAGGGTTTGCGTATGGGTGGAGTTACCCATACCCTTACCCATCCCCTTTGAGCATACCCATTACCCGTACCCATACCCGTCAATGGGTATATTTTTTCCCATACCCATCACCCGGCAGGGTAAATGGGTACCCACGGATAAAAATACCCATGTGTGCACACACCAACCTAAGCAATAAATAATCATAAACGACAGCACACAATGCTCATATATACGTACATCATAACATCTCTATGTATTGTCTATATACCAAAAAATATTACTCATCACAGCAGCTATATAAATCATGTATAGGCAGAAATCAATGCTTGTATGGGCGATGAGCACTGAAATCATGACGCTCATATATACTCCCTTCGTTCCTAAATATAAGTCTTTTTAAAGATTTCAAATGGACTACCACATACAGATGTATATAGACATATTTTACAGTGTAGATTTACTCATTTTGCTCCGTATGTAGTCATTTGTTAAAATCTCTAGAAATACCTATATTTAGAAACGGAGGAAGTACATCGTAACATCACTACGTATCATGTATATACAAAAATATCATATTCATCACAGCACCTATATACATAATCTATACATCTACGTACCATTTAAGAATGCATCTCACCATCTACACAGAAAACAAAAACTACAAGATTAATGCTCATATTCAAAAAATCATACACAAAAATGAAACTCACGAAGCCAAAATAGTCTTGCTCTTGTTCTTGTTCTTGGTGGTAGAAGAGGATCGACAAAGCGGGGTAGGGCGAGGTGGCCGGCTTGACGTGTTGTGACCGTGTTGTGCCTTGGATGCTTACATTGGCTGGGCCATTTCCTGGCGGATGGAGACGGATGGCACCATCGAACGACGGTGATGCGCCGTGGTAGCCGCCGCCATCCGACTCAGTTCGCGTGAGCGTGCGCTGCATCTCCTCCCCGTCACCGTCCACGCGAAAGTTGTGGTCCTTATCCCCAAGGTCCACGGCGTCCGAGCAGCTGGAAGCGCTGGCAACGGCGAGGCGGTGAGCAGCTGGAGCGTGGCTGCGTAGCGGCGGCGACTAGCGATGTTTGAGGGGGCAAGGAGACGAGGAAATGGGGAGGATATCAATATTCGTCTCCTTGAATATGGAACATGATCACGTAATTATTATTTACCTAAGCGGCTAAGCCTAATCACTTTAATCACGCAGTGAAAGAGAGATATATGGGATTCCTTGTATCATTCCATCTATGTTTCTTTTGAGCGAAAATCATTCCATCTACATGCGTGTGTGGGCAAAGTCATGTATCTCGTGGGCTACATAAAATGATTTACGGGCAAGTTAGATTAGATTAATGAATAGTGAAGGCCCACTTGACAGATTTTATGTGGGTATATGGGTACACGGGTATGGGTTATGCTGTCCCATACCCGTACCCACTCTACCCAGCGGGTTTAATATTTTTCTATTAATATACCCATGGGTAATTTTTTATCCCATACCCTTACCCTAATAGGGTTTTTACCCGCCGGGTACGTGGGTAATGGGTACCCATTGCCATCCCTAGGTTCAACGGCACCTGCAAACTAGTTTTGAAAGTATCTATGAGTCACGGGGACTCAGCAATCTCACACCCTCGCGATCAAGACTATTTAAACTTATAGGTAAGGTAAAGGTATGAGGTAGAGCTGCAGCAAGCGACTAGCATATATGGTGGCTAACATACGCAAATGAGAGCGAGAAGAAAAGGCAAAAGCACGGTCGAACAACTATGATCAAGAAGTGATCCTAGAACAACCTACGTCAAACATAACTCCAACACCGTGTTCACTTCCCGGACTCCGCCGAGAAGAGACCATCACGGTTACACACGCGGTTGATGTATTTTAATTAAGGTCAACTTCAGGTTTTCTACAACCAGACATTAACAAATTCCCATCTGCCCATAACCGCGGGCACGGCTTTCGAAAGTTCAAAACCCTGCAGGGGTGTCCCAACTTAGCCCATCACAAGCTCTCACGGTCAACGAAGGATATTCCTTCTAGCGTGAAGACCCGATCAGGCTCGGAATCCCGGTTACAAGACATCCTCGACAATGGTAAAACAAGTCCAGTAAGACCGCCCGATGCGCCGACATCCTGAAAGGAGCTGCACATATCTCGTTCTCAGTGCAACACCGGATGAGACATCCTACGAGTAAAACCAGCCCTCAAGTTTCCCCGAGGTGGCCCCGCAGTCTACTCAGTTCGTACCAACACTTCGACAAGCACTGGCCCGGGGGGGTTAAAATAAAGATGACCCTTGGGCTGGCCTAACCCAAGGGAAAAAGGCTAGGTGGCGAATGGTAAAACCAAAGTTGGGCCTTGTTGGAGGAGTTTTATTCAAAGAGAACTGTCAAGGGGTTCCCATTATAACCCAACCGCGTAAGGAACGCAAAATCCGGGAACATAACACCGATATGACGGAAACTAGGGCGGCAAGAGTGGAACAAAACACCAGGCATAAGGCCGAGCCTTCCACCCTTTACCAAGTATATAGATGCATTAATTAAATAAAAGATATTGTGATATCCCAACAAGTAAACATGTTCCAACAAGGAACAACATCTCCATGTTCCAACAAGGAACAAACTTCAATCTTCACCTGCAACTAACAACGCTATAAGAGGGGCTGAGCAAAGCGGTAACATAGCCAGACAACGGTTTGCTAGGACAAGGTGGGTTAGAGGCTTGGTTCAACAATATGGGAGGCATGTTAAGCAAGTGGTAGGTATCGCAGCATAGGCATAGCAAAAGAGCGAGCATCTAGCAAGCGAAGATAGAAGTGATTTCGAGGGTATGGTCATCTTGCCTGAAATCCCGCAAGGAAGAAGAACGAGTCCGTGAAGAAGACAAACGGACGTAGTCGAACGGGTCCTCACAAACGCGACGTTACCGGAACCAACCCGAAGAAGCAACACCGGAAAAAAGCACACAACATAGTAAACAAACCACACATGAACATGGTATGATATGCGGGATGCGGTATGCGGTGCATATGCATGATTTGGAAAGGAATGATTGAACCTTGCCTCAACTTGGAAATCCAAGAGTGTCACTGGAAAGTTGAGGTGATTTCGGTTGAAATCGATATAAAGATCACCGGAATCGGATGCATGGTTTGGAAATGGCAAGCAAAACAAATATGGCACCGGACTGCGATAAACAGCAAGTGACCATCTAAATGCAACAAGATAAATATTCTATAGCACTCAAACATGGCAACAAAATACATGGGAGGGATCCACTCAAGATGATTGACAAAAGATGAACACTGAGCTACGGCTAATTCATCCATTAACAGGTTCAAACAAGCATGGCAAAAGCGCAAATGATAACAGGTTTCAGACTTTGTGAAATTAACACAAGTCTGGAATTTATCATCGGGAAGCACACTTTGGAGCATGAAAACTACAAGCTACAGAAACTTGACATGGCAAATCAAGGCATGGCATGAAGCTACTCAAAGCACTTAACAAAAGTCCCTTAGTGACCTTGAGCCAAAAGGGATCAGAAAATACAATTGCAAGCATGTGAACATAGCAAAAACATAAATAGATTCAGACTTAAGAGAAAAACTGGAGCATGCAAATCAGTTAACGAGTAGGCATGTTTACAAGCTCGATGCACTCACTACAGAGCATGGCATGACAAACTAAGCATACATCCATTAAGAAGACATGGCATAGGATCTAGACATGGCAAGAACAACATCATAGCATGCACGGATCAATAGCAATATCCTCGGCAAAATCGCTAACAAGTCAACAATCTGCCGGGATACACGATATAGCAAAAGTAGAGCTCGATTGACTCAAGCTAGAGTGCTCCACAAATGCAAACAAGGAGATGGATGGATATAGCACCACAATGTTAACAAAACATCCTTACTGATCATACTCAAAAGAGGCACGGATCACTAGGAAACAACATGAACATATGGCATACTAACAAAATCAGGACAAGGACTTAGAAATTCTAAGTCCCTGAAATCAGCATTACCGAATACGCTACTTTGCAAGCTTGCGCTAGTCACCACACATATCACAAAAATACATGGTAAGCACCTCTGTAAAGATGGCATGGCATATAACAAAACACATGTAGAGCTCAGGATCATATCATGCACACATTAATCATGGCAAAAATAACAAATAGCTATTTGCTGAAACAGATCGGACAAAATTCACCACATAGCCCTCTTCCAACAGCATTTCGGGCATCAAGATGAGCTCAAATGAAAATGATGCAATGATATGAAATGATGTACTCATTGAGGCGAACATTTTGATATGCTACACGCACAAATCGAAGTTACGGATGCAGAGATAAGGCATGATGAAGATTGCAAAAAAATAAGGGTTGAAGGGGAAAAAGTCAACCGTGACTTGAATCTGGATCTGGAGGCACGCAATCCGAGGAGATCGCCGGTGAGGAAAACGAGGTCGCCGGAGATCGAGGGAGGTTGCCGGAGCTGGGGCGCGGCCGGCGAGCTCCGACGAGCCTCGCGGGGCCGGCGGCGAGGAGAGGCAGGCGAGGCGCGAGGCGCGAGCTCCAAGGCGGCGGCGGCGACCGGCGTCGTGGAGGCGTGGGCGCTCCGGCGAGCTTGCGCGGCGGCAGCGGTTGAGGCGGCGGCGAGCTCCGGCTGGCGGACGGCGGACGGCGCGGCGACCCAGCGCGGGAGGCGTGCAGCCAGGCGGCGGCGAAGAGGACAGGCCTCGCGGGCCGGTGGGTGGCGCGGGCGGTGGGGCGCCAAGTGGCATGCCGCGATTGGGCGCGTGAGCGGTGGCGCTGAGGTGGCACGCCCTCATTGGGCGGGGTGAGGTGGCCGGCTGGGTGGACGCGTCCGCCGGCGGGCGGACTTGTCCGGCGACGCGGAGAGAGGTAAGATCTAGGGTTTGTACCGCGATTTTTCGGGAGATGCCCCATATTTATAGGTAGAGGGAGCTAGGAGAGTCCAAATGAGATGCGGTTTTCGGCCACGCGATCATGATCGAACGACCGAGATGATGAAGGAGGTTTAGGTGGGTTTTGGGCCACTTTGGAAGGGTGTTGGGCTGCAACACTCACGAGGCCTTTTCGGTTCCTCGGTTAACCATTGGGGTATCAAACGAAGTCCAAATGGCACGAAACTTCACAGGCGGTCTACCGGTGGTAAACCAAGGCCGCATGACAAGTCTCGGTCCAATCCGAAAACGTTTCACGCACGCACACGAAAAGAGGTAGAAAGGGACACCGGGTGGCATAGGAGCGCCGGAGCGCCGGACAACGGGGAAAATGCTCGGATGCATGAGATGAACATGTATGCAAATGAAATGCACATGATGACATGATATGCAATGCATGACACGCAAGCAAAGACAAGGCAACAACAGCGAATAACTGGAGGACACCTGGCACATCAGTCTCGGGGCGCTACAACACTCCACCACTACGAGAGGATCTCGTCCCGAGATCTAGAATGGCACCGGAGGGAAGAACGGAAGAGAAAAAGAAGAGGTAAAACTAAGTTGCTTCTTTGACAAACGAGTGAAACCAAAGAACCTTGAAAAGGTTGAGCTACAGTAAACCTAACCATAGCATGAAACATATGGATCCAAATCAGCCCCTTACGAAGCAACGCATAAACTAGGGTTTAAGCTTCTATCACTCTAGCAACCCATCATCTACTTATTACTTCCAAATGCCTTCCTCTAGGCCCAAACAATGGTGAAGTGTAATGTAGTCGGCGTTCACATGACACCACTAGAGGAGAGACAATATACATCTCATCCAAATATCGAACGAATACCAAATTCACATGACTACTTATAGCAAGACTTCTCCATGTCCTTAGGAACAAACGTAACTACTCACAAACCATATTCATGTTCATAATCAGAGGGGTATTAATATGCACAAAGGATCTGAACATATGATCTTCCACCAAATAAATCAACTAGCATCAACTACAACGAGTAATCAACACTACTAGCAACCCACGGATACCAATCTGAGGTTTTGGGACAAAGATTGGATACAAGAGATGAAGTAGGGTTTGAGATGAGATGGTGCTGGTGAAGATGTTGATGGAGATTGACCCCCTCCCGACGAGAGGATCGATGATGACGATGATGGTGATGATTTCCCCCTTCCGGAGGGATGTTTCCCCGGTAGAACAGCTCCGCCGGAGCCCTAGATTAGTTCCGCCAAGGTTCCACCTCGTGGCGGTGGAGTTTCGTCCCGAAAGCTTGCTTCTGATTTTTTTTCCAGGGTGAAAGACCTCATATAGCCAAAGATGGGCACCGGAGGCCTACTAGGGGGCCCACGAGGCAGGGGGCGCGTCCAGGGCGCGCCCCCACCCTCGTGGATGGTGGGTGGCCCCCCTCTGGTGCTTCCTTCGCCTAATATTTTTTATATATTCTCAAACTGACTTCCGTGGAGTTTCAGGACTTTTGGAGTTGTGCAGAATTCTTCTTTTCCAGCCAAGAATTCCAGTTGCCAGCATTCTCCCTCTTTGTGTAAACCTTGTAAAATAAAAAGAGAATATGCATAAGTATTATGACATAATATGTAATAACAGCCCATAATGCAATAAATATCGATATAAAAGCATGATGCAAAATGAACATATCACCACTTCCAAGCATAACTTTCCATTACCGGCTGCTTACTCCCTTCACAACGTCAAACGCCGCATCCTTCGTAAACTTAACCTGACTGGCAAAGAAAATTACTACTATTTAGCTTCATTGCTTAAATGGAGCACTCTTGCGGGGGAAATGAAGCACCTATTTAACGGGTGCCTGGAAAAAAATGAGGTCAGACCATGCTTTGGAGCGTTTGATCAGCATCAGATGGTGATTGTGCGAGCAACAATGTTCTTCTTCCTCGTCTTTCTTCTTCCGCTTGCGCGCTCATGGGGGTTCCCGGCCTATCCCTCCCTCCGGTTTCTGACAACGGCAACGACCCATGCACCCCTCCTCCCTCGCCCTGACCCGTACCGGTCTAGCTTCCTTGCATCCGCCTAAGACGACGCTACAGGCAGCAGCCTGGCTCGGCCTCGCCGGAGTTAATGCTTGTTGCTACTGCTCTGCACGTTGGCCCCGTCCCAAAATCGTCTGAATCTAGAAAGAAAATCATGTACTCAATTTGATCCATCCATATTAATTATCGCTGACTTAGTACAATTTTGTACATGAGAGGGAGTAGCTGATGATTAGCAAACATGCTGGCTAAAACGTGTGGCACAAGCTTATGCTCTGCGTCTTGGGATAAATGTAGATAGATGGATAGAGACCCAACCTTGTAGGCATATCTATCCATCGATCTGATGGCAGCTGTCTGCTTCGGTCATATTGTGCTGACCTATAAAATCTCTGGTCGTCTCCAGTCGTCCATGTCCAAAGCTGGTAGTGCACTCAACACGCCCTGTCCAGGATCCAACTGACCAGAAAAGGCAGAGACTTAATCCATTAGCATACTGTCAGTGTCTCTTGCTTCCACACTTGGGGTTGGCAGCTCGCGCTGATCCTATGCGTCACGCATCATTCAATAACTGATGTATCTCAATAGTGCCTAACCAGTAACCACTGCTCTGAATCTCTAGAGAAGCACATATCGATAGCACAGGTTAACAGTGGCACCGGTGTTTGCTGTTTCTGGTACTTCAAGTCAGTTCACTTTCTTTTGCGAGGGAAGTAAGTTCACGTTGGTTACATCAATTTATTCCCGGAGCACAACCACACCTCGATGGCCCGCGCCACAAGCAATTATAAATATGATTCTGATTTGTTTTATTTTTCTATCAAAAGGGAAGTACCGGCCTCTACATCAAGCACACATCCATTTTATTTTTAAAAAAATATGTAAAAATCACCAGAAATACAAAGCACCCCAAACCTGATAAAAATTACATTGAGGTCTTTGAACCACTGAACGAACACTACCTTTGTCAGAACGAGTTGCCAACATGTCGTTGTCACTGCTCCCCTACCATAGCCAGCCTAACATTGTCGATAAGAACCAGGAAGTCTTCGTGCATGTGTCCCTAAGGACCAGCGCCATGGAGCCGTAGTTGTCATCGTTGAACCCTTGAATTGATTTGAAGTGTCTGACATCCGATCTCGGCGTTGCACACGCACGACGAGAAACCCTAACCTCTGCTCCAAGAAGAAGACAAGAAACTATGCCGGAGCTCTATATGTTCCTGACAAACGAACTCGGGGGGATTGGAGCCTGTAAGACCAACTCGAAGAAGAAGTGCCGACATCCCCCTGAACACCGCCCCTATGAGGACTAAAAACCCTAACGGACTCACCAGTGTTGCTTGGAGGGAAGGTGTAACCTAGCCACCCCTAGAGCATAGGAAAAGAACGCTTCGCGTCGATACTTCCATTTCATTAATCGTAATGATGGTGTACTAGATAAGGCGGTGCTAACAAAGTCGGCTCCCAGAGGACGTGAGCTAGGCCGAGGACCCCCAAAACCACCCACCAGTGAGCCACATTCGTTAGCCTCCCCGAGGAATCAAGATGAAATCTTCCAAAAACTTGGCGCACACTCCAAGGCATGAATGCAATGTTCAGCATGTTTATTCTTAAATGTAACCGACCTATATGCAACCCTACGTACCCACAGTGTCTATACAAGCCAAGGGGTGTGGACCATAGAGGCCAACTCATTCAGACACAATCCCATGATAGATCAACATGTCCTCTGTACCCCGTTCATCTATACAATCAAAGCAAGACGTAGGATGTTGTCTCTTAGAGAGAGCCCGAACCTGGGTAAAATTATGTGTTCATGTTACCATCGTGCCAAGACTACCAGCTCGGAACCCCCTACCTGAGATCTACCGAATTCGACCATGTCACATAGCATGAGTTCAAGTTACCAAGTATCGAAGGAAAAATAAAAATAAAACACGAGCACAACTAGTTAGAAACCAGACAACATAGCTTAATGACATACTACTCTCTCACCGGCCATATGATTAAACAAACCAGCACCCAAAGGCTATAAACATCAAAACATCAACATGCTGCAGTGATAACTGCATACAAAATAATGGCATAGCTCTAAAGATAACCTGTAAAAAGTTAGCAATAGATGATCTGCTAAAATCACTCATTCTGGTAATTACAAATTGTCCAAAGAATGGCACAAACTCCCAAATGGATTTGGTCTTTCGGATTATGATGAATGCCACCAACCCAGTTTCTAAAAAGATTCGGTACCCTTGACAGTAGTGGTAAATTGTAGGTAACATGAGTTGTGCGTCAAATCAAGGTGTCAAATCAAGATAGTGAACGGACATGACAAAAATAAATGATGAATTGTTTTCCCTTGATTAATAACATCAATTTTTTCAGAACCCCTATAAAAAATAAATTGTGACAACGACATATGGATAGGCGCGGAGGAGAATTAAATGTGCGGGTTGGCGTCGGAGGAAGCGGGTGACTCATTGATTCGGCTGAGAAATTAACCTGCTGCCCTGTCTTGTCGTGTGGTGTGGTGTGGCTTGTGTGGAGCAAGGGTGCTCCTCGTACCGTCCTGAAAACGAAGTCTGTGGAGCGGGGCGTCGTGCCGGGGTCGGGTCGTGGTGGTGTCCATGCGATCCATCGAATTACCGTGTCAGCGGTGGTAGGCTTGAGATGGCATCTGTTGATCATCTTCTTGGGCGGCGGCAGTGTCACCTTTCATTTTCGGCGTGTCTACTGGGACCGGTGCCGTCACCTCTCGGCTTCTGTAAGTCTTAAAAGAGACGGTGTCTGTCAACAGCTTATCTTCTTTTTGTGGGGGAGAAATCCAGCAGCATACGCAGCTACCCAAAGAGTTCACAAAGTGACGTCCAAACCTGCCAGAGCCCAGAGCCATTGCCGCTTCCAAGCATAGATTTCTTCAGTTAGCAGCTGCTTACAGCTTCATCACAAGGTTAAACGTCGCGTCATCTCCTTCACACACTCAGCGTGATCGGATTGACACGAGGAATCCACTCCATGATTTGCTGAAACGTGTGCGACACAAGATCATCCTCCATCTTCGGGGTCGTTGGGTTATTCGGCTATAAGATAGAGACCCAACCGTGTAGGCATATCTATCTACTGGCAGCTGCTGTGTGCTTCGCTCATGCTGTGTTGTGTACGTTGACCCAGCAAAGTTTTCGTCATCCAAGCCCAGAATTGGGTGTGCATTCATCACCATACCATCGTTTCACGTTGCTTCCACACTTGAAATGGCAGTTTAGTTGGCACTGCTCCTACGCGCCAAGCATCATTCCATAACCCAAAACGAACTGAGCTCTCAACAGCTACTGAATCTCTAAAGAAGAACAGCAAACCCGCCCCTGTACAACACAAAGGGGCCGATCGGCACAATATAATGCTCACAGAATCTTCAGTTTCGCTTCGTGATCTCGGGTACAAATGCTATAAACTCGTAGGCACCGATGTCTGCTGTTTTTGGTACTACAGGTTCAGTTCAGTCTGGAGACATCAAAGCCAGTACATTTTATTGTGGAGCACGACGACGCCTCGATGCCCCGCAGCACAACCGGGTTTGGAGGCAACGAAAGCGGCCGAACAAAAAATGCATGAGTTCAAGTGTGAACCGTTATAGGCTGAGCACTGAGCACGTTGCCACCTAGCTCTCCTGCGCGAACGTGATGCCCTTCTCGATGGAAGACAACAGCTCGCCCTTGAGGCTCTCCAGGCCCTCCTTCTCCAACGCAGACAGCTCGCTCAGCCCAAGCACTTCCTCCACTCCGTTCTTGCCGAGCCTCACCTGCAATACAAAAGGAAAGAACTAGTGTTCAGCACACCAACTCCATCTTCTCACGGGAGTTAACAGGTTGCGGAATGAAACTGGTAGTAAGCACATTTGCATCATTTATACCAGCCAATTCTATCACTATGACACATGGGACACAACTGACCATCTACGACAATGATAACTCTGGCGACGATGACACATGTGAGTGCGTTAGACCGGATTGTGCCCCGGACCCGGTATGTGGCTCGGTCGGGGCCTCCGGCTTTAGATGTTAGGCTTAGGTGAGAGGTCTGGGTATTTGGCCCAGCTTGCACCCCCTTCATCATATGGATAGGAGTAGCGGCAGATGTTGCCAAGATGAAGGATTCAGGCATATTGTTGTACTACTTTGTAAGGTCCTCGAGAATAATCAATAAAATGGCCGTATGCATCTCCCAGATACAGAGGCCGGGGGTCATCCTCCTTTTCTAAAAAAATAAACTTACTAATCAACCATAAGTTTGTCTACAAACTAATCAATCAAAAAAATTACAGATCAACAAGAGCATGTTGCAAGGCCTGTGACAGGAGTCAATTGCACAAAACTACCACATTTGCCACTAGGTTTGCAGAAAACCACCAAGTCGTTAATCTGTTGCAAAAATCACCACGATCCATGTAATCTCAGTTGCAAAAAACACTGACCGAGTGATTTCGCCCGTTTGATCTCTTTCTGACAACTGGGGCCCAATGTGCTGACATGGCAAAAAAATTACATACACACCCTTGGATCTAAAATAAAAAAGCAATCAACCCCCCAGCAGCACTACTGCCGAAGCAGCTCGAGCTCGGCCGGCACGGCGGCGCCCTGGCCCTGCCGTCCGCCGGGATGTAGTGGCAGGGAGAGTGAGCCCTGGCAGGGCGGAAGCGCAGACATGGAGGAGATGGGCAGGAGCGAGTGGGTGAGCGCGGCGTGTGCGCTCCCGAGCTCTTTGCGGTAGCGGATGACCGTGGTGCACCATGCCGCCACTGCTCGGCCATGGGCTAGCTCCACCGCGTTCACCGCTAGCTCCGGCCACTGCTGCGTTCAATTAGGCGGCTACCTCGTCGGCCCAACGCCTGTGCAAGCTCGTGGATTGTGTGGAGGCTGGGAGCAGGGCGCCGGCATTTATGGTGGGGCGCAGGTCGGTAGGGAGGAGGGAGCAGGAGGGGAGAAGGGCCAGCCGGACGGCAGAGGGAAGCTCACCGGAGTAGCGACGCCGTTTTACCCCGTCCACCCAGGCCCATCCCCATCTCCCGCTCGAGGTGCAGCACGAGCACGAGCTTGTAATCTAGCCGGTGGCCAAAATTGATCCAACAGCTTGCGTGTAGGTGTGTGTGCGTGCACATGTGGTCGAGAAAAATCAATCAACCTGCTGGCCGACTAGCGTCTGAGAGCGGTGGGGGTTGTGGTCCGCAGCGGAATCCAGCGCCATCGACATGGCCGTGGTTGGGCTGGCAGCGGTTGGACAGGT
>NC_041380.1:587966420-587970317 GCF_002162155.2 Triticum dicoccoides
GCCATCATTTGGGCACGGCGGCGCAGGAAATCACCGGCGACGTCGTCAGGTTGGAGCAAGGCACGGCGGGTAGGCTTTCTGCGGCGGCGACGGGGCCGGCGGGGGCGGCGTGGTTGTGTCGATCGGATCGAAAGCGGGGGATTGAGAGCAAGGGGTTGATTGCTTTTTATTTTTAGATCCATGGGTGTGTACGACATTTGTTTGCCAAGTCGGCTCTTGACAGTCGAGCCCCATTTGTCAGAAAGTGATTAAATGGCCCAAATCATCTGATCCGTACTTTTTGCAACAAGTTTATTGCTAATGCGGTGTTTTTTACAATGGATTAACGAGTTGGTGGTTTTCTGCAAACCTAGCCGCAAATGTGGTAGTTTTTTGCAATTGACTCCCTGTGACAGACCACACAATTTAACTCAAAGAGCAACCTACACTTTGGATACCTGCTTACAAAGTCAAAAACATAACGACACAACTAGGAATAAGCACGCACTAGTAGAAAAGGGGGCAACGGTCCAGGCCGGGTCAGCCCATTAGTCCCGCTTCAGTCCAGAACCGGGACCAATGGAGGCATTGGACCCGGTTCATGAGCCCAGGGGGCCGGCCGGGCCACGTTGGCCATTGGTCCCGGTTCATCTGGACCTTTTGGTCCCGGTTGGTGGGACGAACCGGAACCAATGTGCCTCGCGCCTGGCCCACCATCATTGGTCCCGGTTGGTGGCTTGAACCGGGACCTAAGGCTCCCCTTTAGTCCCGGTTCATGCCACCAACCGGGACCAATGAGGTGCCTATATATACCCCCTCGCGTAAGAGCAGAGCACACTGCTCTGTTTTTTTCTGGCCGAGGGATTGGTGGTGCTCTAGCTCACCTCCTATGCACACAAGGTGTTCGATGGAATGCCCGAGCCACACTACTTAAGCCTTCTCCTCTCCAAGCTCCATTTTCCTTAATATTTGTCTAGGTTTAGCAGTCCGTCACGCCCCGTCCCCGTCTTCACCGCCGTCGATCACCCGCGCCGAGCTCATCGCCGGCACCACCGTGGTGAGCCTCTTGTTCTTATCTTCTTTCTGAAAGGAAAAAATATTCTTACTTGTATGTTTACATAGATACTTGTATTATTTTCTTACTTTTATTATTGCATCTTATATAGTGCGATGGTTTTGGTATCCGCCCCCGTCGGCCCTCGTCCTGTCTATGATTCGGATGTGGTATATATATTATCTTTATAATTATTGGTTCATTTATTGTTTATGAAAATTATGCCGACCAACGTGACATAGATTTTATTTATGTAGGATGTATGTGAATCGAAAATTCCAACCGACCCTATTGTCGAGAGGTTAAATTTAGTTGAAGAAGAAAACAATTTGTTGAAGGAAAAAATAAAAAAATTGAGGAGGAGAAGATGATATTGGAGTTGCATGTTGCGGATGTCGTCGATGATCACAAGATCAAGATGGATGCAATGCGCTTGAAGATTAGAAAGATTAGAAAATATGCCATTCATACCGAGGCTTGGTATCATTATGCCGTTGGATCAATTGTTACCTTGGTTGCGATTATGATCGCATTTGTTTTCGCATTGAAATGTTTTACATAGTTTCAATGTATGGTTTAATTAATTAGATGCTTTGGAGAGCTATATGTTGTTAGATGAGAACTATGTATGTACTTTGGTTTTAATGTGATGATGAACTTCTATTAATTTGGACACTTAATTATATATAATGCACGCAGATGAACCGGCAATGGATGTACGGTGACAGGCACACCTCCGAGTACATTAAGGGTGTGCATGAGTTTCTCGATTCGGCTGAGGCAAACAAGCAGAAGTTACCATACGAGAGGACCCCGGAGAAGAACGCCGAGATCGCGCGAGAAGAAGTGAGGAACTTCTTTGAAGGGGTGAAAGCAAAGAAACATCCACCTCCGGAGGAAAAGGTAGATCCGGTGAAAGCGAAGCGCACTCTGGCTGCCCTGACAAAACCACCCAAGTCTCCGCCGAAAGAAAATTATGAGCGCATTATTGGAAAGGAATTTGCCGAAGTGGAGCGGTCGGAAAGTACTGTCAGTGATCAAAGGCTGAAAGAACGACGAGCTGGGAAACAAATTGCCCAGCTCGGCGAACAAGCGAAGCAATCGTGCCCCCCGCTCAAGGTGCCTAGCGACATCGTCGCTAATGATCCGAGGATGGTGCCCGGTTATAGCAATCTTGGAGAGTACCTGCCCGACGATGTACATTATGATTTCATGGAGGTGCAGATACAAAGATACGAGTACGGGAAGCCTCTCGTAAAAGATGAAAGATCTCTATCAACGATGATGCGAAGATTGCATGATTGGTACTTGAAAATCTGCAGAGAGTCTGGGGGGAGGAGTACTTTGTATGTGAGAGTTAAAAAGGAGCATGACCTCATTGGAATTGATCTGTTGCCTGTTCCATTTGAGGAGTTCTTTCAGTTTTTCAATCAATTGGCCCTCGATAAAGCAACGGTCACCTGCTACTGTCTGTAAGTAGTACTACTTCTGTCATTAAGTCTCTCTATATAGCTCAGCTCTTTCATTGCATGTATTTATAATTATCCTCACTATATTATGCAGATTGAAGATCGTCGAATTGAAGAAAAGACAAATTGGTGATATTGGGTTCATTAACACAAATATTATAGATGCAACTCAGGTTAAATTTCATGCCGCAGATACCGAGGCCAACTTGCTACGATCGTTGGTAATAAATGAAAACAAAGATATAATACTCTTTACTTACAACTTCAAGTGAGTGTTACTGTCTTGCGCATATTCGGTTTCCCTTATATATTAGTCAAGGTTATAGTAATATAATTCATGAGTCATGCATGCGTGTGCAGTTTCCACTATATTCTCTTAGAGATTAAGCTTGAGCAGGGACTAGTAACCGTCTTAGACTCAAGACGAAAAGATCCCCAGGACTATGCGGAGATGACTCAAATGCTCGAGAAGCAAGTTAAATCGATCATTATCCACCATATCAGCAACTTTGTTCATTTCCTGATATATCAAGTAATTGTTTTCTTTGTCTGGCAGGGTTTGGAAAAAAATCACCAAAAAAGCTCCGGGACTCCCGAAGAAGTTGCAATTTAGACACCCGAAAGTAAGTACTATAGTAGCATGTTCCGCGCATCTCCTATTGATTCAAGCGCTAGTTTCATCAATACCATTTGGCATTCTTGCTTATCAGTTTGATTACCTCTATTTCTTGTAAAGTGGTTGTGGCAGGAATAAGGGAATGATTTCTGTGGATACTATATTTGCGAGTCCATCCGCCACACGACCTGTGAGCGGGGCTACTCTGACGAACAATATGAAGTGCATAAATAACAACATTCACAATTTTATTTTATTATCATCATTTGTGTTGAGTTTCATTCATTCATATATATATATGTATTGACCCCCTTCTTCAAATTAGATGTTTCGGAAGCGGGATGAACTCCTAGCACCAGCTCGCATGCGAGCAATTCAAGAGGAATTGGCGGCATTCTTTCTTGACCACGTGATCGCTGAAGACGGAGAATACTATGTGGACCATGAGTTCGTATGTTAGGAGATTATATTTGTAAGAGATAATTATTTATATATGTAGCCGGTAGTGTCGGATAGATATACGAGAACTTGTTGTTCGACCAATATCTCGGAGAAGGAGAGGTGGTCGATATCACTTCTCTCTGTATGCATATATGTTGATGACGATGTTCTGTTTCCTTCATTTGTTTACTAGATAGCTAGCGTGTCTAGTCCTCTCTATACGTATGTATAGTACGTAGCGTCGACCAAGCACGGACATAAGAGAGGACACTTCTCTTTATTAATTATAGCTAGCTAACACAATATATGAAACACCTAAATTAACCTCCCAAAACCCC
>NC_041380.1:587970923-587977649 GCF_002162155.2 Triticum dicoccoides
AAAGAATGGCAGCTACGGTTGGTTGGACAAAAGAGCACCCTACGATGTGAGGAACTCCGTTGAGCCCCATCAAGCATGCATCTCCAAAAACTGCGCCAGCATATCTGGAAAAACGAAAAATAAAATATTTATCAGCCAAAACCAAATAATGCAAAAGAGGTCTACTCTAAGATCAGCAATGTGATACTATAAAACAAGAGATTGCTACGGAATTCATCTACATAGATCAAAATGACTATGTCTCATTTCAGATGGTAATTTCCAGCTAAAATGAGCAGAAGAGTACAATATGTTGGACATAACTAAATTAAGTATGCATTTCATGTGAAAGCAAAAGCAGAAGATTAACAGTGGGATGAAAAAAATCTTTAGTAAAGAATATTCTCTACAATTAGTACGTAGGTCAGTATTCCCAAAAAAATCAGGAATCCAGGGTTTAATATAATTTACGCAACCAGATGTTTAAGTTTCACGCTGAAGAAAAACATTAAACTGAAGGCCCAAACAAAATGAACACGTAAGAAAAAAAAGGCCACTTATACAATGAATGAACATGTAACTTAAGGCGATGCTTCGTGAAGCCGCCTAACTACTTTCTCCTCTAAAAAATTACTCTTTCATCTCTCTTAGGGCATGTACGATGGTTAATAAGACAGTCTTATCTTAAGTCTTGCATGTAATTTAGAGATGATAAAAAAATATGTCTACAATGGGTTATATCTTAGTCTTATCTTCAATAACTAGCAATTCCTTAAAATATGGTGAGACAAATTGTGCTAAGAGATCATCTTTTGTCTTATCTTAAATAAGAGAACACAAGTCTTTTCTTACGAGTTCTCTCTCATCCACCTCATCATTTATCCTATGTGGCACTTCTAAGATAGCACCATTGTACATGCCCTTAGAATCTCCCTCTTTCTTGGGCAGCGGAAGCCAGGTGGCGCAGTGATACCTCTCTAACATTTTTTTTTTGCTATTTTCATGCTATATTTATATCATTTATACATCTTTTTGGCATAGTTTGATCAATTTTGTTTCTGGTTTCTAGCGATTCCCTGACCAATCTTCTCTTTATGTACAGGCTGATCATTTGAGGGTACGAGGACCCTAGCAAGAGGCAACATGCTTGGAATTGGAAGGGATTTCTTCCATTTCTTCTCTGACAAATTCAGGTGTTCCGGCTCCTTTTCTGTAAAAATGTTGCCTTAAAGCATTTGCCTGGTTCTGAGAAAAGAAGAAAGAAAAAATAGCAGAAAAAAGTTTATTGATTCTCAAAAGGGTGCTATGCACAAATTTGTCTCTAGGAATGGCGTTGCTGAGAATTCTAATGAAGAACAATAGCTAGAACCCTTAGATTCGACAAATGATCACAATCAGGCCAGAAATTCGTCAGCATGGAAATGATGCCAATACTGAAACCTTCACTAATGAACAAGAAACTAGTCCAAAAGAAACTGTGTGCTTTATATTTATATGTAATTGATTTTTTTCACACTACTGGGCTCACTTTCTAAGTTCGTCCCAGGCCAGTGAAAAGTCAGGACTGGCACTGCTTTCTACACATCTCTTCCGGGCCAATTTCCATTCGGCCAAACATCGAGGTAGAGCAGTGATACATCATGCATTTATAAAGCAGTACTTAGGAGTACCATCTCAAGTACTATATATGGCCTAAACGCCTACGTAGTACAAATCAGAAACACACTATTACATATGTGTACATAAATTGTACATCAGCATACACGTATTCCCTACTCGTCATCTTTTTTCAATGAAGTGTGGATTTTATTGACTCAAAATGTAGCATCAAAAAGATACAAACACAATGAGCACACCCCCGGCCTCTGTATAGCTAGGATGCACACAGCCAACACCAAGGCAAGCACACAAAAACACACGAACAAATAGCAAAGTCATATAAAATCAAAACTATGCGTAGACGAGGAAAAGGAAAAAAAACCAAAGCGATCAGATTCGTGATCGGCAAACTATAACAATGGTCATATCTGCACCGATCAAGATTTTCACCCTGAAGAATTAGTCCGAGCGAACAATTCCTTCAACAAGAAAATGACGTAAAAATCCTCGCCATTGACGGGTATACCCTACTCGTCACCTTCACAGTATGTCCATGGGGCCATTTGTCCAAAATTACATAATGCACTGACCAAGAATTCTAGTAGAGACTATTGTCCAAAAGTGCATTGGTCTTGTTAGAAAATGCAGGACTCATTAGCATGAAAATGCGGTACAAATTTGTGTAGTGGCATCATCTCAAAAAGGATAATACACGTTAGTGCAGAGAAGTAAACTTCAAAGGGGAAAATCATGTACGCATATCCAATCGGAGTATAGGTTTGAAGACCTCGTCGAAACAAAGAAGTGAATTAGTTTTCAATTTGGATACATGATGTAAATCCTCCGTCATCAGTGCCTCGGTGAAGTCATCGTCTCCTCCTTCCTCTACTATGATCAGGCAACACCGGTGGCCACGGCAACTCGTATGGGTATATGCTGGCCCAGCATATTTGTTCCTTTCATGTTCATTCTCTACCTGCATTTTGTCGAGCTCGATGGAGAACAACCACGTCTTCGTTGCTGCCGTTAGGAGAGGTGTCATGAGGATGTAGTCTGCATTTGCCGCGACAATCTTGGCTCCTTGCTCAAAGAAGGACTCCTCGCGCCCCGGCAACCCAACGGTGGCCTCCGATAACTCCAACTGCTTCTCCAACACCCACTCGTTGATGTCACCACCTCGACCCTGCTTAAATATCTTGAGAACATTGCTTATCACGCGGACGATGCGCAACACGCCGTCGCCACCGCCAATGACCCGAGAGGCCCCGATGTGAAATGACCCCCAGATGTTCACCGGGAACACCATAGCGGAGAACTTTGCGGTGGTCTCATCAAGGACAAGCAAAGCGTCGTTACCTTGTATGCCAAAGTATAGGAGGCCATTGACACGACCCACAAAGTTTTCATCAAAGTAATACCCTATTGGAAGTTCCACGTCGACGCTGGTGGCCGGGGTACGCACTAGGCGCCAACCACCGTTGCTTCCCGAGGAGAACACGCAGGCCAGAGTTTTCGTTACCGCCGAGAGGATCCGGAAGTTAGACATGCTGACGTGGTGGCCGCCGTCGACGAGGCAGTGGAACACACCAAGGCCGTCCCCCAGACACTAGTAGAAAAAGGGCGCGGCTACGTGGAGCTCCACCTTTAGTCCCGGTTGGTAACACCAACCGGGACTAAAAAAAAATTTGAATTTTTTTTTATTTTCTGGGAAGCGGGAGCCTCATCATTCCAAATCATCTAACTTCCCGAACGGTCACCCATGTAACACCAACCGGGACTAAAAAAAATTTTGAATTTTTTTTTATTTTCTGGGAAGCGGGAGCCTCATCATTCCAAATCATCTAACTTCCCGAACGGTCACCCATCCTCCCACTCCCCCAGCCTAAGCACGCTTAACTTCCGGGTTCTATTCTCCCTCGTTCCAAGCCTGCACTTGTTTTTTTCCTGACAATACTAAGATGTCAATCCTATTAACCTTCAGGAATTTTGCTTGAGCATGAAGTGACACATTTCATAGTTTTATTTTGAAACTATTGTTTTAAAAAACAATAATTATTTAGTAACACTAATATTTCTTGAATAATTAGTTTGACCATTGTTTGACCACAGTTTGACCAGATTTGACCAAAATTGAAATAACTGAAATAATTATTTAGTAACACTAATATTCTAGAATAATTAGTTTGACCATTGTTTGACCACAGTTTGCCCAGTGTTTGAATTTTTTCGATTTTTTTCACTCTAGATCTTAAAAGCCCCGTAACTTTTTTTCTATTAGGTTTTTGAGGATTTTGAAAATGTTTAAGGGGGTTCCCCCGGTTAAATTTGGATGTAACTTTTCGAGTAGATGATTTTTCATATAAAAAACTTTTTCATCGAGTTAGTATGCAAAAGTTATGCCCATTTTTACAAATTTCAAAGAGATTTTGCAAATAAAGTCAAAATTCACATTTGCAAATTTTCCCAACAACTAGACCACATATCACATGGGAAACTTATTTTCTTTTATTTTTTTGACATTTCCATCATTTTCTTTTATTTTTTTTAAAACTGAAAAGGCGATCCACCGGGGAAGGATTGTTTGAAAATGGCACGAACCGGTACTAAAGGTCTCATCCCCATTAGTCCCGGTTTATGCCTCAAACCGGGACTAAAGGTCTAATCTTTAGTCCCGGTTTGTGACACGAATCGGGACCA
This sequence comes from Triticum dicoccoides, assembly GCF_002162155.2. Taxonomy (NCBI): domain Eukaryota; kingdom Viridiplantae; phylum Streptophyta; class Magnoliopsida; order Poales; family Poaceae; genus Triticum; species Triticum dicoccoides. The sequence goes on from NC_041380.1 coordinate 587,975,199, forward strand.
ATGGTTGTGGGTCAGGAGCGAGGCCCATTAGTCCCGGTTCATCCCACCAATCGGGACCAAAAGGTATAGATGAACCGGGACCAATGGCCCACGTGGCCCGGCCGGCCCCCTGGGCTCACGAACCGGGACCAATGCCCCATTGGTCCCGGTTCTGAACTGAACCGAAACTAATGGGATTACCCGGCCTGGACCAAAGCCTCCTTTTCTACTAGTGAGAGCCGACAACGGCCAAAGGATCCGCTGGCGGCCACCAGTAAGGGGCTCGCAGACCATAAGGTCACGGGAGCCGCCGATCTTCCACATGGACAGGAGGAGCAGGCTGCCACGGCTGTCGTCCATCAAGCCGCCGCCGGGCAAGGAGTCCAGCGAGAAGCGGCGACGGTCAACGGCAAGCGACGAAGGCGCGAAGGCGGGTTTAGGCTGGTCCTCGTGGTAGTAGCCGACGAGCGTCGCGTGCACGTGGGCTGCGCGAAGGCGCGCGAGGAAGCCGGCGTCCGCCACGACGCGGCACCACCGCCGGCACACGGCCGCGGCACGGCCGAGGCACGGGGAAGGGCCGAGGCAGATGAGGATGCGCTCGAAGAGGTGCTCGGGGAGGTCGTGCACCGTCGTCAGGCCAGCTTTCTTCTTGGATTTGTTCTTGAGCCGGCGATGCCCCTCCGCCCTCGTCGCCATTGATTGTGGAGCGTACGAAAAAGAAGCCACTCCGATCCGATCGTGAGCACCGCCTTGCGCTGCGAAAATCCGGCGTTTAATTGACTGCTTTCCGATGCGAACGCGCTGATCTGTTACGATCGACCTGGATTCGTAAAGGAAATGTACTAAAATTAAGGAAATGCAAAACGGAACATGGGACACCTATTATACCACACCGGACGCGTATTACATTACATCTTTATCTTTATATTTACCTAATAATAATAAAACAAATTAAATTTCTTTCGTCCGTCATGGCATCTTTCAGAAAAGTCTCTCTATTTCAGAGAATTCAACTCGCGGTCCTGTGTTAAGTTAAAACGAATCGTTATTTTCGTATTTTACACAAAAGTCCCTATCTTTTCTTGAAATCAACCCAACATCCGGATTTAAGTCATATCTGAACCGTTATTTTACATTTTTTTGAAAAGGTAATTCATCCACGGATCATATTTAAGTCAAACAAATGCTTTTTAAAATCATCCATATCTTTTGAACCGTAACTTTGATTTGAACATGTTATATATGAAATTTGATTAGAAAAATATGTAGAATATGAATATGAGATTATTTTTACCTGTTAAGTATTTTTAAATATTATTTTTGAAATATATTTGAGTCAAACCAAATAATTTTTTAAATTATCTGTATCTTTTAAACCGTAATTTTGATTTTAACATATTAATAGCAAAAGAGTCCGTGCGTTGCAACAGAAAAGAAAACATAACACACGTTGAAATATATTTTATTTTTGCGAGGCATCATATTTGTGTTGCCGCTTATCCTCCTTCTCACCCTCGCTGGCGATGGCCTCGGTGTTCACACAAAACAACAAAAAAGGTGTGTTCAATATGGTTAATCCTAAGACGTCTCTCTCTCCCTCTCTCCTCCCTCTCCCTCTCTCTCTCTCTCGCTTTCTCTCACTCACTTTGATTTTAACATATTATATATGAAATTTTATTAGAAAAATGTGTCTATGATGTTAATTTTACCTGTTAAATATTTTTTAAATATTGTTATGGAAGTAAACTTATAATTTATAGTGCAAGATTCATTTTTTCATACCGGCGGTGATCCGGATTGCAAATAAATACCCCACTATAACCATATACGGAAAAGAAAACATCGATAACTACACATGCATACCTCTGAAAAATATCGCAGAGGAAAACAACAGATTTCTCATCGCGAGAGTGAGAGAAAGCGAGCGAGCGAGAGAGAGAGAGAGAGAGAGAGAGAGAGAGAGAGAGAGAGAGACGCCTTAGGATTAACCATATTCTACACATATTTTTGTTGATTTGTGTGAACACCGAGATCATCACCGGCGAGGCTGAGAAGGAGGATAAGCGGCAACACAAATATGATGCCTCGCAAAAATAAAGGAGATGGACCTATTGTGGTCTTGAGTGATGGTTGTTGAGTTAAGAGCGTGTGTTATGTTTTCTCTCCCGTTGCAACGCACGGGCTCTTTTGCTAGTCTATATCTATACCAATATAAAAAGACTCAAAGGAGCAGATCGGTCATCGAACTAAGTCAATTCAACGACCTAGACTGTTCCAGCGGCGAGCGTTAAACGTGTTTAATGTATAATTAAAAAAGCATAGCAAATATTGCACTAATCACGGGATTAACACACAAATAATAGCATACCTAATATCCGCGTGCATTAACGTGCATTGCACATGCACATTTACTAGTCATATATAATGGATGATGTCATGCTGGAGTACTTGCATCGGCTTCAGCGTGCGATA
>NC_041380.1:587977993-587979830 GCF_002162155.2 Triticum dicoccoides
ACGCATGGGTTGCGGACACGACCGGGGCCACATCTCCATGGGTTTTCGTTGCGCCGCGCTTGCCGGGTGACACCGGGTCGGCCATTTCCCTGGCAGGTCTGTTTTTCTTTTTCCTGTTGCTATGGTTCTTTTTTCCTATAATACGTCCTTGTTGCAGTCTCGTACCTTGCGAGCTCTGTTAATTCTCTACCTACACATTGCTGGTGCAGCTACCTTGCTTGCAGTCACGTTGTACTTGAAGGTGAAGAAGAAGAATTTCATCATCATACATTGTTGGTTGAAGTTGAATGGGCAACCCAAGTAGATCCTATCCATTGCCCATATCATCAAGACCGCCTGCATTGGCAATGAATACGAAGATGGTGATCCAACCGACCCAACAAAAGGAGAGCCAACCAAGAAAGTCAAAAGAGGGATCCGGGGAATGAAGTGGGAGGAGGAGAAGCGAGAAGAGACGGCGGCCAAGATGATGGAGAAGTTCGAGGGCACAATGGACAAGTAGGACGAGGCATGTTTCGAGTGACATGGCATCAGGGAGAAAAAGAAGGCGGAGAGGTTTGACATCTTCATGGCGACAACGGAGAAGAAGATCAACCTCGAAGGGAAGAAGAGTGAGCTCGAAGAGAGGAGGGATTGAGCTCGTGGCCACTTCGGAGGAAACCAAAATGCTGATCATCAAGATGGACGAGTTGGATCCTGATGCAGCGAAGATCGTGCAAAGATGTAAGCGCTTGGCGGCAGAAATGGAGGAGGCAAAAGTTACAGAGTAGTTGGCGGCGGAGTGATTAGGGAAGAGGTATGAACAACCTGTCTGGGAGGCAAAATTTGCACAGACTACCGGATTAGAACTTTTGTGGTCGGAGACATGTAAAAACTTATGAACAAGCGACATTTTTTTGGTTGTTAGGGCTGCCTACGTATACATCTAATCAAATAGACCTCATCAAATTTCTATTGATCAACATTTGCATTCCAAATGTATTTGGATGGGGCCAGATCTGGGCAGAAGTTTTGGTCTGCGGATTGATAGTTTGTCCCTTTTGTGGCATGGCGTTGGGATGCACTAAGTGTGCATTTTTTTAATTTATAGGACCTTGTTGACACACATATCTATTATTGGGTTATGTAATCATCGGAAAAGTAGATTACAAACAAAATAACAGAAGAACCATTTTTATTTCATATAACTATAAGCATCGGCAAGTTGTACATGGCATTGGCATGTGGCAGTACCTACGCATCTCTCAATCAGGACTCCTCGAAGTCCCTAAGCCTCCAGTGACCATCGGGGCACCGGATCCACATCAACGCCCTTGTTCACCAACGCCATGTCGAGGTCCACCTCTAGCTCGAATCCACCAGCGGTGCCCTAGAACCCTGTGACGCCGTGCAGGTAGCACTCGAGGTTGTAGTGTGTTTGCATGGTGTTGGGCTGCCGCAGGCACAACGATCCGCACGTGTCAACGGGCAGCGCGGTGGTCTCCACGTCCACATACCCGATTGGCGGGTACATCGGCAACACATCACCGGCGTTCCTCACATGAAGTGCACGGAGGGCGGGGAACAACACGAAGGCCGGCCTGAAGTTGTCGTCGTCCACGGGCGGGCTCGCAAACATGATTGACGTCATTGGGCATGGCAACGTCTACTACGGGGAGGAGGGCGGCACGTTGACACCGTGGGAGATGATGCCGACTGCATTGAGGATCGCCAGTGACGTGCCATGATTGTGGCCCGTGAAGGTGATGTTGGTCACCTCCTCCCTGTGCACCTCTGTTAGCGTCCTCTCTGTACCCCTCCCACCCCCAAAATCCATTGGTCCTTATTAAATTATCTT
>NC_041380.1:587980154-588006048 GCF_002162155.2 Triticum dicoccoides
ATAGATTGGTCTAGACCACCGGCACCACAACACTAGCTCCTTGATGAATTCCATCCCGTGGCTACTAGATCTGCAAATATCTTCTAGAATTCTTAAGATCTCACAAAACCCCATAGTTTCCACCAGCATGTGAACATAGCTTGTTACTTTCATCTTGATTTTACTGGGAACCATCCCCCTAAAACCTCCTAATATGATTCTACAAATTTCCACAAGGTCGCGGCCTCTAATGGTATAGGTAGTTGAATCCACCCCTACTATGTTTGACTTGCCAATTATTTCTACCGCAAGCCCTAGCCGTGGAAGGCACTTTCCCCTCTGTATCATGGGACTAGCTAAACCTTAAGTTTTCTGGCTCGGGATCTATCCCTGCCTCTTCCAAAATGGGGAAGTGGAGAGAGTAAAAATATTCGAAAGCATCATAAGGTGTAGTGCTATATTATACATCTCCGGTGAAGAGAGACAAAAATAAGAAAAGATGAAGCTACAAAGCTTCTTGTTGTATCTTTCGACCTGCTTTGTAAGAGAGTCTTCTCTCCACATTGTATTGTTCGGTTGTGTATTGTTTGGTGTTGGTGCTTTATATATAAAGCGGGGCGAAAGCCTGTTTCGAGAGAGAGATACACAGGTTATTCATGGCTCAGACTTCATGTTGCCCACCCAAGTTTGAGCAGTACGGGGAAATTCACTCCTACACTCAATTTCCAATCCCCCAATCAAGAATTCAAGCTCTCATTTGAAAATAATACTAGGCTTGCTGGGAAATTACCGATAGCTAAATGATATTGTACTGATTCTCAAAAGTTGATCTCAAAATCACAAGTATCACTACATATTAAATTAGGGAGAGAGTCGCTTATCTCGGGGTTATCACAGTCTCCGTTCCAAAAGGAAATTGGCAAATCACCAACACCTTGTGACAAATCTACTAGAACAGGAATCGAATCTGGTGAATCAGATCAAGACATCCTTCTGTCATCACAAGGAGCGCATAAAGTATTTGTTGGGGAATGTTGCATGGAAAACAAATAAAATTCTACGCAAATGCAAGATCTATCCGTGGAGATGCATAGCTACGAGAGGGGGAGAGCATCTACATACCCTTGTAGATTGCTAAGCGTTTATCAACGCGGTTGATGTAGTCATACACCTTCATGATCCGTCCCGATCAAGTGCCGAACGTACGGCACCTCCGCGTTCAGCACACGTTCAGCTCGATGACGTCCTTGTTGGGTAATGTAGTATTTTTAAAAAAATTCATACACACACGCAAGATCATGGTGATGCGTAGCAACGAGAGGGGAGAGTGTCGTCCACGTACCCTTGTATACCGTAAGCGGAAGCATTATGACAACGCGGTTGATGTAGTCGTACGTCTTCACGATCGACCGATCCTAGTACCAAATGTACGGCACCTCCGCGATCCGCACACGTTCAGCTCGGTGACGTCCCACGACTCACGATCCAGTAGAGTTTTGAGGGAGAGTTCCGTCAGCACGACGGCGTGATGACGGTGTTGATGAAGCTACCGATGCAGGGCTTCGTCGAAGCACCGCTACAATATGACCGAGGTGGATTATGGTGGAGGGGGCACCGCACACGGCTAAAAGATCAATGATCAACTTGTGTGTCCATGGGGTGCCCCCCTCCCCCGTATATAAATGAGTGGAGGAGGGGGGGGCCGGCCCTCTCTACGGCGCGCCCTAGGGGAAGGAGGAGAGAGGGAGGAAGGAAAGGAGGGCCGGCCCCCACCCAATTCGAATTGGGCTTGGGGGCGCGCCTCCCTCTTTTCCCTTCCCTCTCCTCTATTCCACTAAGGCCCAATAAGGCCCATATACTCCCCGGCGAATTCCTGTAACTCTCCGGTACTCTGATAAATACCTGAACCACTCAGAACCTTTCCGATGTCCGAATATAATCTTCTAATATATCGATCTTTACATCTCGAACATTTCGAGACTCCTCGTCATGTCCCTGATCTCATCCGGGACTCCAAACAACCTTCTGTACATCAAAACACATAAACTCATAATACTGATCGTCACCGAATGTTAAGCGTGCGGACCCTACGGGTTCGAGAACTATGTAGACATGACTGCTACCTCCTGAGCACTTGCGTTGGTTTTCCCTTGAATAGGAAAGGGTGGTACAGCAAAGTAGCGTAAGTATTTCCCTCAGTTTTTGAGAACCAAGGTATCAATCCAGTAGGAGGCCACGCACGAGTCCCTCGTAGCTACACAAACAAATAAATCCTCACAACCAACGCGATAAGGGATTGTCAGTCCCTACACGGTCACTTACAAGAGTGAGATCTGATAGATATGATAAGATAATATTTTTGGTATTTTTGTGATAAAGATGCAAAGTAAAATAAAAGCAAAGTAAAAAAGGAAAGGAAATAACTAAGTATTGGAAGATTAATTTGATGAAGATAGACCCGGAGGCTATAGGTTTCACTAGTGGCTTCTCTCAAGAGCATAGGTATTTTACGGTGGGTGAACGAATTACTGCTGAGCAATTGACAGAATTAGGCATAGTTATGAAAATATCTAGGTATGATCATGTATATAGGCATCACGTCCGAGACAAGTAGACCGACTCCTGCCTGCATCTACTACTATTACTCCACTCATCGACCACTATCCAACATGCATCTAGAGTATTAAGTTCATGAAAACAGAGTAACGCCTTAAGCAAGATGACATGATGTAGAGGGATAAATTCATGCAATATGATAAAACCCCATCTGGTTATCCTCGATGACAATAATACAATACGTGCCTTGCTGCCCCTACTGTCACTGGGAAAGGACACCGCAAGATTGAACCCAAAGCTAAGCACTTCTCCCATTGCAAGAAATATCAATATAGTAGGCCAAACCAAACTGATAATTCGAAGAGACTTGTAAAGATAACCAATCATACATCAAAGAATTCAGAGGAGATTCAAATATTGTTCATAGACAATCTTGATCATAAACCCACAATTCATCGGCCTCAACAAACGCACTGCAAAAAGAAGATTACATCGAATAGATCTCCACAAGAGAGGGGGAGAACATTGTATTGAGATCCAAAAGGAGAGAAGAAGCCATCTAGCTAATAACTATGGACCCGAAGGTCTGAGGTAAACTACTCACACTTCATCGGAGAGGCTATGGTGTTGATGTAGAAGCCCTCCGTGATGGATGCCCCCTCCGGCGGAGCTCCGGAACAGGCCCCAAGATGGGATCTCGTGGATACAGAAAGCTGCGGCGGTGGAATTAGGGTCTTGGCTCCGTATTTGATTGTTTGGGGGTACGTAGGTATATATAGCAGGAAGGAGTGCGTCGGTGGAGCAACAGGGGGCCCACGAGGGTGGAGGGCGCGCCTGGGGGGGTAGGCACACCCCCTACCTCGTGGCCTCACTGTTAGTTGCTTGACGTAGGGTCCAAGTCTCCTGGATCATGTTCGGTGAGAAAACCACGTTCCCGAAGGTTTCATTCCGTTCGGACTCCGTTTGATATTCCTTTTCTTCGAAACCCTAAAATAGGCAAAAAAACAGCAATTCTGGGCTGGGCCTCCGGTTAATAGGTTAGTCCCAAAAATAATATAAAAGTGGATAATAAAGCCCAATAATGTCCAAAACAGTAGATAATATAGCATGGAGCAATCAAAAATTATAGATACGTTGGAGATGTATCAAGCATCCCCAAGCTTAATTCCTGCTCGTCCTCGAGTAGGTAAATGATAAAAAAGATAATTTTTGATGTGGAGTGCTACTTGGCATAATTTTAATATAACTCTTCTTAATTGTGGTATGAATATTCAGATCCGAAAGATTCAAGATAAAAGTTTAATATTGACATAAAAATAATAATACTTCAAGCATACTAACAAAGCAATCATGTCTTCTCAAAATAACATGGTCAAAGAAATTTATCCCTACAAAATCATATAGTCTGGCTATGCTCTATCTTCACCACATAAAATATTTAAATCATGCACAACCCCGATGACAAGCCAAGCAATTGTTTCATACTTTTGACATTCTCAAACTTTTTCAATCTTCACGCAATACATGAGCGTGAGCCATGGATATAGCACTATATGTGGAATAGAATGGTGGTTGTGGAGAAGACAAAAGGGAGAAGATAGTCTCACATCAACTAGGCGTATCAACGGGCTATGGAGATGCCCATCAATAGATATCAATGTGAGTGAGTAGGGATTGCCATGCAACGGATGCACTAGAGCTATAAGTATATGAAAGCTCAACAAAAGAAACTAAGTGGGTGTGCATCCAACTTGCTTGCTCATGAAGACCTAGGGCATTTTGAGGAAGCCCATCATTGGAATATACAAGCCAAGTTCTATAATGAAAAATTCCCACTAGTATATGAAAGTGACGAAATGAGAGACTCTCTATCATGAATATCATGGTGCTACTTTGAAGCACAAGTGTGGTAAAAGGATAGTAACATTGTCCCTTCTCTCTCTTTCTCTCTTTTTTTATTTGGGCCTTTTCTCTTTTTTTATGGCCTCTTTTTTCGTCTGGAGTCTCATCCCGACTTGTGGGGGAATCATAGTCTCCATCATCCTTTCCTCACTGGGACAATGCTCTAATAATGATGATCATCACACTTTTATTTTCTTACAACTCAACAATTACAACTCGATAATTAGGACAAAATATGACACTATATGAATGCCTCCGGCGGTATACCGGGATATGCAATGAATCAGGAGTGACATGTATGAAATAATTATGAATGGTGGCTTTGCCACAAATACGATGTGAGCTACATGATCATGCTAAGCAATATGACAATGATGGAGTGTGTCATAATAAACGAAATGGTGGAAAGTTGCATGGCAATATATCTCGGAATGGCTATGGAAATGCCATAATAGGTAGGTATGGTGGCTGTTTTGAGGAAGGTATATGGTGGGTGTATGATACTGGCGAAATTTGCGCGGTATTAGAGAGGCTAGCAATGGTGGAAGGAAGAAAAGTGCATATAATCCATGGACTCAACATTAGTCATAAAGAACTCATATACTTATTGCAAAAATCTACAAGTTATCAAAGCAAAGTATTACGCGCATGCTCCTAGGGGGATAGATTGGTAGGAAAAGACCATCGTTCGTCCCCGACCGCCACTCATAAGGAAGACAATCAAAAATAAATCATGCTCCGACTTCATCACATAACGGTTCACCATACGTGCATGCTACGGGAATCACAAACTTTAACACAAGTATTTCTCAAATTCACAACTACTCAACTAGCACAACTTTAAAATCACCATCTTCATATCTCAAAACAATTATCAAGCATCAAACTTCTCATAGCATTCAACACACTCATAAGAAAGATTTTACTATTCTTGAATACCAAGCATATTACGATTATTTAGGCAAATTACCATGCTATTTGAGACTCTCAAAATAATCTAAGTGAAGCATGAGATATCAATAGTTTCTATAAAACAATTCCACCACTGTGCTCTTAAAAGATATAAGTGAAGTACTAGAGCAAAACTATATAACTCAAAAATATATAAGTGAAGCACATAGAGTATTCTAACAAACTCCAAATCATGTATGGTTCTCTCAAAATATGTGTACAGCAAGTATTATTGTGGTAAACTAAAAAGCAAAGACTCAAATCATACAAGACGCTCCAAGCAAAACACATATCATGTGGTGAATAAAAATATAGCTTCAAGTAAAGTTACCGATAGACGAAGACGAAAGAGGGGATGCCTTCTGGGGCATCCCCAAGCTTTGACTTTTAGGTGTCCTTAGATTATATTGGGGGTTCCATGGGCATCCCCAAGATTAGGCTATTTCCACTCCTTGTTCCATAATCCATCAAATCTTTACCCAAAACTTGAAAACTTCACAACACAAAACTTAAAGTAGAAAATCTCGTGAGCTCCGTTAGCGAAAGAAAACAAAAGAACACTTCAAGATACTGTAATTAACTCATTCTTTATTTATGTTGGTGTTAAACCTACTGTATTCAACTTCTCTATGGTTTATAAACTATTTTACTAGCCATAGATTCATCAAAATAAGCAAACAACGCACGAAAAACAGAATCTGTCAAAAACAGAACAGTCTGTAGTAATCTGTATCTAGCGCAAGATGTGGAACCCCAAAAATTCTAAAATAAATTGCTGGACGTGAGGAATTTATCTATTAATCATCTGCAAAAATAATTAACTAAATATCGCTTTCCAAATAAAAATGGCAGCAGTTCTCGTGAGCGCTAAAGTTTCTGTTTTTTACAGCAAGATTAACAAGACTTTCCCCAGGTCTTCCCAACGGTTCTACTTGGCACAAACACTAATTAAACACAAAAAACACAACCAAAACAGAGTCTAGGAAAATTATTTATTACTAAACAGGAGCAAAACGCAAGGAATAAAAATAAAATTGGGTTGCCTCCCAACAAGCGCTATCGTTTAATGCCCCTAGCTAGGCATAAAAAGCAAGGATAGATCTAGGTATTGCCATCTTTGGTTTTAGGGAAAAAGTGAGAAAACTTGTTATCTATGGAATTAATCTTTCTATTTTGACAAAGTACATGTCCATTAATGGTAGAAGAAAGATTAAGAATGTTGCGGAAATTGGCATCTAGGCTAGCTTTTATCTCTTTAATAGATTCGTTTTGGTAAGAAAGCAAGAGAGATGTGATTTCAGCTTTCTCATTAATGGGGTGCCCAAATATAGTTTTCATCCTCTCATAGGTATCTATGGGGTCCCCTTCAAGAAAACCCCCCTCGAAAATAGAATCTAAAACTTGTTTGAACGAAGTGGGTAGCCCAACATAAAAGCTTTTTAAGTAAACCTCAATTTGATATTGGGGTACATAGCTAGCCCGGATCCTTAACAGCCTATCCCAAGCATCTTTCAAAGATTCATCAAGTAAATAACGAAAAATTCCAGAATCATCTTCATCAAAATTACTAAGGTTCTCATTGATAACTCCGGCAAGTTGTTCCATAGCATTCTGATTTATGAGTTTAGATAAGATAGCAGGATTGTCTAAAGCACTAGAACTTGGAAGAGAATCCCCAACTCTTTTTGGTTCTGACATGGCGAGGGAAAAGAGGCAAATGGAAAAACAGAGGGAGGATAGAGAGAGAGGGCAAATAAAACGGCAAGGGTGAAGTGGGGGAGAGGAAAACGAGAGGTAAATGGCAAATAATGTAATGCGGGAGATAAGGGTATGTGATGGGTACTTGGTATGTTTGACTTTTGCGTAGACTCCTCGGAAACGGCGCCAGAAATCCTTCTTGCTACCTCTTGAGCACTTGCGTTGGTTTTCCCTTGAAGAGTAAAGGGTGGTGCAGCAAAGTAGCATAAGTATTTCCCTCAGTTTTTGAGAACCAAGGTATCAATCCAGTAGGAGGCCACGCACGAGTCCCTCGTACCTACACAAACAAATAAATCCTCGCAACCAACGCGATAAGGCGTTGTCAATCCCTACATGGTCACTTACGAGAGTGAGATCTGATAGATATGATAAGATAAGATTTTTGGTATTTTTGTGATAAAGATGCAAAGTAAAATAAAAGCAAAGGAAATAACTAAGTATTGGAAGATTAATTTGATGAAGATAGATCCGGGGGCCATAGGTTTCACTAGTGGCTTCTCTCAAGAGCATAAGTATTTTACGGTGGGTGAACGAATTATTGTTGACCAATTGACAGAATTGAGCATAGTTATGAGAATATCTAGGTATGATCATGTATATCGGCATCACGTCCGAGACAAGTAGACCGGCTCCTGCCTGCATCTACTACTATTACTCCAATCATCGACCGCTATCCAGCATACATCTAGAGTATTAAGTTCATGAAAACAGAGTAACGCCTTAAGCAAGATGGCATGATGTAGAGGGATAAATTCATGCAATATGATAAAAAAACCATCTTGTTATCCTCGATGGCAACAATACAATACATGCCTTGTTGCCCCTACTGTCACTGGGAAAGGACACCGCAAGATTGAACCAATAGCTAAGCACATCTCCCATTGCAATAAAGATCAATCTAGTAGGCCAAACCAAACTGATAATTCGAAGAGATTTGCAAAGATAACCAATCATACATAAAAGAATTCAGAGGAGATTCAAATGTTGTTCATAGATAATCTTGATCTTAAACCCACAATTCATCGCTCTCAACAAACACACCGCAAAAGAAGATTACATCGAATAGATCTCCACAAGAGAGGGGGAGAACATTGTATTGAGATCCAAAAAGAGAGAAGAAGCCATCTAGCTAATAACTATGGACCCGAAGGTCTGAGGTAAACTACTCACACTTCATCGGAGAGGCTATGGTGTTGATGTAGAAGCCCTCCGTGACGGATGCCCCCACCGGCGGAGCTCCGGAACAGGCCCCAAGATGGGATCTCGTGGATACAGAAAGTTGCGGCGGTGGAATTAGGGTTTTGGCTCCGTACCTGATCGTTTGGGGGTACGTAGGTATATATAGGAGAAAGGAGTACGTCGGTGGAGCAACAGGGGGCCCACGAGGGTGGAGGGCGCGCCCCCCTACCTCGTGGCCTCCTTGTTGGTTGCTTGACGTAGGGTCCAAGTCTCCTGGATCATGTTTGGTGAGAAAATCGTGTTCCCGAAGGTTTCATTCCGTTTGGACTCCGTTTGATATTCCTTTTCTTCGAAACCCTAAAATAGGCAAAAAACAGCAATTCTGGGTTGGGCCTGCGGTTAATAGGTTAGTCCCAAAAATAATATAAAAGTGGATAATAAAGCCCAATAATGTCCAAAACAGTAGATAACATAGCATGGAGCAATCAAAAATTATAGATACGTTGGAGACGTATCAATGGCCGAGACATGTCTCCGGTCAATAACCAATAGCGAAACCTGGATGCTCAATTGGTTCCTATATATTCTACGCAGATCTTTATCGGTCAAACCGCATAACGATATACGTTGTTCCCTTTGTCATCGGTATGTTACTTGCCCGAGATTCGATCATCGGTATCTCAATACCTAGTTCAATCTCATTACCGGCAAGTCTCTTTACTCGTTCCATAATGCATCATCTAGTAACTAACTCATTAGTCACATTGCTTGCAAGGCTTATAGTGATGTGCATTACCGAGAGGGCCTAGAGATACCTCTCCGACAATCGGAGTGACAAATCCTAATATTGATCCATGCCAACTCAACAAACACCATCGGAGACACCTGTAGAGCACCTTTATAATCACCCAGTTATGTTGTGACGTTTGGTAGCACACAAAGTGTTCCTCCGGTATTCGGAAGTTGCATGATCTCATAGTCATAGGAACATGTATAGTTATGGAGAAAGCAATAGCAACAAACTAAATGATCATCGTGCTAAGCTAACGGATGGGTCAAGTCAATCTCATCATTCTCTAATGATGTGATCCCGTTAATCAAATGACAACTCATGTCTATGGTTAGGAAACATAACAATCATTGATTCAACGAGCTAGTCAAGTAGAGGCAAACTAGTGACACTCTGTTTGTCTATGTATTCACACATGTACTAAGTTTCCGGTTAATACAATTCTAGCATAAATAATAAACATTTATCATGATATAAGGAAATAAATAATAACTTTATTATTGCCTCTAGGGCATATTTCCTTCAGTCTCCCACTTGCACTAGAGTCAATAATCTAGTTCACATCTTTATGTGATTAGTTCACATCTCCATGTGACTAATACCCAAAGGGTTTACTAGAGTCAATAATTTAGTTCACGTCGCTATGTGATTAAAACCCAAAGAGTGATCATGTTTTTCTTGTGAGAGAAGTTTAGTCTACGGGTCTGTAACATTCAGATCCGTATGTATTTCACAAATTTCTATGTGTACAATGCTCTACATGGAGCTACTCTAGCTAATTGCTCCGACTTTCAATATGTATCCAGATCGAGACTTAGAGTCATCTAGATCGATGTAAAAAGCTTGCATCAACGTAACTCTTTACGGTGAACTCTTTTATCACCTCCATAACCGAGAAATATTTCATTAGTCCTCTAAGGATAATTTTGACCGCTGTTCAGTGATCTAATCCTAGATCACTATTGTACTCCCTTGCCAGAATCATGCTAAGGTATACAATAAGACTGGTAAACAGCATAGCATACTTTATAGAACCTATGATTGAGGCATAGGGAATGACTTTTCATTCTCTTTCTATTTTCTGTTGTGGTCGGGTTTTGAGTCTTTACTCAACTTCACACCTTGCAACACAGGCAAGAACTCCTTCTTTGACTGTTTCATTATGAACTACTTCAAAATCTTGTCAAGGTATGTACTCATTGAAAAAACTTATCAAGCGTATTGATCTATCTCTACAGATTTTGATGCTCAATGTGTAAGCAGCTTCATCGAGGTCTTTCTTTGAAAAACACTTTTCAAACACTCCTTTATGCTTTCCAAAAAATTCTACAATACTTCCGATCAACAATATGTCATTCACATATACTTATCAGAAATGTTGTAGTGCTCCCACTCACTTTCTTGTAAATACAGGCTTCACCGCAAGTCTGTGTAAAACCATATGCTTTGATCACTTTATCAAAGCATATATTCCAACTCTGAGATGCTTGCACCAGTCCATAGATGGATCGCTGGAGCTTGCTCACTTTGTTAGCACCTTTAGGATTGACAAAACCTTCTGGTTGCATCATATACAACTCTTATTTAAGAAATCCATTAAGGAATGCAATTTTGACATCCATTTGCCAGATTTCATAAAATGCAGCAACTGCTAACATGATTCGGATAGACTTTTAAGCATCGATACGAGTGAGAAAATCTTATCGTAGTCAACACCTTGAACTTGTCGAAAAGATTTTGCGACAATTCAAGTTTTGTAGATAGTAACACAACTATCAGCGTCCGTCTTCCTCCTGAAGATCCATTTATTCTTAATGACTCACCGATCATCGGGCAAGTCAATCAAAGTCCATACTTTGTTCTCATATATGGATCCTATCTCAGATTTCATGGCCTCAACCATTTCACGGAATCTGGGCTCATCATTGCTTCCTCATAGTTCGTAGGTTCGTCATGGTCTAGTAACATGACTTCCAGAAAGGATTATCGTACCACTCTAGTGCGGACCATACTTTGGTGGTCCTACGAGGTTTGATAGTAACTTGATCTGAAGTTTCATGATCATCATCATTAGCTTCCTCACTAATTGGTGTAGAGATCACTAGAACTAATTTCTGTGATGAACTACTTTCCAATTCGGGAGAAGATACAATTACCTCATCAAGTTCTACATTCCTCCCACTCACTTCTTTCGAGAGAAACTTCTTCTCTAGAAAGGATCCACTCTTAGCAACAAAGATATTGTTTTTGGATCTGTGATAGAAGGTGTACCCAATAGTTTCTTTTGGGTATCCTATGAAGGCGCACTTTTCCGATTTAGGTTTGTGCTTATCAGGCTGAAACTTTTTCACATAAGCATCACAACCCCAAACTTTAAGAAACGAAATCTTAGGTTTCTAGCCAAACCATAGTTCATACTGTGTCATCTCAACGGATTAGACGGTGCCCTACTTAACGTGAATGCAGCTGTCTCTAATGCATAACCCCAAATCGATAGTGGTAAATCGGTGAGAGACATCATAGATCGCACCATATCCAATAAAGTACGATTATAATGTTCGGACACACCATTATGTTGTGGTGTTCCAGGTGGCGTGAGTTGCAAAAATATTCCGCATTGTTTCAAATGAAGACCAAACTCATAACTCAAATATTCTCCTCCACGATTAGATCGCAGAAACTTTGTTTTCCTGTTATGATGATTTTCCACTTCACTCTAAAATTCTTTGAACTTTTCAAATGTTTCAGACTTATGTTTCATCAAGTAGATATACCCATATTTGCTCAAATCATCTGTGAAGATCAGAAAATAACGACACCCGCCGCGAGCCTCAACACTCATCGGATTGCATACATCAGTATGTATTATTTCCAATAAGTTAGTTGCTTGCTCCATTGTTCCGGAGAACGGAGTTTTAGTCATCTTGCCCACGAGGCATGGTTCGCAAGCATCAAATGATTCATAATCAAGTGATTCCAAAAGCCCATCAGCATGGAGTTTCTTCATGCACTTTATACCAATATGACCTAAACGGCAGTGCCACATATAAGTTGCACTATCATTATTAACTTTGCATATTTTGGCATCAATATTATGAATATGTGTATCACGACAATCGAGATTCAATAAACCATTCACCCTGGGTGTATGACCACAGAAGGTTTTATTCATGTAAACAGAATAACAATTATTCTTTTACTTAAATGAATAATCGTATTGCAATAAACATGATCCAATCATATTATCCTCAACGCAAACACCAAATAACATTTATTTTAGGTTCAACACTAATCCCGAAGGTAAAGGGAGTGTGCGATGGTGATCTTATCAACCTTGGAATCACTTCCAACACACATCATCACATCGCCCTTAACTAGTCTCTGTTTATTATGCAACTCCCGTTTCGAGTTACTACTTGCTACGTCTTGAGCTTGCGTTGGTTTTCCCCGAAGAGGAAGGGATGATGCAGCAGAGTAGCGTAAGTATTTCCCTCAGTTTTTGAGAACCAAGGTATCAATCCAGTAGGAGCCCACGCTCAAGTCCCTCGTACCTGCACAAAGCGATAGCTACTCGCAACCAACGCGATTAGGGGTTGTCAAGCCCTTCACGGTCACTTACGAGAGTGAGATCTGATAGATAGAATATTTTTGGTATTTTTGATATAAGGATGCAAAGTAAAAAGTAAAAACAAAGTAAATGGCAAAATAATATAAAAGTGATGGAGATTGATATGATGAGAATAGACCCGGGGGCCATAGGTTTCACTAGTGGCTTCTCTCAAAAGCATAAGTATTCTACGGTGGGTGAACAAATTACTGTTGAGCAATTGATAGAATTGTGCATAATTATGACAATATCTAGGCATGATCATGTATATAGGCATCACGTCCATGACAAGTAGATCGAACGACTCTGCATCTACTACTATTACTCCACTCATCGACCGCTATCCAGCATGCATCTAGAGTATTAAGTTAAAAACAGAGTAACGCCTTAAGCAAGATGACATGATGTAGAGAGATAAATTCATGCAATATGAAATAAACCCCATCTTGTTATCCTCGATGGCAACGATACAATACATGCCTTGCTGCCCCTTCTGTCACTGGGTAAGGACACCGCAAGATCGAACCCAAAGCTAAACACTTCTCCCATGGCAAGAACTACCAATCTAGTTGGCCAAACCAAACGGATAATTCGAAGAGACTTGCAAAGATAACCAATCATGCATAAAAGAATTCAGAGAAGATTCAAATATTATTCATAGATAGACTTGATCATAAACCCACAATTCATCGGTCTCAACAAACACACCGCAAAAACAAGATTACATCGAATAGATCTCCACAAGAGAGGGGGAGAACTTTGTATTGAGACTCAAAGAGAGAGAAGAAGCCATCTAGATACTAACTATGGACCCGAAGGTCTGAGGTAAACTACTCACACTTCATCGGAGGGGCTAGGATGACGTAGAAGCCCTCCGTGATGACGGCCCTCTTCCGGCGGAGCTCCGGAACAGGCCCCAAGATGGGATCTCGTGGATACAGAAAGTTGCGGTGGTGGAATTAGGGTTTTGGCTCCTTTTCTGATCATTTGGGGGTACGTGTGTATATATAGGAGGAAGGAGTACGTCGGTGGAGCACCGAGGGGCCCACGAGGAAGGGGGCGTGCCCTAGGGGAGGGGGCACCCCCCACCCTCGTGACCACCTCTTTGATCCCTTGTAGTAGGGTCCAAGTCTCCTGGATCATGTTCGGTGAGAAAATCACGTTTCCGAAGATTTTATTCCGTTTGGACTCCGTTTGATATTCTGTTTATCCGAAACACTGAAATAGGCAAAAACAGCAATTCTTGGTTGGGCCTCCGGTTAATAGGTTAGTCCCAAAAATAATATAAAAGTGGAAAATAAAGCCCAATATAGTCCAAAACAGTAGATAATATAGCATGGAGCAATCAAAAATTATAGATACGTTGGAGACGTATCAAGCATCCCCAAGCTTAATTCCTGCTCGTCCTCGAGTAGGTAAATAATAAAAAGAGAATTTTTGATGCGGAGTGCTACATGGCATAATTTCAATGCAAATCTTCTTAATTCTGGTACGAATATTCAGATTAGAAAGATTCAAGACAAAAGTTTATATTGACATAGAAAATAATAATACTTCAAGCATACTAACAAAGCCATTATGTCTTCTCAAAATAACATGGCCAAAGAAAGTTATCCCTACAAAATCATATAGTCTGGCTATGCTCCATCTTCCCCACACAAAGTATTTAAATCATGCACAACCTCGATGACAAGCCAAGCAATTGTTTCATACTCTAACTTTTTCAAAACTCTTTCAATCTTCACGCAATACATGAGCATGAGCCATGGATATAGCACTATAGGTGGAATAGAATGGTGGTTGTGGAGAAGACAAAAAGGAGAAGATAGTCTCACATCAACTAGGCGTATCAACGGGCTATGGAGATGCCCATCAATAGATATCAATGTGAGTGAGTAGGGATTGCCATGCAACGGATGCACTAGAGCTATAAATGTATGAAAGCTCAACAAAAGAAACTAGTGGGTGTGCATCCAACTTGCTTGCTCACGAAGACCTAGGGCAATTTGAGGAAGCCCATCATTGGAATATGCAAGCCAAGTTCTATAACGTAAAATTCCACTAGTATATGAAAGTGACAACATATGAGACTCTCTATATGAAGAACATGGTGCTACTTTGAAGCACAATATATGAGACTTGCTATATCATGGTGCTACTTTGAAGCACAAGTGTGGAAAAATGATAGTAGCATTGCCCCTTTTTTTGGGGCCTTCTTTTTTTTCTTTGGCCTTTCTTTTTTGGGGGGGACAATGCTCTATTGAATGATGATCATCACACTTCTATTTATTTACAACTCAATGGTTACAACTTGATACTAAAACAAAGTATGGCTCTATATGAATGCCTTCGGCGGTGTATCGGGATATGCAATGAATCAAGAGTGACAAGTATGAAAGAATTATGAACGGTGGCTTTGCCACAAATACTATGTCAACTACATGATCATGCTAAGCAATATGACAATGATGGATGTGTCATGATGAACTAGTTGGCGGAAAGTTGCATGGCAATATATCTCGGAATGGCTATGGAAATGCCATATTAGGTAGGTATGGTGGCTGTTTTGAGGAAGGTATATGGTAGGTGTATGATACCAGCGAAAGGTGCACGGTATTAGAGAGGCTAGCAAGGGTGGAAGGGTGAGAGTGCGTATAATCCATGGACTCAACATTAATCATAAAGAACTCATATACTTATTGCAAAAATTTAGAAGTTATCAAAGCAAAGTATTACGCGCATGCTCCTAGGGGATAGATTGGTAGGAAAAGACCATCGCTCGTCCCCGACCGCCACTCATAAGGAAGACAATCAATAAATAAATCATGCTCCAACTTCATCACATAACGGTTCACCATACGTGCATGCTATGGGAATCACAAACTTCAACACAAGTATTCTTTAAATTCACAACTACTCAACTAGCATGACTTTAATGTTATCACCTACATATCTCAAAACAATTATCATGCTTCAATCTTTTCTTAGTATTCAACACACTCAAAAGAAAGTTTCACAAATCTTGAATACCAAGCATATTATTATTAGGCAAATTACCATGCTATTAAGAGACTCTCAAATTAATTTAAGTGAAGTATGAGAGATCAATAGTTTCTTTAAAACGAATCCACCACCGTGCTCTATAAGATCTAAGTGAAGCACATAGAGCAAAATGATAACGCTCAAAAGATATAAGTGAAGCACATAGAGCAAAATTATCTAGCTCAAAGGATATAAGTGAAGCACATAGAGCAAAATTATCTAGCTCAAAGGATATAAGTGAAGCACATAGAGTATTCTATCAAATTTTAATTCATGTATGTCTCTCTCAAAAGGTGTGTACATCAAGGATGATTGTGTCATACTAACAAACAAATACACAAATAATACAATATGCTCAAAGCAAAACACATATCATGTTGGTGAATAAAAATATAGCCCCAAGTAAATTACCGATGGAAGTGGACGAAAAGAGGGGATGCCTTCCGGGGCATCCCCAAGCTTTGACTTTTTGGTGTCCTTGGATTATGTTGGGGGTGCCATGGGCATCCCCAAGATTAGGATCTTGCCACTCCTTGTTCCATGATCCATCAAAAGAATTCACCCGAAACTTGAAAACTTCACAACACAAAACTCAAGATAGAAAACTCGTGAGCTCCGTTAGCGAAAGAAAACAAAAGATCACTTCAAGGTACTGTAATGAACTCATTTTTTATTTATATTGGTGTTAAACCTACTTTATTCCAACTTCTCTATGGATTATAAACTATTTTACTAGCCATAGATTCCTCAAAATAAGCAAACAACACACGAAAAACAGAATCTGTCAAAAACAGAACAGTCTGTAGTAATCTGTAGCTAGCGCAAGATCTGGAACCCTAAAAATTCTAAAATAAATTTCTGGGCGTGAGGAATTTATCTATTAAACATCTGAAAAAATAATTAACTAAATAGAACTCTTCAAATAAAAATGGCAGCAGTTCTCGTGAGCGCTAAAGTTTCTGTTTTTTACAGCAAGTTCAACAAGACTTTCCCCAAGTCTTCCCAACGGTTTTACTTGGCACAAACACTAATTAAACACACACAAAAAACACAACCAAAACAGAGGCTAAATAATTTATTTATTAAATAACAGCAAGGATAAATATTGGGTTGACTCCCAACAAGCGCTTTTCTTTAAAGCCTTATAGCTAGGCATAATATTTCAATGATGCTCACATGAAAGACAAGAATTCAAGCACAAAGAGAGCATCATAAAACACGTGACAAACACATCTAAGTCTAACATACTTCCTATGCATAGGCATCTTGTAGGCAAACAAATTAGCAAGGCAAGCAAAAACTAGCATATGCAAGGAAGCGGAAAGAAACAATAGCAATCTCAACATAACGAGAGGTAATTTAGTAACATGGAAATTTCTACCACCATATTTTCCTCTCTCATAATAATTACATGTAGGATCATAATCAAATTCAAAAAAATAGCTATCACATAAAATATTTTCAACACGATCCACATACATGCAAAGTTGACACTCTTCCAAAATAGTGGGATTAACATTAACTAAAGTCGTGACTTCTCCAAACCCACTTTTATCAAAAACTTCATAAGATTGAACGTTCTCCAAATATGTGGGATCTAAAGATGACATTCTTCCAAACCCACTTTCAATAATATTGCAAACACTATTATCAATCCCATATTCATCATGGGGCTTAAATAAATTTCCAACATCATAAGAAGAATCACCCCAATCATGATCAATGCAACAAGTAGAGGACATAGTAAAACTAGCATCCCCAAGCTTAGGGTTTTGCATATTATTAGCACAATTTAAATAAATAGATTTTATAATGGAATCATTGCAATCATGCTTTTTATTAAAAGATCTATCATGAATCGCTTCATATAGTAATTCATCACACTTTTCAGATTCACGAATTTCAAGCAAAACCTCATAAAGATAATCTAGTGCACAAAACTCACTAGCAATTGGTTCATCATAATTGGATCTCTTAAAAAGATTAGCAAGAGGATGAGGATCCATAGATCTTAGGTTCTATGTTTAGTAATAAATAAATGACTATTCCAACCATACGAGCAAACAAGAAGCAAGCAGGCAAAAGGAGGCAAACAGAGAGGGAGGATAGAGAGAGAGGGCGAATAAAACAGCAAGGGTGAAGTGGGGGAGAGGAAAACGAGAGGCAAATGGCAAATAATGTAATGCGAGAGATAGGGATTGTGATGGGTACTTGGTATGTTGACTTTTTGCGTAGACTCCCCGACAACGGCGCTAGAAATCCTTCTTGCTACGTTTGAGCTTGCGTTGGTTTTCCCCGAAGAGGAAGGGATGATGCAGCAGAGTAGCGTAAGTATTTCCCTCAGTTTTTGAGAACCAAGGTATCGATCCAGTAGGAGCCCACGCTCAAGTCCCTCGTACCTGCACAAAGTGATAGCTACTCGCAACCAACGCGATTAGGGGTTGTCAAGCCCTTCACGGTCACTTACGAGAGTGAGATCTGATAGATAGAATATTTTTGGTATTTTTGATATAAGGATGCAAAGTAAAAAGTAAAAGCAAAGTAAATGGCAAAACAATATAAAAGTGATGGAGATTCATATGATGAGAATAGACCCGGGGGCCATAGGTTTCACTAGTGGCTTCTCTCAAGAGCATAAGTATTCTACGGTGGGTGAACAAATTACTGTTGAGCAATTGATAGAATTGTGCATAATTATGAGAATATCTAGGCATGATCATGTATATAGGCATCACGTCCGTGACAAGTAGATCGAAACGATTCTGCATCTACTACTATTACTCCACTCGTCGACCGCTATCCAGCATGCATCGAGAGTATTAAGTTAAAAACAGAGTAACGCCTTAAGCAAGATGACATGATGTAGAGAGATAAATTCATGCAATATGAAATAAACCCCATCTTGTTATCCTCGATGGCAACGATACAATACATGCCTTGTTGCCCCTTCTGTCACTGGGTAAGGACACCGCAAGATCGAACCCAAAGCTAAACACTTCTCCCATGGCAAGAACTACCAATCTAGTTGGCCAAACCAAACGGATAATTCGAAGAGACTTGCAAAGATAACTAATCATGCATAAAAGAATTCAGAGAATATTCAAATATTATTCATAGATAGACTGGATCATAAACCGACAATTCATCGGTCTCAACAAACACACCGCAAAAAGAAGATTACATCGAATAGATCTCCACAAGAGAGGGGGAGAACTTTGTATTGAGATTCAAAGAGAGAGAAGAAGCCATCTAGCTACTAACTATGGACCCGAAGGTCTTAGGTAAACTACTCACACTTCATCGGAGGGGCTAGGATGATGTAGAAGCCCTCCGTGATGACGGACCTCTTCCGGCGGAGCTCCAGAACAGGCCCCAAGATGGGATCTCGTGGATACAGAAAGTTGCGGCGGTGGAATTAGGGTTTTGGCTCCTGTTCTAATCGTTTGGGGGTACATGTGTATATATAGGAGGAAGGAGTACGTCGGTGGAGCACCGAGGGGCCCACGAGGCAGGGGGCGCGCCCTAGGGGGGCGCCCCCCACCCTCGTGACCGCCTCTCCGATGCCTTGGCGTAGGGTCCAAGTCTCCTGGATCACGTTCGGTAAGAAAATCACATTCCCGAAGGTTTCATTCCGTTTGGACTCCGTTTGATATTTCGTTTCTTTGAAACACTGAAAATAGGCTAAAAAACAGCAATTCTGGGCTGGGCCTCCGGTTAATAGGTTAGTCCCAAAAATAATATAAAAGTGGAAAATAAAGCCCAATATAGTCCAAAACAGTAGATAATATAGCATGGAGCAATCAAAAATTATAGGATCACATCATTAGAGAATGATGTGATGGACAAGACCCATCCGTTAGCTTAGCACTATGATCGTTTAGTTTATTGCTATTGCTTTCTTCATGACTTATACATGTTCCTATGACTATGAGATTATGCAACTCCTGAATACCAGAGGAACACTTAGTGTGCTATCAAACGTCACAACGTAACTGGGTGATTATAAATATGCTCTACAGGTGTCTCCGATGGTGTTTGTTGAGTTGGCATTGATCGAGATTAGGATTTGTCACTCCGATTGTCGGAGAGGTATCTCTAGGCCCTCTCGGTAATGCAGATCACTATAAGCCTTGCAAGCAATGTGACTAATGAGTTAGTTGCGGGATGACGCATTACGGAACTAGGAAAGAGACTTGCCGGTAACGAGATTGAACTAGGTATGGTGATACCGATGATCGAATCTTGGGCAAGTAACATACCGATGACAAAGGGAACAACGTATGTTGTTGTGCGGTTTGACCGATAAAGATCTTCGTAGAATATGTAGGAGCCAATATGAGCATCAAGGTTCTGCTATTGGTTATTGACTAGAGATGTGTCTCGGTCATGTCTACATAGTTCTCGTACCCGTAGGGTCCGCACGCTTAACGTTCGATGACGATTTGTATTATGAGTTATGTGATTTGATGACCGAAGTTTGTTCGGAATCCCGGATAAGAATGCGTACATGACGAGGAGTCTCAAAATGATCGAGACATAAAGATCGATATATTGGAAGGTTATATTCGGGCATCGAAAAGGTTCTGAGTGGTTCGGGTATTTTTCGGAGTATCGGAGAGTTACGGGAATTCGCCGAGGGAAGTATTGGGCCTTCATGTGCCTAGTAGTGGAAGAGAGGAGGCAGGCCAAGGTGGGGCACCCCCCCTAGCCCAAACCGAATTGGACTAGGGGACCGGCCCCCCTTTCCTTCTCTTCTTCCTCTCCTTCCTTTCTCTCCTACTTGGACTAGGAAAGGGGGAAACCTAGTCCTACTAGGAGTAGGAAACCC
This sequence comes from Triticum dicoccoides, assembly GCF_002162155.2. Lineage (NCBI taxonomy): Eukaryota > Viridiplantae > Streptophyta > Magnoliopsida > Poales > Poaceae > Triticum > Triticum dicoccoides. The sequence continues at coordinate 588,000,747 of NC_041380.1, forward strand.
CCTTAGGGCGTGCCCCTTGTGGCCGGACCTCCTCCTCCTCCCCTCTTTTATGTACGGGGGAGGGGGGCACCCCATAGACACACAAGTTGATCTTTAGCCGTGTGCGGTGCCCCCCTCCACAATTTTCCACCTCGGTCATATTGTCGTAGTGCTTAGGCGAAGCCCTGCGTCGGTAACTTCATCATCACCGTCACCACGATGTCATGCTGACGAAACTCTCCCTCGGCCTCAGTTGGATCTAGAGTTCGAGGGACGTCACCGAGCTGAACATGTGCAGATCGCGGAGGTGCCGTGCGTTCGGTACTTGATCGGTTGGATCGCGAAGACGTTCGACTACATCAACCGCGTTACTAAACGCTTCCGCTTTCGGTCTACGAGGGTACGTGGACACACTCTCCCCGCTCGTTGTTATGCTTCTCCTACATAGATCTTGCGTGATCGTAGGCAATTTTTTTTTTTGAAATACTACGTTCCCCAACAGCTAGCCCTCCCCCTTTTCCTTTCCTAGGGCCAGCGGCTAGGGAGAGGGTGCGCCAGCCCCTTGTGGGCTAGTGTGTTCCTCCCCTTGGCCCATTAGGCCGATAAACTCCCCGTGGCCTTCCCGGAACCCCTTCCGGTGATCCGATAAATACTTGGTGCATTCCGAAACCTTTCCGGTGACCAAATAGTGTCGTCCTGTATATCGATCTTTACCTCCGGACCATTCCGGAGCTCCTCGTCATGTCTGTGATCTCATCCGGCACTCTGAACAACATTCGGTCACTATTTCCCATAACTCATATAATATTATATCATCAACAAACGTTAAAGCGTGCGGACCCTATGGGTTCGAGAATGATGTAGACATGACCAAGACGCCTCTCCCGTCAATAACCAATAGCGGGACCTGGATGCCCATATTGGTTCCGACATATTCTACGAAGATCGTTATCAGTCGAACCTTAATGACAACATACGTAGTTCCCTTTGTCTGTCGGTATGTTACTTGCCCGAGATTCGATCGTCGGTATCTCCATACCAAGTTCAATCTCGTTTCCGAAAAGTCTCTTTACTCGTTTCATAATACATCATCTCATAACTAACTCCTTAGTTACTTTTCTTGCAAGCTTCTTGTGATGCTGTATTACCGAGAGGGCCCAGAAATACCTCTCCGATACACGGAGTGACAAACCCCAATCTCGATCCATGCGAACTCAACAGACACCTTCAGAGATGTTTGATAGCAGACAAGGTATTCCTCCGGTATCCGGGAGTTGCATGGTCTCATGGTCGAAGGAATATGTATTTGACATTAAGATACTCCGCCCCCACCCCATTCCCCTCCATCTCCAATATCTAAGGTGGGAGGAGAAGCGAAGGGGTCGCATGAATAGCCGCAGTCACTAAGGAAGGTGATGCAACTTGCACGGGAGAGGAAAGCAGAGGAAGGAGAGGAGCGGTGGGTGATGAGAAGCAAATCCAAGAGGGAGGTGAGGGGATATCGATGGGATTGAAGATTGTACCTTCCCCGGGTCACCCATGGCACTTCGGTGTACCACTTCTCCCCGCATGTCGCTCTCTTGTACCACAACCCTTGTTGTGGACCGCTTCCCGCGTACCTACCCGCACGATGTGGCATGCAAACTGAATCCAACCGCCCTCATCGATGATCACCCCCTCCCGAAGGAGACTTACATCCCACTCGGCTTCATTACCATCATAGAGGATAATGCGGAACGTCTCTTGCCGGACAACGAGTGCGCCGTCACAGGACGGGAGGCTCTCCGCCACACGGAGATCGGCTGCATAGGAGATGCCCACGTCATCTTTTGCCCCGACGACTGCTGGATCACGTCTTGGATTTGTAGGCACGTGCCCTACGAAATTTGAGTTGGATTCAGTTTCAGCAAACATTTTAGTAAAATTAAGGTACTAGCGGTATTGGTACCAAACTAAACTTGGAACACCTTATGCTCACAAGTGATCACAAGCTTTCTGATACATCTTATTCTCTGGGTATCTATGTACTGTAACGTGACATACAACTACAGCAACGGCGGAGCTACGTGGGGGCGAACCTGGGCCATCGCCCCCCCAGCAAAAACGAAATTTTTTTACTACCCCTATATGTATTACACACAGCCCACAACCAGAAGGCCCATTTATCATCTGCTGTCTTCGTTGCGTGGAGACAAACGAATCCAGCCAGCCACCAAATCGATTTCCCCTTTGACCTATCGCCTGCGACCGCGGACGCATGACGACCTGAGCGTGGGGGTGGGGCATCGGCGTCCGGCAGGAGGCCGCTGTGGCTTGCCGGCGTGGCCGCGTGGGGGTGACCGCTGGCCGCTGGCGGGTGGCCAGCTAGCCGCTCCAATCCGGCCTCTGCTGCGGAGAACACCAGGCAACATCGGCGCCCTGTAGTGCCTCGGTGAGCCGGTGAGCATCTGCCCTCGCTAGATCTTGCTTTTTCTCCTTTACGTTGCCTAGTCTTCTAGTCAATTTCTCCAATCTGGGCGTCCTAGCAAGCTAGCTAGCTACTTTATCAACACTGCTCTATACTGGTTATTTGGACCCTGTCAACACTGCTTGCTGGATCTCTGTCTATCTTTCCCCTCTGGAAATTATAGGAAGTTCAATTATTTTGATTCTGAAGTTTATTTCACCTTAGTTGAGGAAAATTCTAATTAGGTCATCTGGTCATGGATTTATTCAATTGCATTTTGTACTGAATAGAAAATGTCCTTTACAGTGAGATTGTGAGAGGGAGGCGTGATGCTTAAGGGGAAAAAGATTGATGCATTTTTCAAAAGAAAGAGAGGTGATTCACTTGATGAACCAACAGCAACCGAAGCAATGCCTATTCAGCCAACGGACTGTGTTCAACCTCCTCTGTTGTTGCTCGAATTTGAGCAACACGGACCACATCCTTCAATGCCTCAACAGCAAGGACAAAGCCATCAAACTCAAACAAATGAAGTACTATTTCAAGGGATTGAATTCTTGCAGCGGGATCCAGCACTACGTCCACAGATTTGGCAATATCCACCTAATCAAAGAGATGATGTGCGGCGAGCATATTTGAAGCTTGGTATTATGCAGCCCCGTTTGCAGAATTACAAAGCTTATGGTCCAGAAGGTCGCAAACGACGCTTTAAGTATGACTGCTTCAAGGATTTCCCATCATGGTTGGAGTACTCGGAGGACAGTCATCGTGCATATTGCTTCTATTGTTTCTTGTTCGGCAAGAACAAAAACAAGAGAGGTGGTTCAGATGTCTTTACAGTGCGAGGATTTGTAAACTGGAAGAAGGTCCATGATGGAAAGAAATGTGCTTTCTTAAACCACATAGGTTCTGAACCTTGCTCTGAACATAATAATGCAACCAAAGCATGCCATGACTTCTTGAATCAGCAAGGCCATTTAGAAAATGTTGTAGCAGTGGGCAACCAGAGGGATATAGAAAGAAACCAGCTGAGGGTGAAAGTATCAATTGCAGCAGTTAAGTGGCTTACAACACAATCATGTGCATTTAGAGGCCATGATGAAACTCCAGACTCAAAGAACAGAGGGAACTTTATTGAATTGTTAAAGCTCCTTGCAGAATTCAATCCCGAGATTGCCGAAGTTATTTTGGAGAATGCTCCATATAGTTCAAAGTACACATCACATGAAATCCAACAGGAGATTTTGGGTATTTATGCATTGAAAGTTAGGAAACATATCCGTGAAGAGATTGGGGATTCTAAGTTTTCTATTCTAGTGGACGAGACATGTGATGTAGCAAAAAGAGAGCAGATGGCATTGGTCCTCAGATTTGTTGATGAAGATCGTATATTGCAAGAGCGGTTCTTTGCCTTGATACATGTGACGAACACCAAAGCCGCAACACTTAAAGAGGTATTGAGTTCTGTGTTATCCAAACATGCTTTTGATGTTCAGAACCTTCGTGGGCAGGGATACGATGGGGCTAGTAATATGAGGGGGGAGTTCAATGGCTTGCAAGCTCTTTTTCTTAGAGAATGCCCGTATGCATATTATGTCCACTGCTATGCTCATCGCTTGCAACTTGCGCTAGTGTCTGCATCGAAGGAAGTGGTCACTGTTGCTCAATTCTTTCAGAAACTTCTTTTTATTGTAAACACCGTTGACTCCTCTGCAAAGCGCCATGATGAGCTTCGTGATGCCCAGTTGGAGGAACTAGCTCGGTTACTAGCTATTGATGACATTGAAACTGGTAAAGGGGCAAACCAGATCTGCACACTAAAACGACCTGGAGACACTAGATGGGGGTCTCACTTAGGTTCTATATCCAGCCTAAAGAAAATGTTTAATGCAGTACATTCAGTACTTCAAAATATAGCATCTGATGGGTCAGCTGGCTCAATTCGTGCAGATGGAGACACTGCTTTCAACTACTTATCTTCTTTTGAGTTCATATTTGTCTTATGTCTGATGGAAGAAATATTGGAGATAACTGAAGATCTTGGTCAAGCTTTGCAAAAGAAATCACAGGACATAGTAAATGCCATGCGTCTAGTGTTCACAACAAAGGTTCGTCTTGATGAAATGAGATCAGATGATGGTTGGGAGGCCTTCTTTGATAGGGTTGTTGAGTTCTGTGTAAATCATTCCATTGATATTCCAGATTTGGGAGAAACTTACATTCTGCGTGGTGGTCGTGCTCGTCGCCAACCAGACCATTTTACTAAGGAGCACTATTTCCGGGTGGAAGTATTTCGTGCAACACTTGATACTCAGCTACATGAATTAGAATTCAGGTTCAATGACAAGGTACTGGATCTATTGACCACTAGTTCTACCCTGATCCCTAAAAATAAATTCAGATCTTTCAAAGCTGATGATATTTGTGAGTTAGTCAAGAAATATTATCCAGCAGATTTCACCCAACAAGAAATCTATGGATTGGAGCAGCAACTAAAACACTTTGTTGTGGATGCCTCCAATGATAAAGAGTTGAAAAATGTGTCAACCTTAACAAATCTTTGTCGATATCTCTTTGAGACAGGGAGACATTATATCTACAATTTGCTTGATCGATTGTTGCGATTGCTTCTAACTCTTCCAGTTTCTACAGCAAGTGCCGAGCGAGCATTCTCAACTTTGAAGATCATTAAGACAAGGCTACGTAATACCATGGAAGATGATTATCTAGCCAATAGCTTGCTAGTAAAAATAGAGAGTGAAATCATGGAGAAGTACAATTATGAAGATGTTCTTGTGCACTTTAAGGGTGCAAAGAAACGGAAAGCTAATCTGTAGTGCAGTGTTGCTGTAGTGAACCGTATCCTCCATGGTTAAA
>NC_041380.1:588006422-588011532 GCF_002162155.2 Triticum dicoccoides
ATATATTTGTAAGCTACTATGGAGAAGATCAATATAATTGTATAAGTTTCTAGATATTTGCAATATCTAACTTGCTGTATTCGTATGCTTTTGTATTTGAGTTTTTTTAACAGCTTCGCCCCTCCAGAGATTTCTTTCAAGCTCCGCCACTGAACTACAGATCTTATTATTATTATTATTATTATCATTCAACTAAAAATCATTATTATTGTATGTCAGCATATTGTATATCTTGTAAATAAATAAATTGATTTTATTTGACGTAAAACTAAGCATGTCGGCATTAGTTGTACGTGGCATTGGCATGTGGCAGCACATACACGCATCTCAATCAGGTCTCCTCGAAGTCTCTGAGCTTCCAGTGACCATCGGGGCCTCTCACCATGGACTTGTTGTTGATGACATGCCAGTTGGGCGGCACGGGGTACTTATCCTTGAGCGCGTCAGCACCCTTGTTCACCAGGGCCACGTCGCGGTCCACCTCAAGCTTGAACCCGCCGCCGGCACCCTGAAACCCGGCGACGCCGTGCAGGTAGCACTCGAGGTTGTGGCGCGTCTGCATGGTGCCTGGCTGCTTTAGGTACGGCGACCGGCCAGTGTCCACGGGCAGCACCGCCGTCGCCGAATCCACGTACCCGATCGGTGGGTATAGGGGCACCACGTCACCGGCGTTCCTCACATGAAGCGCACGAAGGTTCGTGAATGAAGCGAAGGCCGACTTGAAGCTGTCGTCCCCTACGTGCGGGCTCGCGAAGATGATCGCCGTCACCGGGCACGGCGGCTGCTGCTGTGGTGAGGAGGGCGGCACGTTGATGCCGTGGGAGACCATGTCGACTGCGTTGAGGGTCGCCAGCGACGCGCCAAGGCTGTGCCCCGTGACGGTGATGCTGGTCGCCTCCTCCTTGTGCGCTTCCATGAGCCTCCGCACCTCCTCCGTGACCTGCATGTGGCATCCATGCGTGCACGCTTGATCAACAAGCATTGATTCAAGTGTTTAATCGAGCTCTAGATAGCTGAATTAATTTGAACAATTAATGCAACAACACACGCAGCTTTCGTGTGTGTGTCGATCGGCACAACAAGCTTTGAACGTTGGGAGATCCAACTCTTCAAGAAATCTACATACGACACGCTGCCGGAGCTTGTTGATGTTGGGCCGTCTCAGATCGAGCTTGGCATCTTACAATATTGTCGATCACTTCTAAATGTGCTGACATTTCATCAAAAAATCCATCTCTTCTATAGCAAACCTACCTTTCAACTTTCAAGTGTTAAATGCAGCTGCCTGCCAATATATCTGACGCTCATCAATACTAAACCACTTTGGTTTCTCAAAAAAGAAAAAGGAAATACATAAACACTTAACAAATGTGTTACTCCACTCCTTTAAGAGTATCTGCATCCCTATGTGTTATAAGTGGATGATGCATGCAAGAGGTGAGAAAAGTTGTATAGCACCGATGCTAATTTATATGGGGATAGAGAAATATCAGAATCCTTACCGAGTGGTGTAAGCTTAATTAGCCCTAACGCCAAACTAAACAAACTAATTTCTAATTATACAATTTATCAATTTTAAGGTAAAAGTTTCTAGTCCGTAGGACTGTAGGTGGTGCTAAGAATATGGTGAAAGAAGCTTACTAGGGTGTCTCCAACGTCGTCCCTTAAAACGCCCGCATCCATCCGGACCGGGTTTGTCTGGATGTAGTTTTTCATTTAGTGTGGATCCGTATTTGGTTGTAGACAAGTCGGTTTGTCCGAATTCCCGTAAATCAGAAGCAAACCTTGAAGAGGTTTGCGAGAGTTTGGACATCCATCTGACCAATCAAAAAAGCCACCGCATACCCATTTGGCAGAAGGTTGATTTGGCCATGTTAGGTATTGGTGGAAAGTTAATTTCATTTGGCGGAAAAATGATTTGGCCATGTTATATATTGGTGGAAAGTTGGTTTTATTTGGTGGAAGGTTGATTTGGCCATTTAAATGTTAATTTTATTTGGCGGAAGGTTTATTTTGCCATGTCAGATATTTGCCGGAAGGTCTATTTTGCCATGTTAGATATTTGCCAGAAGGTCATTGTTGTGTATTTTTTAAAGTTATTTCCTTCAAGTTAATATATAGACGGACGTTTAAGGGGATGGCCCGGCTCCTATATAGTGTTCGCGTACGCGTACAAACATGGTCTGCGGACAGATAGTGTAGAGAGATGCCCTAATGTAAGTAGAGATATAAAACTTATGTGTCTATCTTAGGGCCTAAATTGTGAGTGCTAGGGTTGTGAATGCTCTAATAACTGCTCAAAAATGGCCTCTATGCATAAATAGTCATAATTCAGTACAAACTTTTTGCGAGTTATCATTTCAGAGTATTCTTTACAAAATATGAGCTTTTCTCTTTCAGATTCTTTTTTCGAAGGTTCTAGCATACAAAACCACCGGTAAAACCTGATCCTATGAATGATTTGTAGATTAAAGAATGTTTTAATGCATGCACAGTTGCAGATGCATGCTTGACTCGCGGTCGTTGTCTCTTCCGGCAATCAAGCGTAGAAAAGCAAGTAACGCTCACCTGATCCCTGGCGCTCTGCTGGTTGAACTTGGAGTCCTCGTCGCTGGACATGTACACCGACAGGAACCCGTGGTGCACCACGGCGGAGTCGAAATCACCCGCCGCAGGGCCGAGCACTGGCGCGGCGGACGCCGGCGTGAAGTCCAGGTCATTGACCCACTCGAGGCTCTCCACGGTACCGCGCCAGGCGACGACGATGTCGCGCCGGCCAAGCGCCGCCACGCCCTCGTCGGTGGCCACGGCCACATACCCCATCCAGTTGGACTCCCGGCACCAGGGCTCCTCCAGTAGCGACGGCAGCGGCAGCACGAAGAAGGCATCGGGCACGGACATCCCCGTCGTGGGCGCCAGGAAGAACCCGCTGGTGGCGTAGATGAACTTGGTGACGGAGTAGTAGCCCGCGCGGGACACCCCGGCGGCGGCGAGCAGGTCGGCATGGCCGTAGAAGCACGCGCCGGCGTGCGGCGAGCGGCGCTGCGAGTTGAACCCATCGTAGGTGGCCTCCGCCAGCTCGCCGTAGGCGATGATGGAGGCGCGCAGGTCCTGATCCAGCGGGTCCAGCAGGCCCTCCCACGACCCCGCGCCATGCAGCTCGCGCCACCGGCTGGCGATGCTTCCAGGCTCCGGCGACGACATGGCGCGCGTGGGTCTGCTACTCTGCTGTCGATCGATCGGCAGTGGCGCGCGCGGTAATAGGCGTCTTAACCTTTTGATTCGCGGTGGCGCCGTATGGCAATCAGTTGGTTGCTAGAGCTAGTGTTTGGCTCGTTTCTAGCATCATCTTGGGTGTGTATTTATATCCTTGCTAGCACTTCGATTTTGTGATGTCCTTGGACTACCACGTTGTGAAGAATCCAGCTTTGCAACGGTACGTCCGACCATGCCGCCGGCAGCGACACACACCCGCCAGCTGCTGGTCTTCATCTGCGTGCGAGCGCTCTTTGGTTCCTTGCGTGCAAGCTTCAGTTGCTTGCACCCACCAACATCTGAGCACGACCTTGAGTACGTACGTACTATTTATCGTGTTCTTCATGTGCCGTACCAGTGCGTGGAGGAAAATTAAATGTGCCTCGGAGGAAGCGGGTTTGATCCGGCTGAGAAACTAGCTTGGCCATCCATCAATTTCAAGAACGACAGTGCCGTCGTGTAGCGCGCGTGGCTCGTGTGGAGCAAGCGAAGGAAAATGCAGTCTGTGGAGCAGGGCCTTGTGGTGGGTAAAATCGCGATGAGTTGTGCCGCCGTTGTCATCCGTGCGGTCTATCAAGTTATCGTATCAGTCGGTGGTAGGTTTAAGGCGGCATTGGTGTTTTTCATGTGCCGTGTGGTACAATTTATCGTGTTCTTCATGCGCCGTGGAGTGGATAGGCACGGAGGACAATTTAAATAAACGTATGGAGGAAACGAGTGACTGGATGATCAGCCTGGGCATGCAACAATTTCAAGGGGCATCTCTAACGCGGATTTTTTTTTCGAGGGTACATCTGACATATCATAGCTTTGTAGAAGATCGAAAATATACACAAGAAAGTACAAATCTGCTAGTTAGGCATCACAGATCGATTCTAACCCAGCCACACATCCACTCTCATAGATACCCTGTGGAGCGGCTATTGCTAAAAGATGAGGGGGAAAGGCATCTCCAACGTGGATTATGAATGCCCTCAAATATTTGTGGACATGTCTAGACGTTTCCGCGGATATTCCATCGGGAGCCGGCCATACAATGATATTCCTCATACACAAGGTGAATACTAATCCATGCAATTTTGATACATACTAGTTCATAGATTTTTACAAAGCTAACAAGCTCTAATAAACTAGAGAAAACTACTTCTAATCCTACTCGACCATGAGGGCGCTTTGCACAGACGCGTAGAGTGCATAGTTCTTGAAGGCAAGTTTCGGGTCCGCGAGGAGTGCCGCCACGTCTGCAGCATCTGCATGATCCGCCTCCACCTCCAGCATGGAGAAGAGAATGCCTGCCCTGCAGACCGCGGCGTCAAAGGCCATAGCTTCCTCCTCGTCAGCCAGTGCCTCATTATCATCCTGGACCTCCACCAGCGCCATCCGTCTGATACATCTCCGTCATATCTATATTTTTTGATTGTTTCATGCCAATATTCTACAACTTTCATATACTTTTGGCAACTTTTTATATTATTTTTGGGACTAACATATTGATCCAATGCCCAGTGCCAGTTCCTATTTGTTGCATGTTTTTTGTTTCGCGGAATATCCATATCAAATGGAGTCCAAACGCGATAAAAACTTACAGAGATTTTTTTTAGAATATATGTGATTTTAGTGAAAAGGAATCAACGCAAGACGATGCCCGAGGGGCCCACAAGCCCTAGGGGCGCGCGCCCTACCCTGGGCGCGCCTGGGAGGCTCGTGGCCACCCCGTAAGGCGGTTGGTGCCCTTCTTTCACCGCAAGAAAGATAATATCCGGATAAAAATCATGTTAAAATTTCAGCCCAATCGGACTTATGGATCTCGGGGATTTAAGAGACGGCGAAAGGCCAGATTCTGGGGACGCAGAAA
>NC_041380.1:588011671-588014527 GCF_002162155.2 Triticum dicoccoides
AGAGAGAGAGAGAGAGAGAGAGAGAGAGATCCAATCTCGGAGGGGCTCCCGCTCCTCCGCCGCCATGGAGGACAAGAACTAGAGGGGAAACCCTCCTCCCATCTAGGGGGAGGCCAAGGAAGAAGAAGGAGGAGGGGGTTCTCTCCCCCTCACTCCCGGTGGCGCCGGAATGCCACCGGGGCAATCATCGTGTGACGGCGATCTACACCAACACCTCTGTCATCTTCCCCAATATCTTCATCACCTTCCCCCATCTATATTCAGTGGTCCACTCTCCCGCAACCCGTTGTACCCTCTACTTGAACATGGCGCTTTATGCTTCATATTATTATTCAATTATGTGTTGCCATCCTATGATGCTTGAGTAGATTTTTGTTGTCCTATCGGTGATTGGTGAATTGCTATGATTGGTTTAATTTGCTTGTGGTTATGTTGATGTCCTTTGATGCCCATCATATGAGCGCGTGTGTGGATCACACCATAGGGTTAGTTGTATGTTGATAGGACTATGTATTGGAGGACAAGGGTGACAGCGGCTTTAGCCTAGCATAGAAATTGATGCATACGGGATCGAAGGGGGGCCAATATATCTTAATGCTATGGTTGGGTTTTACCTTAATGAACGTTAGTAGTTGCGGATGCTTGCTAATAGTCCCAATCATAAGTGCATAGAATTCGATGTAAGGGATGACATGCTAGCAGTGGCTTCTCCCACATAAAACTTGCTATCGGTCTAGTAACATAGTCAATTGCTTAGGGAAAATTCCGCAACTCCTATCACCACTTTTCCACACTCTCTATACTAACTTAATTGTTTATTTATCTAAACAGCCCCTAATTTTTATTTCAGTGCTCTTTAGTATCTTGCAAGCCTATCCTACAACACCTACAAAGTACTTCTAGTTTCATACTTGTTCTAGGTAAAGTGAACGTTAAGTGTGCATAGAGTTGTATCGATGGTCGATAGAACTTGAGGGAATATTTGTTCTACCATTAGCTCCTCGTTGGGTTCGACACTCTTACTTATCGAAAGAGGCTACAACTGATCCCCTATACTTGTGGGTTATCAATGTCCACCCCACCCCCCTTCTCCGAGCTCGGCCCCGAAAAGCTCGGAGGTTGACCCACTGCAATGCGGGCCTCGCGCAGGTTGAAAACCTTTGCCACGATGGCACTCTAGCATCAACATATTGTACCATGTGAGCTTCGAGTAGATCATGGCAATGGAAGACCTCATGAAGGTGGATGGGGGTGGGGGGCTTTGCTCAAGGCAACAACAGCTCGAATTGATGGAAATGAAATAAATGGTTGCGGCTAGGTTGGGGGATCACGGGCTGGCTTCTAATTGTCGGGTAGGTTCCTCGGGTGGCACACTGACCCGGCATGCGTGAATGTGTGTAGGCCGGAGGCCATTGAGCCTCAATTTGTGTGAAAATGTGGGCGAGTACTAGGATTTCAGTGGATCTAGGATGTCGGAGTCCAAGTAAAGGACACCGTCTGGTCCAATAATCATAAGGATCCTACTTATGCATCACTGGACAGAGTGTTGATCTCATCCACCTAGGAAGAAAATTTCCTTTAGTGCACATTGAGGATTTGGCTAGGGACCTTTCTGTTCACACTCCCCTACTCATTAAATCTGAAGAGTTGCTTGTGAAACCATATACTTCGTGGTTCTTGCCTGCTGGACAGATCTATCTTTCATGCTTCAGATCTGGACATGCCTGCTTTTGGTCTATAGGCCTGGATAGGGCTCTCTTTGCCCAGGTGGCACTCAACGGCGATGTGCTCCGCCGACGGTGTTGGTTCGTGTGATGATCACTCCGGTCAGCGGCGGTCTCATTGCGGATTGTGATGGCCACCGAAAGATATTCGCAGGATTACTCTCTTCAAATCCGGTGGTTTCGTTCAGCGGCGAGATGCAACCTATGGACAACGACTTGACGCAGAGGATATGGTTGTACTGCGGCGACATGCAGCTGGTAGGATCATGGAAAAGCGGTGGCGACAATATATGATTGACTTTGATGGTGATGCATCTCGAGTACCCGGTCTCGAGCTCCGAGATGAAAACCTATGTCTGACATGAGTGGTCATTCCCTTGTTGAAGGTGTTGCTCGTATATGCTTAGACTAATTCTTCATGGTGAAAACCTAGAGTCTGACCAATGGTGGTTAGATCCAGTGACGGCGTCGCTCCTTTCATGAAGGCGTTGCTGTTGAAGAACCCCGATGTCCTTATGCTATCATGAGATGGTTGGTGTGAATATGGTCATTGTTGTAGTTTGTCGATCGCGGATTTATTCGCTTCTGGTTTTTCTCTCGATTAGGCTAGCTTTGGTCTTATATGACTTTGTTATTTGCTAGCGGGTTTTCACTACTAGGGAAAACCTTATACACAACATCTTAGCAGTAGCGTTGGACAAAATGAGGCGCTACTGCTACTTAGTAGTAGCGCATGTAGGAAAACGGCGCTACTGCTATCACTTTAGCCGTAGCGCGTACTAGCAAAACGCGCTGCTGCTAAACTTGAACTGGGCGCACATGGCTAGCCCCACTTAGCAGCAGCGCGTATCGGTACCCAGCGCTACTGCTATGCTCCGTAGCAGTAACGCTTTTCTCGAACCCGTGCTACTACTAACCCTATCTTATCGCCCCCACGTGGCCGACCCCCTCACTCTCCCTCTCGGTCACTCTCCCCCCGCACGCCCCGTCGTCCGCCGCCGCCGCCGCGCTGCTCCTCCTCCACCGAGGTACTCCCTCCATCCCTCCTCCTCCCTCCTTCCTCCTCCCCTCCCTCCTCCCTCCTCCTCCAGCCGCCCCCTCCTCTCTCCTCCTCCGGCCGCCCCTCCTCCCT
>NC_041380.1:588015031-588017483 GCF_002162155.2 Triticum dicoccoides
TTTTACTGTAGTTTTTTACTATTGTATAATGTAGTTTTTTACTGTTTTTAGTAAGTGTTTAATAGAATTAGTAAGAAAATTAATAGAACTAGTTGAACTAGTTTATTTTTAGTAAGAACTAGTTTATTTTTATTTATAGTAAGTGCTTAGTTGAACTAGTTGAATTAATAGAACTAGTCTAATTAAAATTTTACGATAGAACTAGTTTATTTTTAGTAAGAAAATTAATAGAACTAGTTTATTTTTAGGTGTATTTAACAGAATTCTAGATTGATTCGTTTTGAAGTGGACATGTCACATTTGTTGTTATTTTTTTAGTTAAAGCAATTATTCCTACATCAACGTCGATGATGCCTATCCCGCATCCTCGTCGTCGACTCGATGAAGGAGGCATGCTTGATCAGAGGGGACATGTCCGGGACTGGGCTCCGCCGGGCTGGTACTGGGAGGTGCTACTTGCCAGGGGGCGCAGCTTGATGAGGAGCCAGCCTGTCGTTGACCCGAACCTTCTTTGGTGGCGGTCGTGTGGGCCAGTGACGGTGCGAAGGCTTGAGGACCCCGCGGAGGTGGTACGTCACCGTGCCAACGAGGAAGACGAGCACGTCTGTCGCTACATGGTTGTGTTGGAGGGCGGGTTCTCCAATACCTGGCAGGTTCTTCAGGGATCTCACTGGAGCTATGATCCTGTGATGGTTCCTTCTCTTTGGGTGTCCACCGTCCGCGCCGATACCCATTATTCTCTAGGGTATTAGTTGTATTAGTGATGTTATATGTATGATACTATTCGAGATGTATTAGTGATGTTATATGTATGATACTATTTGAGATGTATTAGTGATAATATTCGACGATGTATGGACCCCAAAGATGATTTAGTTTTGCTTATTGAATGCATGCTAATTTGAATACTAATTTATTTTACGATTTGGTTTTGCTTATTGAATGCTGAAATTGGAGAACTAGTCCTATTTTGAATGCTCAAATTGGAGAGCACTATGCAAGGCGTATGCATTTGATTAGTTGATAGCTTATAGGGTTTTTGTTTTTGCAGAAATCAAGGAGCCCTCCATCATCCCCACTGTCGTCCCCGTCACCGACCCCCTCAGACCTCGAGGTGAGACCAGGCAAATCTCCATGTCAATATGAGTCCCATAAGATATTTTGAAATGTTTTTGTTCATATTTTCAACCATTGAAATGCAATGACCATCAAGTTTGAATGCTCATATGATGTAGATATAAACATGTATGTCTTGTGTTGCTCAAATAGGATACGTGCTTGCCCAAGTGGTCGGCCATGTTTGCAGGTTACACCTCCGAGTGGCCTATGATTTGCCGGAGTGTTGATTAATTTCTGTTTCGGCAAATGTCAGGCGCTCGATATGTCCTTTTTTAGCAAAGGTCATGCCGGATTTTTCCGTAAATTTTGGCATGACTTGTGCTAGAATATGTAGGAAATATCGAGTGGCATGTATTTTCTAGAAACGTAATTAAACGACATTTTGGGTTGACTTTAAGTCTGTCGAGGCTCCATACATGACAGTCAACAAATGAGTGAGGGAGAAAGTCTGCACCATATATGAGAGAAGAAGAATCCCGACTGTTGTCGTGGGGGTCTTTTTTCCTTCTTCTCCTTGCGCTAGACCTTTGTTATTCACTAGGGGAAGGAGGAATAACGATCATCACCGATAGTCGAAAAATCAGTGAGGGAGTGTATCCACCATATATGAGAGAGGACGAAGAATCCTGACTATTGTCGTGGGGGTCGTTTCTCCTTCTTCTCCTTCTGTTAGATCTTTGTTTTGCACTAGGGGAAAGAGGAGTAACGACCATCACCGACGGTCGCAAATGTCAGAGAAGAATCAGTGAGGGAGAGTCTCCACCATATATGAGAGGTCGAATGTATACACCACATGAGCTAAGAGTTTTCAAGAAAATACTCGGCAAACTGATAGTCAACCCGTGATGAATAATAATGATCTAATTTAGTTTTTATAGTACATATATTTAATTTTACAAATTTAATCTTTGAATTATGAACCTAAGAAATGTCGTCATCGGACGACGAAAGTTGTGACGTCCGGATACTTAGGCTACAGTAATCTCACGATAATGATGCCACGTCATCATGGTTACTATTTTTAATCTTGCGGTGTATCACGTCCCTTTCGAATTCTAACTTAAAATAAAGTTAAACGATAAAAGTTTTCTAAAGTCAAATCTAAAATGTTCAAAGGGTAGCAAATAAATCATATATGATCAGGGTGGTGAACCCAAAATTTTATAAAATGCTTAGATGCACTAAATGATAGAAACAATAGCTAAATTATTTATTTAATTGTCACTTAAATGATTAAATTATTGAAAACTACTTTTAATAAATAAAAGGATAATTGTGGCAGTAATATAATTACTACCACTAATTTAGGTGCTAGAATTATATTTCATAAAAC
>NC_041380.1:588018520-588038278 GCF_002162155.2 Triticum dicoccoides
CGCCCCCTGCGCCCCGTGCGCCCACGCTGGCGCCGTCCGCTGCCGCCGAGCCCCCTGCTGGCCATTCCCGCCGCTTGCCGGAGCTGGCCGGTCCCTTCCCCCCTACCCCGCAGGATTCTGGCGCCCCGCCTCGCCCCTGGTGGCCTCGCGTGCGGGTGCCCCTTCGCCCGCACCTCCCGATCGGGCGCACCCGATCCGCTAAGGCCTAGTGGCCCTATGACAACGGGGGCCCACACCCCAGAACGGTTAAAAAAAAGGAATTAAAAATAAAATTATTAAATAAAAATAAAAATGATTAATAAAATTAATTATTAATTAATTAACTAATGAATTAATTAAGTTAATTAATCCGGTTTAATTAAATTAATTAACTAGTTAAGTTTAATTAAACTATGATTAGATTAACCTAAACCCTAATTAACCTAATTAGAGGATGACAGGTGGGTCCCCTCGGACCCACATGTCAGGTTGACCAAGTCAACTCTATTGACTGCTGACGTCAGCATGACATCATGCTGACGTCATAAATCCATTTTCCGAATTAATTAAATAATTAATTAAATCCTAGAAATTAATAAAATCTTTAGAAAATCATATCTTTTAATCCGTAACTCGGATTAAAATATTTTCAACATGAAAGTTGCTCAGAACGACGAGACAAATCCGGATACGCAGTCCGTCCGTCCGCCACACACCCCTAACCTATCGAACTCGCAACTTTCCCCCTCCGGCTCCTCTGCCCGAAAACACGAAACACCGGGAATACTTTCCCGGATGTTTTCCCCCCTTCACCGGTATCACCTACTACCGCGTTAGGACACACCGAACACCGCGTATTGCCTTGTTATATTTTGTGATGCTTTGTTTGCTCTGTATTCATTATTTCTTCCCCCTCTTCTCTCCGGTAGACTACGAGACCGACGCTGCTGCTGACCAGTTCGACTACGGAGTTGACGACCCCTCTCTCTTGCCAGAGCAACCAGGCAAGCCCCCCCTTTGATCACCAGATATCGCCTACTCTTCTCTATACTGCTTGCATTAGAGTAGTGTAGCATGTTACTGCTTTCCGTTAATCCTATTCTGATGCATAGCCTGTCATTGCTGCTACAGTCATTGATACCTTACCCGCAATCCTAAATGCTTAGTATAGGATGCTAGTGTTCCATCAGTGGCCCTACACTCTTGTCCGTCTGCCATGCTATACTACTGGGCTGTGATCACTTCGGGAGGTGATCACGGGCATATACTATATACTTTACACTGTTACATTACCTGTGATACTGTTCGGAGTTGGGGGCTGAAGGGGCAGGTGGCTCCATCCTAGTAGAGGTGGGCCTGGGTTCCCGACGGCCCCCGACTGTTACTTGGTGGCGGAGCGACAGGGCAGGTTGAGACCACCTAGGAGACAGGTGGGCCTGGCCCTGTTCGGCGTTCGCGGATACTTAACACGCTTAACGAGATCTTGGTATTTGATCTGAGTCGGCTACGAGCCTATACGCACTAACCATCTATGTGGGAGTAGTTATGGGTATCCCGGCGTCGTGGTATCAGCCGAAGCCTTCTTGACGTCAGCGACTGAGTGGCGCGCGCCGGGTTGGACTGCGTTAACGCAACTTCCTTTGTAATGGAGGTTGCTAGGTCTGCTCACCGGCCGCGTACGCAACGTGCAGGTGTGCAATGGGCGATGGGCCCAGACCCCTGCGCGCATAGGATTTAGACCGGCGTGCTGACCTCTCTGTTGTGCCTAGGTGGGGCTGCGACGTGTTGATCTTCCGAGGCCGGGCATGACCCAGGAAAGTGTGTCCGGCCAAATGGGATCGAGCGTGTTGGGTTATGTGGTGCACCCCTGCAGGGAAGTTAATCTATTCGAATAGCCGTGATCTTCGGTAACAGGACGACTTGGAGTTGTACCTTGACCTTATGACAACTAGAACCGGATACTTAATAAAACACACCCTTCCAAGTTCCACAGACAACCCGGTGATCGCTTTTCTACAGGGCGACGAGGAGAGGATCGCCGGGTAGGTTTATGCTATGCGATGCTACTTGGAGATGCTACTTGGAGGACTACAATCTACTCTCTTCTATATGCTGCAAGACGGAGGCTGCCAGAAGCGTAGTCTTCGACAGGATTAGCTATCCCCCTCTTATTCTGGCATTCTGCAGTTCAGTCCACTGATATGACCCTTTACACATATACCCATGCATATGTAGTGTAGCTCCTTGCTTGCGAGTACTTTGGATGAGTACTCACGGTTGCTTTTCTCCCTCTTTTCCCCCTTTCCCTTCTACCTGGTTGTCGCAACCAGATGCTGGAGCCCTGGAGCCAGACGACTACTACCCCGGAGGTGCCTACTACTGCGTGCAGCCCGCTGACGACGACCAGGAGTAGTTTAGGAGGATCCCAGGCAGGAGGCCTGCGCCTCTTTCGATCTGTATCCCAGTTTGTGCTAGCCTTCTTAAGGCAAACTTGTTTAACTTATGTCTGTACTCATATATTGTTGCTTCCGCTGACTCGTCTATGATTGAGCACTTGTATTCGAGCCCTCGAGGCCCCTGGCTTGTATTGTGATGCTTGTATGACTTATTTTATTTGTAGAGTTGCGTTGTGATATCTTCCCGTGAGTCCCTGATCTTGATCGTACACATTTGCGTGCATGATTAGTGTACGATTGAATCGGGGGCGTCACAAGTTGGTATCAGAGCCGACTGCCTGTAGGAATCCCCTTCCACACTCCTTGGCCGAAGTCGAGTCTAGACTTTACAAAACTTTTACTAACTTGGCTGTGTGGCCCATGGGCCCACGTCGCCATTGGGTGGTATTAGGATCTTTTACTCCTCGATCTTTACTCTGGGACTCTGAGATCTCTTTTATTCGGGTTAAATGATTTTGCTAAAAACAAAACTAACTATAGGTTCTCGCAAGTACTTTCTCCCGGAGAGCCATTTGTTACCGATGACCGCCTGCTGCACCAGAAGATTTCGAAGATACTCTCCGATTTTCTCTCGAGACCTTGTGCCCGTTGCTTTTGCAATTCTCGACCACCGATAAACCCTTATGGATAACTACTTACACTTGCCATTCATACGATCCTCCCCCATTGATCTTGTTATTACAAGATACCCCGAAGTTTTCTCTATTGTTCCGAGAATACGTTGTGCCTACTGCCTAGCAGTTCTTTGCCACACGAATACCCCTTCAAATAAATCCTCGCACTTGTCGAGTATCTGCTCACCCCCAGTTGTTCATGTGTTTCACAAAAGTATTCAAAATACTATTTGAACTTCCGAAAATCCTGAGTAGCCTATTGCTCTTGAAATTCTTGCTTGCTTGCATTATGGTTAATCCCATACGTCTCTAGTCTTATTGACATTCCTTGTCATTATCATTTTGAGTCTGTTGACTCAGTATGTTTACGAATACACGCAATCATCATTGATCCTTATAAATTATCTTTCCGGCTGAGCTGCCATTCTTTTAACTGGAATTGGTTCTCGACCAATCCAATTGTCGTTGATTGTACCCTAAGGCTATTCAACTTATCCATCTCTAATCAGAGCCTTGCTTCTGATCCCTTGATTTGGAAATCATAATTCCTTTGCATTTGGCAATTGAGTTAGTCAGTTGTTTCTATAATCGGATCTCCTTGCATTCTTCTTCCTCTAGTTGAGTACCGATACTCGTATCAGATCCTTTGTGGACCATCAAGTCCTTTGTTGGATTGTTATCCGACAGTGTCCTTCACATTTGATCACCTTGTGAGTTCTTCCCCTGATACATAATGCCTTTGTTAAGTTGTATACTCTGCTTGGCCAACCATGCTCTGCTTTCGGGCTTGTGTTATTTACTCTTGAAACTTGTGGTAGATGATTCTAAGAAGCCCCTATGGGTTGAACATATGCCTTCTCTAAACCGTGTGAACCCAAAAGTTTTCACGAGTCATACTCTTCTGGTGCTTCACCAGATAAAATTTCAACACTGCAACTTCATCGAACGTGAGAAGTGAATGAAAGGTTGTGCATTGGAGAAGTGGGAGTCGACCTTGAACTTTGCGTTCATGCCCATGGACACGATGTACATCTTCTCATCGAAGTTTCTTTTAAAATCAATTATTCCCTTGGTATAAGTTCATCTTATATCTGAGATCTGGCCCTTTTGCAATCGTGGTTCTGACCATGTTCTCCTTTAAATATCATGTCCTGTGCAAGTTTAAGCACTTGTCTTCTATAGAGCAATACCCCAGTTCAACTTCTAGTTTGATCTGTCGTCGAGTATTACCACCTGGTATCTCGAGATTATCTTGGAACTGCATAATTTCTTATGAGTTCTTCATCAAGTACTACATACTCACCGATTACAATTTTTCATGGGCTTGGAGTTATTGAACACTCAAAGACACCGATAACTGAACCGAGTCCGCTCTACGGTTCAACAACTCTTCAGTAAGCTTCTATAAGTACGAGTTTGTACCCGATCACGCCATTCCTAGCCTGTTTGGCTATATCATTGTCGTGACGATTCTAACTGTGCTACCTGGTCCTTATTCTCGGAGCACCAATTTTCGACGATGAACTAACCTTACGTCGATCCTAATCGTCATATCAATTCGCCTTGAACAACAAGCTTGGTTTCGAGTTTGTGTCGTACCTTTGGTTCCAATAACCTTTCACTTCATCATTACTTGACTTGATGTCGTCACCGATCGATTACATCTTCATGAACTCTCGCGACAAAGGTGTCGTGATCATCAAAATTCTGAGCTCATCCAGGATATCAATTGAATTCATGATGAGAAATACCATCCTTGCCCTCGATGAATTGTATTATCGTCGACCACTTTATTGCCCTCCCACCAACACAAGCTTGTTCATGTTTGGTGTTATACCTTGAGTTCCTTGCTATCCAGCAGTTGTTCTTCTTTACCTTGGAGTATTACCATCCTTTATGTTAAGAATGTTCTGAGATTTGTTCCACCTCTTGAGAATTCTTGACATAGAAATACTTCTCACCATCACCATTCTTTTCTTGGTCCCCGTGTTAATACCAACAAGTGAACGGTGTTGTTTGGATTCTTTCCTTCTAGCAACCCTATCTCTTTGAAGTTAATGGTCGAAAGTTCATTCTTAGGCTATTGATTATTGCATCACCATTCTGACATTGGTCATGCAACCCAACCCATATTTCGGGCGCACCTTTCAACCAATGTTTAATTGTGTATGTTTTCCTCGAGCATACTTCCTTATATCATTTGATCTGACAAATGTTATCTCCTTGTTCACTAATTATGGACATCCATCTTTTAGGAATCTCGGTGAATTGCCGTTGAGTTCACCAGACACCTCCTTGTCCTCTCCTTGGGTTAATGATGGACTCTTGATAACGGAAATCACTTCATAGTTCATTTCCCCGAGAATCTTACAATGTCATCTCGTCAATTTGCGTTGCACCTTTTCTTCTCAGGTATCCTAAGTCTGAGGTATCCTGACACCACCCGGATCTGAATCTCGGTCAGATATGATGGTTGGGACATATCTCCAAGAGTTGTAACATTGATCTCTACGTGACCCGGTAACATGATGTCATGCCTAGCACCCCCCCCCCCCTGGGTGGAGGACCTATCGTTATAATTTCTTTTGCAAGGACAACCTTTCTTCCTGGAGGAAATTGTAAGACTGTCACATCCCTAGTTCTGACAATGCCTAGTGCATGCATTAGAGTGTTACATCATGTTTAAATTTCATTTAAACCTGAGATGGGGATTGACTAAGCCCTAGCACCAAATGAATTCAACTAGGGTCAAAATAAAACCTTTTTCATTGAACTCAAAATGTCCTCTAAAAATGTTCAACATTTCTGGTTTGAGGTGGAAGCATCTACCAAAAATGGTTTATATTTTTGCAGGACATATTTGGTCACTGAATTAAATCATTTAGTATTTTCATTTGGGCATTTAAATGCTATTAAATATTTCAAATGCTCAAATAATCATAAACTAAAATGTTTACTGTTGGATATATTCTAAACAGTAGCCATGATTAGTTTCATGATTTTTGAAAGTGTCTGAGTATTTTTTAATAAAGCCCTAAATTTACAGAATAATAGAAAACTGAGATAATTAGAAAAAGAGAGAGAGAGAAGGAAGTTACATGGCCTTACCGTGCAGCCCACCAGAGCCTGGCCCAGCTCCATCTGGCCGGCCCAGCCGGCCCAGCCCACCTCCCCCCTTGTCCTCTTCCTCCTCTGCCAGGAGGACGAACAGAGGCGAGGCGTGGCGCGCGCCGACGCTGCCTCGGCCACCTCCTGCTTACCTGCTTGCCGCTGGAGGCACCCGAGGGAGCCACGCACTCCCCCTCGCCCCCCTGCACCTCTCTCCTCTCCCTCACTCGCTGCTCTCTTTCCCCTCTCCCTCTTCGTTCTTCGCCCGAACAGAGAGCCGCCGCCGTCGTTCGCTGCCACCACGCCCACCATGCTCCTCTCGCCTCCCCGTGTAGTCTGCAAACTCCGCCACCGCCTGTTACGTCGCCTCGAGCAAGCCCCGAGCGCTCGGACGCCCCAATTCGACCGCATCGACTCGTCTTCAAGCTCCGGTCGCCGGAGATCGCCGTCGCTGTCCCGTCGCCCCAGGCCTTCCCCGAGCACGCCGACCGTCTCATCGTGATCTCCGTGAGCCCCTGCTTCGTTTCCCCCTAACCCCATGTCCGATTTCGCGCTCCAGCCGCTCCCTCCACCGGAGCCGAGACGCTCCGCCGCACGGGCTCGTCGCCGGTGAAGCTCCGGTGACCTTTTGGTCCCACGCATGCGTCCGTTGCACTCGTTGCATCCCGTAGAGTAAAACTAGCGCGACAACCGTCTTGTTTGCACACCGCAGCGCCGGTCCCGCGAACCCCCGAGCTCCGGCCGCCGCCGGGGTCGATGCCGCGCTCAACTCCGGCCACCCCACGCCCTCTCGTGGGTCCCCCTAGATGCGCGGGAGCACGGGCTCACTCTTGGTGCCCTCAGCGCGACCAGCCGCGGGCCGTAGCACCGTCCCGAGCAACTCCGGCGAGGTCTCGCTGTCGCCGTGGTCGCCGGCGTCACTCGCCGACGTGGCCACTTAATTAGGGCGTAAACACCCCGCTAATCACCCACTAGAGCCACTGCCAAGTGGGCCCCCGTGCCTAATTAATTAGTTTAACCTCTCTGTTAAATTAGCACTAATCTCAGAGGGCCCCGCCTGTCACCGTTGACTTTGCCATGTCAGCATTGACCGGACCCACCAGTCAGCCTCTGTCCCTGCCTGTTACACCGACGTGCGGGTCCCAGCCGTCAGGTTTGACCTGGACCAGCCACGTTGACCTGCTGACGTCACTAATACGTCATGCTGATGCAGTATTTGTTTCTGGAATTAAAATAAATCAAAAATGATTTATTATTTCCAGAAAATAGCTAAAACTTCTAAAAATCATAGAAATTCAACCGTAACTCCAAATTAGATAATTTATATATGAAAAATTATCAGAAAAATTCAAGGAATCCATCTGTACCATTTTCATGCATGTTAAAACAACTTATAGCTGCTGTTTAGCACAAATCAATTAAATGGCATTTGAATAATCACATATGGAGTTTGAATTTGAATCTTGTATTCAAACCAACTTCATTTAATCTGTTGCTAGTTGCATTAGCCCAAAACACATTCATTTTGCCATGTCATGATCATGCATCATATTGTGCATTGCATTGATTGTGTTCCCTTCTGTGTTGCCGGTATTTGTCCCCTCTCGATAGACGTGATACCGATGATGTGATCGTTGACACTGATGAAGACTCAATGTTATCTTCAGAAGTGCCAGGCAAGCAAAACCCCCTTGTTCATTCCGATAAAATCCCACTCTCTCGCTCCTGCTCTCTTTTACTGCATTAGGACAACAACGACATATTTGTTACTTGCTGCGGTAGCTGAACCCCTTTATCCTTTGCATGACCTGTCATTGCCACAGTAAATAGATGAAACCCACTAGCATGAGTAGGAGTTGTTTGAGCCCTGTTGTGCCTACTCATTCATGTTTGTTTGTCATGCCTGCTACTGCTTAGAGTTGAGTTAGGTCTGATTCATCGGGGATGAATCAGAGGCGTGTGAACATGTCCTACCGTGTGTGAGCTAAGTGTGTGAACACGATTTGGTAAAAGGTGTCGGTGAGAGGCCATGTAGGAGTACATGGTGGGTTGTCTCATTGAAGCCGTCCTTAGGAACTGAGTTATGTGTTTGTGATCCATGATTCAGCTACTACCATACATTGGACCCTGAAATATGACCCCGCTCGACTTCTTATTCACCCTTGTCCTCTGTCCAGGAGTTGCAAGTAGTTTCTGGTGTTTGTAGTATGCTGGAGGCCGTGGACAGCGCTGACCGGAGGGGTGGGCTGTGATGCGGTAGGCACGTGGCCGGGTATACCGGGCGCCCGTTTGGTGTCACGGAACCCTGTTCACATCGTTTGGGGCTGTGAGCGAAACTCCGGCCGGATCTCCTCATGGATGGAACCCGAATAGGCGATAAACCTGGACTAGAGACTTGAGTGTTTAGGTAGGTCGTGGTCTACACCCACGTCGGCTTTCGCTTGAAGTCTGCCGAGCACATGTCGTGTGCAGACGCTAAGTGGTGGAAACATGTATGAAGAAGTACACCCCTGCAGGGTTAACATCATCTATTCGAATAGTCGTGTCCGCGGAAAAGGACTTCTGGGTTGCTTATATCAGTTCATAGACAAGTGAAAGTGGATACTCTAAAATACGCAAGATAAGCGTGAGTGCTATGGATGGCGCCCTCGTAGGGAGACGGGAGCGGATCCATAGTGGTGTATTGATATGGGGAATATGTGGACTCGTGTGCGCCACCTCAAAAGAGTTACATTGCAGTCGTAGTTTAGGATAGCCACCGAGTCAAAGCTGGCTTGCTGCAGTTAAACCCCACCACCCCTTTGTTGATAATGATGCATATGTAGTTAGTTCTGATGTAAGTCTTGCTGGGTACATTTGTACTCACGTTTGCCTATTTTATGTTTTTGCAGAGAGACTTCAGTCTCACTAGTAGTTCCACGTGGACTTCGACGTTTAGCTTGTTACCTCAGCTACGATCTTGTGCCCTCGGCAGGATCTGATAGATAGTCAGGCTTCTCAGCCTTTTCCATTTATAGATGTCTGTACCCAGACATGATAGCTTCCGCTTGTGCTTTGACTTGTATGCTCTGAGTGTTGGGTCATGAGACCCATGTTTGTAATATCTCGCTCCTCGGAGCCTATTGATTAAATACTTGAGTCGTAGAGTCATGTTGTGATACCATGTTGTATTTGCACATATCGAGCATATTGTGTGTATGTTATTGAAATGCTTGGTATGTGTGGGATCTGACCATCTAGTTGTTTATCTTTAGTAGCCTCTCTTACCGGGAAATGTCTCCTAGTGTTTCCATTGAGCCTTGGTAGCTTGCTACTGCTCCGGAACACTTAGGCTGGCCGGCATGTGTCCTTCTTCGTTCCTGTGTCTGTCCCTTCGGGGAAATGTCACGCGATGAATACCGGAGTCCTGTTAGCCCGCTACAGCCCGGTTCACCGGAGTCCTGCTAGCCCAGTGCTACAGCCTGGATTCACTCGCTGATGACCGACACGTTCGATGCGGGGTCATGGATGCCTGTCCCTGTAAGTCTGTGCCACTTTGGGTTTACGACTAGCCATGTCAGCCCGGGCTCCTTATCATATGGATGCTAGCGACACTGTCATATACGTGTGCCAAAAGGCGCAAACGGTCCCGGGCAAAGGTAAGGCGACACCTGTGGGAATACCGTGCGTGAGGCCGCAAAGTGATATGAGGTGTTACATGCTAGGTCGATGTGGCATTGAGTCGGGGTCCTGACAGCATTGGTATCAGAGCTTGACTGCCTGTAGGATTATCAAGCCAAACTGGTCGAAGTTGAGTCTAGAAATTCTTTAGTTATGTAAGGGAATTGATTGTGGGATGGAACGTAAGGCTCTTTTTACTCCTTATACCTCATGCCCTTCTGATCTGAGTCATCTTATCTTTTCTACGGGGATTAAGAACTAGGCTATCTCTTCTTTCTATCAGGATCACGTGTTACTAATCAGTAGACTTATAAGATTGTTGGATTTAAGTCTCAGTTCAGTTCCTACTACTTCCGTATGTTAATTGTTGATCTCGGAACCTTGATATTGTGCTTCTGAGTGGTTCTGCCACCATTTTCGTGAATGTCTCAAATCTTTTCTGAGCATTTACAGCCGTTATGCTGTCCGAGTCATCCCAGGTTTCTAAATAGTCCGATGCATTTGCAAATCCCTTTCTTCTGTTTCCGATGTGCCTTTGGTCAGATTAATCACACAAATTAGTGAGTTGAGGTACTTTATTGCCTCGACATATATGTTGGAATAATTATTATGACCCTAGGTGTTTTAGGGAGTCACCTAGTAATCTAGCAACGTTTTGTGTTCCCAGTGTGAAGATTCTGGCCATCATTCTCGTAAGCATCCCATGATGCCACCTAGTTAGTAGGCATTTCACTTCAGGGTTTTGAACCCGAGATTCACCCTACTTACTTCATGTTGATAGTAGTTGCTAGTTCCTTTAGGATATTAGTAACCTTTGCGATAGTCCTCGAGGTTCGTGGTACATCCTTCTTCCAATTACCACGAACCATTCCTGGCAGGAGTTCTTCTGAACCAAAAGATGACAACAAGAGTGCTGTCGATGAGTTCTCCATGCTATATTGTGACTCTGCCAGCTCAACCCTTCTGCATGGGTTATCCGGAAGAATTATGTTGAACTTGGTTCGACATACTAGTCTATGCATCCACAACTCAGAAAGTTATATGTTCCTTTGAGTTGTCCCTCTTTAGTTGTCTACTGACCTTCGTCTATCAATTGATAGTCAAGAGTATGCGTGCGTTCGTTTATCGACGCCTACTACTTTTGTGGTCCGTCAAGCCATTCTATCGCGGAATGACTAGGAGAAACAAACTCCAGTACCTCATCCATATCTAGGATTGGGTCAAAGTAGTTGTATTCCGCAGATCAAATGCCAATCCAGCTTTTGGTTCTGTTCTATCTTGGAGTATTACCCCCTTTATGTCAGAATTGTCATGAGAGCTGCACCAACTCTCATGAACTTTGACGTAGTGATACTTCTCACCATCATTAGTCATCCCTCGGCCTTCGTGTTAATATAACCGGAACGCCGACAAGTGAATCGTGATGTGTGAAATCAATACTCCTAGCAACCCCATTGCTTGGTAGTTAATGGACAATAATCTTATTCTTAGTATGTTGGTTATTGAATCACCATTCTAAGATTGATCGTGCTACCTAGTCCTTATTTCCTGGAGCACTCTTTGATTGATGAGTTAGGATTTTGTCAAGTCCTCGCTCATTTGATCATATCATCTTGCCCTGAAAAGCAAGATTGTTCTCGAGCTTAGTAACATATCGGTGGATCGTGATTTCCGAAGATCTTCTCGGAAGTATTACCAGGTTGTCACCTGACCGCTATGTTGAGCTCGTGATCAAGTTGGTTTCTTGTGAACCACCTTCTCTCCAAGAATCGGTGTTAGATATCCCTGAGCTAGTTGGTTAAGCTAAACGACAACTTGAAGGGTTGGAAGATAAAAGCTTGCCTGACTTAGTTCGTTCCAAAGGGATATTCTTGTGTAGTGTGTGTTGAAGAAAGATGATATCTTCATCGATTGGTCCCTGTGATCAGTTGCTGGACCTATCGTCTTATCAATCCTTTGATTTGAGTGTGGGCTATCGTCAAATCAAGTCAGAACCAACGATGTTCGTAATGTTGTCTTCCTCGTGGTTGATCCCTCGAGCATACACCATTATATCTTTTGGGTCTGACCAATGCTATCACCGTGTTCACGCGATGGTGGAAGTCCAGTGATATGGAAATTCCGATGAGTTGTTGTTGAGCCCATTGACAACATCCTTATCTCCTCCATGATGTTGTTGAACATTAAGCTAGTGTTGGAAACTTTTGAAAGCATTTGTTCATGCTAGCTCATGAAGCATATGTTCGGATGTAAGGAGAGACTTCCTCTAGTTCATGTGCATTGGATGCAAGTTGCCGCCGTGGACTCGAGAAAGTCAATGTTGTTTCCTTTGGAATCATCCCAAATCAGTCATGCATACGTGCGAAGTATTCTGTGGTTCGGAGACTTGCAACCTCCATTCCATATGTATATCCTAGCACACCAAGCCACTGATTGATTTGTTCACGGAAAAGGAGTTGATGTGCTAATCCTAGGTCATGCACAAGACTTCAATATCCTTGATTATGGTTCCCCACCTGAACTCGGTAGTGTTTTATTGTAAGACTACCATGTGATAATGCTTGTCTGGGACAACGTGTTCACATGTTTGTAGCAGAACCAGCTCATGTTTTGGAGCTTACTATCGTAGTTCATTCCCCGAGAATCTCGCAACGTCATCTCGTCGAGTTGTGTTGCAAACTTTCGTTTTTCTTCCTAGACTCGATGAGTCTGGAATATCCTGACACCAACCAGATCTGAATCTCAGGCAGATATGATGGTTGGACCATTCTCCAAGAACTATAATATTGGTCGCGCGATAACCGGTAAAGTGGATGTCGTGGCCAACACACCCAGCCGGAAGACCTGTTATTATAATATCTTGATTGATGAAGTTGGCCACCTCCCCATAGGGATTTCGTAGGGTTTACTCCCTAGTTGCCCCTATGGATTTTTGTGTTCCCGAAGTCCGACCTTTTACTTGATGTTCTAGATATCAAACCATATCTATGAATGGGTACACTAGCACATCAAGGAGAACATTAGAAGCGGAGTGCTCAATGTCTCTCGGTCGATCATCCAGATTTTATTCCTTGGCCCCGTCAAGGGTGAAATCTGAGAAGGTGTTATCTTCCTTTGCATCTGCATCATCCATCATCATTCATCGTGGTAGTAAGTTGTGTTGCCAGAATCCTTGACACGGATATTGGTAAAACCTTGATGATTATGGAAATGCTCAAGTTCTTGAGAGCGCGCACAAGCGCTACGTGTTATCATCGGCTCTAACTAGGATTCCTCCCGGTTTCCTCGGTAATGCTATGACCTTCTCAAACAGTGAATTCACTTTCTATTGTTGGGTTCTTCCCCAATTACTAGAATCATTCCCAGCATTTGCATTTTGTTCCCAGCTTGCACCGCCAATGTGCCATTCTACCATGGGTCTCTTCCATTTCCGGTGATAAGCAAATTCATCCATTACGTTGTCTTCAACAAGGTAATCCACATCATCCAAGTCCGAGTATGCTATTCTACCGACCCCCGCCAGTCGATTGCTGTGATTTGCCTTAGGCTGATATAGAGAGTCTCAATGATCTCTATATCAAAGGTAATTCTTTCTGCCACTTAAGGTAATAATCTACGAATCACCCTCCTCCAGGATGTTTCGTCGTGATATCATGGCAACTCAACTCCTCGCTACGTTGACAATCGTTTACCACCTTCTTAAGTGTGGAATTATTGTCCACCTAGTGAACCTTCGTCATCCGTTTCTTTCCACCCCTCTTGATGTGTATCTCGTGTCTCAACCCGAGAGATGGTCCTATGTCTCATTCCGGGAGTTAGTCCTGAGTTGTTCGATCTTCGAGGAGATCGACCCTTCTAGAGTCTCCTCCTTCCCTCCGTGTCATGTTGACGGGATTTCTCAGAGCAAGACTTCAAGACAAAGATGGTGTTCAAATCAACGTTCATTTGAAGTGCACCCTGGATCATGAAGATTATACTAGTTTGCGTTTCCCCTTCATCTTACCCTACGCTTGAATCTCGAGATGAGATTCTTGTTTAGTGGGGGTGAGTTGTCACATCCCTAGTTCTGACAATGCCTAGTGCATGCATTAGAGTGTTACATCATGTTTAAATTTCATTTAAACCTGAGATGGGGATTGACTAAGCCCTAGCACCAAATGAATTCAACTAGGGTCAAAATAAAACCTTTTTCATTGAACTCAAAATGTCCTCTAAAAATGTTCAACATTTCTGGTTTGAGGTGGAAGCATCTACCAAAAATGGTTTATATTTTTGCAGGACATATTTGGTCACTGAATTAAATCATTTAGTATTTTCATTTGGGCATTTAAATGCTATTAAATATTTCAAATGCTCAAATAATCATAAACTAAAATGTTTACTGTTGGATATATTCTAAACAGTAGCCATGATTAGTTTCATGATTTTTGAAAGTGTCTGAGTATTTTTTAATAAAGCCCTAAATTTACAGAATAATAGAAAACTGAGATAATTAGAAAAAGAGAGAGAGAGAAGGAAGTTACCTGGCCTTACCGTGCAGCCCACCAGAGCCTGGCCCAGCTCCATCTGGCCGGCCCAGCCGGCCCAGCCCACCTCCCCCCCTTGTCCTCTTCCTCCTCTGCCAGGAGGACGAACAGAGGCGAGGCGTGGCGCGCGCCGACGCTGCCTCGGCCACCTCCTGCTTACCTGCTTGCCGCTGGAGGCACCCGAGGGAGCCACGCACTCCCCCTCGCCCCCCTGCACCTCTCTCCTCTCCCTCACTCGCTGCTCTCTTTCCCCTCTCCCTCTTCGTTCTTCGCCCGAACAGAGAGCCGCCGCCGTCGTTCGCTGCCACCACGCCCACCATGCTCCTCTCGCCTCCCCGTGTAGTCTGCAAACTCCGCCACCGCCTGTTACATCGCCTCGAGCAAGCCCCGAGCGCTCGGACGCCCCAATTCGACCGCATCGACTCGTCTTCAAGCTCCGGTCGCCGGAGATCGCCGTCGCTGTCCCGTCGCCCCAGGCCTTCCCCGAGCACGCCGACCGTCTCATCGTGATCTCCGTGAGCCCCTGCTTCGTTTCCCCCTAACCCCATGTCCGATTTCGCGCTCCAGCCGCTCCCTCCACCGGAGCCGAGACGCTCCGCCGCACGGGCTCGTCACCGGTGAAGCTCCGGTGACCTTTTGGTCCCACGCATGCGTCCGTTGCACTCGTTGCGTCCCGTAGAGTAAAACTAGCGCGACAACCGTCTTGTTTGCACATCGCAGCGCCGGTCCCGTGAACCCCCGAGCTCCGGCCGCCGCCGGGGTCGATGCCGCGCTCAACTCCGGCCACCCCACGCCCTCTCATGGGTCCCCCTAGATGCGCGGGAGCACGGGCTCACTCTTGGTGCCCTCAGCGCGACCAGCCGCGGGCCGTAGCGCCGTCCCGAGCAACTCCGGCGAGGTCTCGCCGTCGCCGTGGTCGCCGGCGTCACTCGCCGACGTGGCCACTTAATTAGGGCGTAAACACCCCGCTAATCACCCACTAGAGCCACTGCCAAGTGGGCCCCCGTGCCTAATTAATTAGTTTAACCTCTCTGTTAAATTAGCACTAATCTCAGAGGGCCCCGCCTGTCACCGTTGACTTTGCCATGTCAGCATTGACCGGACCCACCAGTCAGCCTCTGTCCCTGCCTGTTACACCGACGTGCGGGTCCCAGCCGTCAGGTTTGACCTGGACCAGCCACGTTGACCTGCTGACGTCACTAATACGTCATGCTGACGCAGTATTTGTTTCTGGAATTAAAATAAATCAAAAATGATTTATTATTTCCAGAAAATAGCTAAAACTTCTAAAAATCATAGAAATTCAACCGTAACTCCAAATTAGATAATTTATATATGAAAAATTATCAGAAAAATTCAAGGAATCCATCTGTACCATTTTCATGCATGTTAGAACAACTTATAGCTGCTGTTTAGCACAAATCAATTAAATGGCATTTGAATAATCACATATGGAGTTTGAATTTGAATCTTGTATTCAAACCAACTTCATTTAATCTGTTGCTAGTTGCATTAGCCCAAAACACATTCATTTTGCCATGTCATGATCATGCATCATATTGTGCATTGCATTGATTGTGTTCCCTTCTGTGTTGCCGGTATTTGTCCCCTCTCGATAGACGTGATACCGATGATGTGATCGTTGACACTGATGAAGACTCAATGTTATCTTCAGAAGTGCCAGGCAAGCAAAACCCCCTTGTTCATTCTGATAAAATCCCGCTCTCTCGCTCCTGCTCTCTTTTACTGCATTAGGACAACAATGACATATTTGTTACTTGCTGCGGTAGCTGAACCCCTTTATCCTTTGCATGACCTGTCATTGCCACAGTAAATAGATGAAACCCACTAGCATGAGTAGGAGTTGTTTGAGCCCTGTTGTGCCTACTCATTCATGTTTGTTTGTCATGCCTGCTACTGCTTAGAGTTGAGTCAGGTCTGATTCATCGGGGATGAATCAGAGGCGTGTGAACATGTCCTACCGTGTGTGAGCTAAGTGTGTGAACACGATTTGGTAAAAGGTGTCGGTGAGAGGCCATGTAGGAGTACATGGTGGGTTGTCTCATTGAAGCCGTCCTTAGGAACTGAGTTATGTGTTTGTGATCCATGATTCAGCTACTACCATACATTGGGCCCTGAAATATGACCCCGCTCGACTTCTTATTCACCCTTGTCCTCTGTCCAGGAGTTGCAAGTAGTTTCTGGTGTTTGTAGTATGCTGGAGGCCGTGGACAGCGCTGACCGGAGGGGTGGGCTGTGATGCGGTAGGCACGTGGCCGGGTATACCGGGCGCCCGTTTGGTGTCACGGAACCCTGTTCACATCGTTTGGGGCTGTGAGCGAAACTCCGGCCGGATCTCCTCATGGATGGAACCCGAATAGGCGATAAACCTGGACTAGAGACTTGAGTGTTTAGGTAGGTCGTGGTCTACACCCACGTCGGCTTTCGCTTGAAGTCTGCCGAGCACATGTCGTGTGCAGACGCTAAGTGGTGGAAACATGTATGAAGAAGTACACCCCTGCAGGGTTAACATCATCTATTCGAATAGTCGTGTCCGCGGAAAAGGACTTCTGGGTTGCTTATATCAGTTCATAGACAAGTGAAAGTGGATACTCTAAAATACGCAAGATAAGCGTGAGTGCTATGGATGGCGCCCTCGTAGGGAGACGGGAGCGAATCCATAGTGGTGTATTGATATGGGGAATATGTGGACTCGTGTGCGCCACCTCAAAAGAGTTACATTGCAGTCGTAGTTTAGGATAGCCACCGAGTCAAAGCTGGCTTGCTGCAGTTAAACCCCACCACCCCTTTGTTGATAATGATGCATATGTAGTTAGTTCTGATGTAAGTCTTGATGGGTACATTTGTACTCACGTTTGCCTATTTTATGTTTTTGCAGAGAGACTTCAGTCTCACTAGTAGTTCCACGTGGACTTCGACGTTTAGCTTGTTACCTCAGCTACGATCTTGTGCCCTCGGCAGGATCTGATAGATAGTCAGGCTTCTCAGCCTTTTCCATTTATAGATGTCTGTACCCAGACATGATAGCTTCCGCTTGTGCTTTGACTTGTATGCTCTGAGTGTTGGGTCATGAGACCCATGTTTGTAATATCTCGCTCCTCGGAGCCTATTGATTAAATACTTGAGTCGTAGAGTCATGTTGTGATACCATGTTGTATTTGCACATATCGAGCATATTGTGTGTATGTTATTGAAATGCTTGGTATGTGTGGGATCTGACCATCTAGTTGTTTATCTTTAGTAGCCTCTCTTACCGGGAAATGTCTCCTAGTGTTTCCATTGAGCCTTGGTAGCTTGCTACTGCTCCGGAACACTTAGGCTGGCCGGCATGTGTCCTTCTTCGTTCCTGTGTCTGTCCCTTCGGGGAAATGTCACGCGATGAATACCGGAGTCCTGTTAGCCCGCTACAGCCCGGTTCACCGGAGTCCTGCTAGCCCAGTGCTACAGCCCGGATTCACTCGCTGATGACCGACACGTTCGATGCGGGGTCATGGATGCCTGTCCCTGTAAGTCTGTGCCACTTTGGGTTTATGACTAGCCATGTCAGCCCGGGCTCCTTATCATATGGATGCTAGCGACACTGTCATATACGTGTGCCAAAAGGCGCAAACGGTCCCGGGCAAAGGTAAGGTGACACCCGTGGGAATACCGTGCGTGAGGCCGCAAAGTGATATGAGGTGTTACATGCTAGGTCGATGTGGCATTGAGTCGGGGTCCTGACAAAGACTTATTCTACAAGTTATTCCTGATGGATCCTTCGTGTTTCCAAAGTCTGATCTTCACCTGAAGACCATGTCAATGCTATCTCGAAGCATGTCAATGGTACTCCGATTTTCAACAGGAACATTTGAAGCACGATGCTAAATTTTATTTATCATTTATCCTAACACCGTTGTATGGGTAATATCATGAGATTCCTCCCCCCCCCCCTTACCTAAAGAGTTTTCTACATTATATCCTGTCTTGGATATCATGCTCTGCTTGTCCTTGGGAAGGATATACCCCTGAAATATGTGATTAAACACATTTTCCTTGTCTTTGTTTTGTGTAATTTGATAACCATATTTCCTTTCCGTTGTTTGGTTTAACCTTTCTTGTGATCTATATAATCTAAGCAGTAATAATTCACTGCGTAGGTAAACACCTCGGTGTACAACTCTGACAGTGAGACCCTGTTTCTATTGTTGATGACATTTCGGTAACCGCCGATGGATGAGAACTTGGCCTCTTGGCCCGCCTCGTTCAACGAGCAGGAAAATAGTTCTCTTCGTCCCTCGCTCTTGGTATCGACGTTGTCGCCGACATAATCGACAGGCTACCCCCCTGACATGCCTTGCTTGCATGATCACGCAAGACGTCTCCGCCCCTCCTACTTCTAACCCACATGGTGGGCCCATAACCCACAGTTCCACAGGATCGAAACCTGACTCTCCTATACCCCCTGCTGTCGAAGTTATTCCTCGCGCTTGGCTTCGTATTTAATTCACGGGCCACCTTCCTAATGCTCTATTCTGTTAACAGACGCAATACTTACTCTCGCTGCTCTGAAACCCTTTCTCACTCTGGTTCAGACTTCGAGCAACTATCTATCCACTTGGAACCTCTTATTGTACCTTCGTACCTTACTCTTGATGTATTCGATATGTTCAACTCGAGAGATAATCTTATGCTCATTCATGGGTTAACCCCCAGATTGTTTCCCTCATAAGCATTCTGTCGTAGCCGAGCTGCCCCTTACCTATTCGTAAGTACGTTGGAGTTCCCGAGAAAAGAACGACATCATCATGATGACCTGAAACAGAGAAGTGAAGACAACAATGTAATGGATCGACCTCCTCGAGAAGAGTAGCCAAGACCAACAAGACCCGTTAGAATTTCGCAACCTAATCCCTTCCCCGCACTTCCCCTCTTAAATCTCGGGACGAGATTTCTTGTAGTGGAGGAGAATTGTGACGTCCGGATACGTAGGCTACAGTAATCTCACGATAATGATGCCACGTCATCATGGTTACTATTTTTAATCTTGCGGTGTATCACGTCCCTTTCGAATTCTAACTTAAAATAAAGTTAAACGATAAAAGTTTTCTAAAGTCAAATCTAAATGTTCAAAGTGTAGCAAATAAATCATATATGATCAGGGTGGTGAACCCAAAATTTTATAAAATGCTTAGATGCACTAAATGATAGAAACAATAGCTAAATTATTTATTTAATCGTCACTTAAATGATTAAATTATTGAAAACTACTTTTAATAAATAAAAGGATAATTGTGGCAGTAATATAATTACTACCACTAATTTAGGTGCTAGAATTATATTTCATAAAACAAAAATAGTGTGAATTAAAACCGTAAAAGAAAAATGTTATAAACAGTTAAAAAAAGAAATAGAAGA
>NC_041380.1:588039414-588205836 GCF_002162155.2 Triticum dicoccoides
TGGTCTCGCCCCGTCCATGGCCGCGCCCCCTGCGCCCCGTGCGCCCACGCCGGCGCCGTCCGCTGCCGCCGAGCCCCCTGCTGGCCATTCCCGCCGCTCGCCGGAGCTGGCCGGTCCCTTCCCCCCTACCCCGCCGGATTCTAGCGCCCCGCCTCGCCCCTGGTGGCCTCGCATGCGGGTGCCCCTTCGCCCGCACCTCCCGATCGGGCGCACCCGATCCGCTAAGGCCTAGTGGCCCTATGACAACGGGGGCCCACACCCCAGAACGGTTAAAAAAAAGGAATTAAAAATAAAAATATTAAATAAAAATAAAAATGATTAATAAAATTAATTATTAATTAATTAACTAATGAATTAATTAAGTTAATTAATCCAGTTTAATTAAATTAATTAACTAGTTAAGTTTAATTGAACTATGATTAGATTAACCTAAACCCTAATTAACCTAATTAGAGGATGACAGGTGGGTCCCCTCGGACCCACATGTCAGGTTGACCAAGTCAACTCTGTTGACTGCTGACGTCAGCATGACATCATGCTGACGTCATAAATCCATTTTCCGAATTAATTAAATAATTAATTAAATCCCAGAAATTAATAAAATCTTTAGAAAATCATATCTTTTAATCCGTAACTCGGATTAAAATATTTTCAACATGAAAGTTGCTCAGAACGACGAGACAAATCCGGATATGCAGTCCGTTCATCCGCCACACACCCCTAACCTATCGAACTCGCAACTTTCCCCATCCGGCTCCTCTGCCCGAAAACACGAAACACCGGGAATACTTTCCCGGATGTTTTCCCCCCTTCACCGGTATCACCTACTACCGCGTTAGGGCACACCGAACACCGTGTATTGCCTTGTTATATTTTGTGATGCTTTGTTTGCTCTGTATTCATTATTTCTTCCCCCTCTTCTCTCCGGTAGACTACGAGACCGACGCTGCTGCTGACCAGTTCGACTACGGAGTTGACGACCCCTCTCTCTTGCCAGAGCAACCAGGCAAGCCCCCCCTTTGATCACCAGATATCGCCTACTCTTCTCTATACTGCTTGCATTAGAGTAGTGTAGCATGTTACTGCTTTCCGTTAATCCTATTCTGATGCATAGCCTGTCATTGCTGCTACAGTCATTGATACCTTACCCGCAATCCTAAATGCTTAGTATAGGATGCTAGTGTTCCATCAGTGGCCCTACACTCTTGTCCGTCTGCCATGCTATACTACTGGGCTGTGATCACTTCGGGAGGTGATCACGGGCATATACTATATACTTTACACTGTTACATTACCTGTGATACTGTTCGGAGTTGGGGGCTGAAGGGGCAGGTGGCTCCATCCCGGTAGAGGTGGGCCTGGGTTCCCGACGGCCCCCGACTGTTACTTGGTGGCGGAGCGACAGGGCAGGTTGAGACCACCTAGGAGACAGGTGGGTCTGGCCCTGTTCGGCGTTCGAGGATACTTAACACGCTTAACGAGATCTTGGTATTTGATCTGAGTCGGCTACGAGCCTATACGCACTAACCATCTACGCGGGAGTAGTTATGGGTATCCCGGCGTCGTGGTATCAGCCGAAGCCTTCTTGACGTCAGCGACTGAGTGGCGCGCGCCGGGTTGGACTGCGTTAACGCAACTTCCTTTGTAATGGAGGTTGCTAGGTCTGCTCACCGGCCGCGTACGCAACGTGCAGGTGTGCAATGGGCGATGGGCCCAGACCCCTGCGCGCATAGGATTTAGACCGGCGTGCTGACCTCTCTGTTGTGCCTAGGTGGGGCTGCGACGTGTTGATCTTCCGAGGCCGGGCATGACCCAGGAAAGTGTGTCCGGCCAAATGGGATCGAGCGTGTTGGGTTATGTGGTGCACCCCTGCAGGGAAGTTAATCTATTCGAATAGCCGTGATCTTCGGTAACAGGACGACTTGGAGTTGTACCTTGACCTTATGACAACTAGAACCGGATACTTAATAAAACACACCCTTCCAAGTTCCACAGACAACCCGATGATCGCTTTTCTACAGGGCGACGAGGAGAGGATCGCCGGGTAGGTTTATGCTATGCGATGCTACTTGGAGATGCTACTTGGAGATGCTACTTGGAGGACTACAATCTACTCTCTTCTATATGCTGCAAGACGGAGGCTGCCAGAAGCGTAGTCTTCGACAGGATTAGCTATCCCCCTCTTATTCTGGCATTCTGCAGTTCAGTCCACTGATATGACCCTTTACACATATACACATGCATATGTAGTGTAGCTCCTTGCTTGCGAGTACTTTGGATGAGTACTCACGGTTGCTTTTCTCCCTCTTTTCCCCCTTTCCCTTCTACCTGGTTGTCGCAACCAGATGCTGGAGCCCTGGAGCCAGACGACTACTACCCCGGAGGTGCCTACTACTGCGTGCAGCCCGCTGACGACGACCAGGAGTAGTTTAGGAGGATCCCAGGCAGGAGGCCTGCGCCTCTTTCGATCTGTATCCCAGTTTGTGCTAGCCTTCTTAAGGCAAACTTGTTTAACTTATGTCTGTACTCAGATATTGTTGCTTCCGCTGACTCGTCTATGATCGAGCACTTGTATTCGAGCCCTCGAGGCCCCTGGCTTGTATTGTGATGCTTGTATGACTTATTTTATTTGTAGAGTTGCGTTGTGATATCTTCCCGTGAGTCCCTGATCTTGATCGTACACATTTGTGTGCATAATTAGTGTACGATTGAATCGGGGGCGTCACAAAAGTCTCCCGGGGGAGTGCGACTGGTGCAACGACGACCGGGGTCTGTGCGACAGGTCTCACCTGGACGAAGGTCGGCGCTTCAGCATGAAGCTCCAGGAGACCTTAGATGTTGAAACGGTACACAACGACGACAAGTGTCTTTTCGTAATCAAGCACGACTTCTACTACTTCAACGTGTAATTTTTGTCCTTTACAATTCGACTAGCTTATCCCATGTCATGCAAGACGCTATGTCTTGGAGAGGATGGATTTTGAAGATCGTGAAAGTATGGGAACAAAGAAAATTCACCTAAGGACCCATCATGGTATGGATTTTGATGTAAATCTACACAATTCTGAGAGCGTAACCCATTTTGGTTGCCCGAATTGGGAAGCGGTTTGCAAGATGTATGATTTTCATGAGGGTATGCTTGTCACCATGGATCTTGGTGATCCTAACATCGCCCAAGACAATATGGACATTTGGGTCCTTGATGATACGCTTCCAATTCTACTGCTATGTGAGTTTCTCAAACATAGTTATTAAGTAATTTATATTGTTTATTTCAAAATAGTTGAAAGCTTATTTCCATTGATAGCTTATTTTCATTCTTCAAAGAATGTGCGGAAGATGGTAGACACAACCTACTACACCGATGGCTCAGAATTAACTTATCAGGAGAAAAATCATCTGATTCCATTTATTACTGATCTTGAGAATTACAATATCTATTATCAAACTCATCCACGTTATGGTCAATACGTGCCACTAGTGCACGTGTTGAACTATGGTAACATCCATGGAGATGCCATGGTAAGATTCTTTACTATTACGACATCCGTGCATCTTTTGCATAAATTCTTCTAAAACTCAACTACATTGCTAACTACAAAGTTATTACTATGTTTTTCAACAGAAAACCCCAAAGGATTGTGTGCCTCATCTGATGTTTCCAAAAGGTCACCTTGATGTTTTGAACTTACGTCCAGGTCATCCTACGAATCACTCATGTTCATACCGGATTTCTAAAACCGATGGAGACATGACAATCAAAGATTGGAAAAATGTATGGTCAGTCATAGGGAGCTACTTGGAAGCAACATTGTGTGAAGTGCAAGAATTGGAGATAGGATAATCTCCATTCTCCATAATGGAGAGTCAGGGCCTATCTTGTTTTATGCTATTTTATCTAAGAGAAGGTAGTAAGTCCTATGAGAGAGGAGTAGGTCCTAGGTACAATGTGTTATTATGTGCTACAATGTGTTAGAGTTGATGAGGAGGAGGAGGAGTTGTGATTATGACTAGTGACCAACTTGCTATATGATGTCTCATTGATGAAAATGATGATCATGAGGAGGTGTTA
Source organism: Triticum dicoccoides (assembly GCF_002162155.2). NCBI lineage: Eukaryota > Viridiplantae > Streptophyta > Magnoliopsida > Poales > Poaceae > Triticum > Triticum dicoccoides. The sequence goes on from NC_041380.1 coordinate 588,043,487, forward strand.
TATGACAATGATGTATTATGATGATAAGTTGTTAATGATGTGATGATGACGATGATTTATATCATTGGGTGAAAGAACCGTGGATTAGTTTCAAGTGGATGGATCCATCCACTTGAAACTAGTCCACAGTTCTTTCACCCAGTGATGTAATAACTCATTATGATGTAAAAGTAATATATAAATTGCTACTGTATGAAAACTTGTATAATGGTGTATGAATACAACATAAAATGAAAAATAAATAGAATACGCAATAATAGTAGTAGCGCGGGCGCAGAGGCGCGTTGCTAGTACTTACCAATAGCGCGTTACGAAAAACTCGCTACTACTAAGTACTTATAGCAGCAGCGTGTGTTGACCAACGCTACTGCTAACCTTTAGTTGTAGCGCCTTATCAGTAGTGCGGCACCCCGCGCTACTGCTAGGCTTTTCCCTAGTAGTGTTTGTGTGTGTTGGTGTTGATTGTGTGCATCTTATTTATGCATAGGTTGGGTGTGTTCTCATCGTGTTTGTATCAACTTGACGCTTCATTTTGAGTCAATAAAATCCATCCTTCGTCAAAAAATATACTTTCAACTTTGAAAATAGTTGGTTCCAGAGACAAGACCAAGATGGGGTGGTTGAAAAGGTGTCGAAGATTATCCTAGGAATTCTCTTTTGGATAAGATGCAAAATAAAATGAGAAATATTAGGAAATTTTTAAAGGGTGGAATTTGCATATTGAAGCATTGTCTAGAAGGCAGAAAAAATCTGATTAAAGAGATAGATAGACTGGATAAACTGGGGGAAAGTGTGGAAGATTATCCTGGGAATTCTCTGTTGGATAAGATGCAAAATAAAATGAGAAATCTTAGGAAAGTTTTAAAAGGGTGGAATTTGAATATTGAAGCATTGTTTCGAAAGCAAAAAATCTGATTGAAGAGATAGATAGACTGGATAAACTGGGGGGAGAAAAGTTTGAAGGAGGAAGATAGAAAGTATAAAAAGACTGTCAGGATAGTTTGAAGATAATCCTGAAGGAAGAGGAAGCAAAATGGCTCCAAAGATCTCATAATAAAGAGTTGTTTGAACGAGATTCAAACACTAAATATTATCATGCTAAGGCAAATGTGAGGCTTAGGAAAAATAGAATGTTAAGTTGATACAGGATGAAGGTGGTGATTGAGGGATAGGATAATCTAAAATAATACATTACCAATTTCTACAAAAAAAATTATTTAGTGAGCCAGAGATCAAAATTTTAGGGATAAATTATAGTGGTGTGGAAACACTTAATGAGGAAGAACAAAATTCTCCACTAAGAAATTCACACTTGAGGAGTTGAAGGGAGCTATTTTGGTATGGAGAAAAATAAAGCTGTTGGGCCAGATGGTTTTAAAATTGAATTTTACTAGCATTTCTAGGAGCTTGTTAAAATAGATCTATTTGCATTACTAGAGGAGTTTTATGGTCATAGATTAAACCTGGACAGGCTAAACTATGGGGTAATTTCACTCCTGACTAAGGGGAGTGATGCAGAAAGGATTCAAAAATATAGACCAATATGTCTTTTGAATGTTATTTTCTAGATTTTCACAAAGATCTTGGTTAATAGACTGATTTTAATAATTACTGGTGTGATCAGGACCTACCAAACTGCATTTATAAAAGGTAGATATATTTTGGAGGGGTGTTGGTTTTGCATGAAACTCTGAATTCCATGCATAAAAAAAGAAAGTCACGTATGCTTTTTAAGATTGATTTTGAAAAAAGCGTTTGACAAAGTCAAATGGAGTTTTCTCTTTAAAACACTTAAAATGGAAAAAATCCCTAATAAATGGATTGATTGGGTGATGACAAATATTTCTGGAGGTAAGGTAGTTGTTAAGGTGAATGGTGAGATTGGGACCTATTTCAAAACCCATCAAGGTTTAAGACAAGGGGGCTCTATGTATCCCTGCTCTTTGATCTTGTTGTGGACAATTTGGCAGTTTGATTTTACAGAGTTGTGGAACAAGGTCTGATTAGTGGGCTTGCTAAAAATCATAAGGATAATGATGTGTCCATTCTGCAATATGTAGATGACACCATCATTTTATTCCAAGTGATTTAGCTCAAGCTAGAAATGTGAAAAGAATTATGAGCATGTTTGAAATTATGTCTGGTTTGAAAAAATAATTTTTAAAAAAGTGAAGTAATCTGTCTTGGAGACGGCACTGGTTGGTTATTTTTGTCCGCGACATCAGCGTCTTATGGCAGCGTGTTTCGTCTTCGGCGAGTCCATTCGCAACATGTGTGCTCCTGAATGTTTCCCAAGATAGGAATGTATGAATGAAAGTCTTACAGAGACAGCATCAACAGCTTCTCCTCTTTTTGGGGTCGAAATCCAACAGCGTGCGTAGCTAGCTTTTCTACTTACGTCGAGCGGGCAAAGTTCACGGATTGACGTGCAACCTCACAAAGCCACACTGCCACTTCCAAGCATTACTTTGCATTACCACCTGCTTACACCCTTCACAATGTGAAACGTCCCGTCCATTGTACACTAAACATGATTGGCAAACGATTATTTACTGCTCGGCTTCATCATCCATTGGCTAAAGGGAGCATCTAGTTAACAGATGCCTGAAAAAACATTAGATCTAATGTCTAAAAAAAGTCAGTCGATTTTCTAGATCAGCATCCAATGGTCATCGTAAGTGTGACACCGTTCTTCTTCCTCGGCTTTCTTCTTCCGCTTGTGCGCTCATGAGGGGACCCCGCCTATCCCTCCCTCCGGCCTCCAGGAATGGCAATGATCTCCCCGCCCTGACCTGCACCGGTCCCGCTGCCTTGCCTCCGCCTAAGCGATGCTGTAAGCGGGTGGCTCGGCCTTGCTTCTCCCCAAAATCGACTGAATCTAGAAAGAAAATCATGTACTCCTTTCGATCCATATTAATTATCTCTGAAACTAAGTCAGCGATAAAGGGACTACCTGATGACTAGAAAACACGCTGGTTTTTTTTTTGAGAAAACACACTGGCTAAAACATGTGGCAAAAGTTAATGCTCCATCTTTTTTTTAGAAAAGGAGGATGCCTCCCGGCTGCTGCATCTGAGAGATGCATGCAGCCACTTTATTAATTATTTATAAAGACCTTATTACAAAATAATACATCAATATGCCTGAAGTCGCCATCTTAACAACATATGTCGCTATTTTTAAGCCTAACATCTAAAGCCAGAGACGCTAACCAAGGCAAATACCAGGTCTGGGCTCGGCGGCCGCTAGAGTCGCCCGGTACAGGAGCGACGCGGGCGAGAGCTGGGACGTGGGTGTATCAGTACTTCCAAGAATAAGGTGCATGAATTCTTCTAATGCTCCATCTTTAGTTTCAATTAATTAACGCCCTTCGACGGAGTAGTTAGGATGTTCGCATAGATAGAGACCCAACCGTATAGGCATATCTATCTATCTGCTTCGGTCATGCTGTGCTGACCTAAAAGCTTTGGTCGTCTCCGGTCATCCATGTGCTAAATTGGTGGTGCACTCAACACGCCAATGTCCACAGTTTCATGCTCCAGGATCCAACTGACCAGAAAAGGCAGAGACTTAATCCATTAGCATACTGTCAGTGTCTCTTGCTTCCACACTTGGGGTTGGCAGCTCGTGCTGATCCTATGCGTCACGCATCATTCAATAACTGATGTATCTCAATAGTGCCTAACCAGTAACCACTGCTCTGAATCTCTAGAGAAGCACATATCGATAGCACAGGTTAACAGTGGCACCGGCATTTGCTGTTTCTGGTACTTCAAGTCAGTTCACTTTCTTTTGCGAGGGAAGTCAGTTCATGTTGGTTACATCAATTTATTCCCGGAGCACAACCACACCTCGATGGCCCGCGCCACAAGCAATTGTATAAGCACCCAGCGTCTGCATCAAGCCATGCACGCAATCATTTCAATAAGGCATAAGTATATTTTCCATCCCTTAATTTTTTCCAAAGTGTAAAAATGGCCGCTTCACTCCAAAACTAGCAAAACTCAGTCCCTCAACTTTTAAAACCGGATAAGTTTAGTCCCTCACGCGGTTTCCATCCGGTATGAATGCTACATCTATGAACAATAAAGTCACAAAAATAGCCAAAAAAATCTGAAATTTTATGACATCGAAGATACTCAGGTGTGCAAGGTGCATGCAAATTTTCATCGTGCTTTGACGTTCGAGGAGCTCGCGGCAAAAGAAAAAACATACATACATCTGCTCTAGAATGAATTGTAAATTCAAAAAATAGCAAACAGAATAAATAAAATCTGAAATTTGTTGGAATCCAAGATGCTCGGGTGAGCAAGGTGTGTGCCAATGTTTGTGGTCAAATGATATGCGAGGAGCTCGTGGCAAAATAACCAAAATAGTGTATGTGTGTGTGCCGTTTGGGGTGGTATCCAAACACCATGAGCTCATCGACACACCCATACGGTTGAACAGACCCGGTGCAGCAATTTTCCGATGGCTGCACTCAAAAGCCATTAACACACACTCATACACACATTGTCACGATGACCACATACGAATCAACGACATAGCTTTGAAGATAACCTGTAAAAAGTTAGAAATGTATGATCTGTTAAAAACGCACGCATTTCGATAATTCCAAATTGTCCAAAGAACGGCACAAACTCCCACATGACTTTGATCTTTCGGAGTATGATACATGCCACCAAACCAGTTTCCTAGAAGATTCGGTACACTTGTCGGTGGTGGTAAATTGTATATGTAACATGAGTTGTGCGTCCCGTCAAATCAAAGGCAATGAACAGCATGACAAAAATAAATGATGAATCGTTTCCCCTCGATTCAGAAACATCAAGTTTTTTTAACACCCCTTAAAATAAAATGTGACAAGGACGTACAGTGGATAGGCACGGAGTGGGAGAACTTAGGGAGTTGTAGGCTAAAATATTGGAGTTGAAAATTAGGTGCTCCGCAACTCCTCTAATTCCACGGATCCGGTGGATATCCGAAGAGGGCCTTAATCTGCCATGTCGTGTCGTGCCGTGTGGCTCATGTGGAGCGAGGTTGTTCCTCGTACCGTCCTGAAAATCAAGTCTGTGGAGCGGGGATTTGTGCCGGGGTCGGGGCGTGACGGTGTCCGTGCGGTCCATCGAGTTACCGTGTCAGCGGTGGTAGGCTTGAGACGGCGTCTGTTGATCATCTTCTTGGGCGACGGCAGCGTCACCTTTCGTTTTTGGCGGGTCTACTGGGGAGGGGACATGGTGCCGTCCCCTCTCGGCTCACGTCTTCCTCTGCTGCGTGTGTAGTTAGTATCAACAGCTTCTCTTCTTTTTGTGGGGGATAAATCCAGCAGCCCAAAGAGTTCACAAATTGACGTCCGACCTGCCACAGCCAGAGCCAGAGCCATTGGGTTTTCTTCCATTAGCAGCTGCTTACGCCATCGCAATTCGCAAGGTTAAACGTCGCGTCCTTGGCACACTCAGCCTGATGGGATAGGCATATCTATCTACTGGCAGCTGCTGTCTGCTTCGCTCATGCTGTGTTGTGTACGTTGACCCAGGAATGTTTTTGGTCATCCATGCCCAGAATTGGCTGTGCCTTCATCACTCTCGCCGCGCTCCCTGATGTTCATGGACTACTACTAGACATTGGTCAGTTGCCTTCTCCAAGCTCCAACTGAAGAGAAAAGGCAGAAACCCAGTTCATCACCATCATCGGTGTCTGTTGCTTCCACACTTGGATTGACAGTTTAGTTGGCACTGCTCTCCTCTCCTCCTACGCGCCACGCATCATTCCATAACCCAGAACGAGCTGAGCTCTCAACACTTCGTAACAAACCCACCTCGACTGCTACTTAATCTCCAAAGAAGCACGCATCGACAGATTCAGTTCAATTCAACAGATAACAAACGGTGTCGACAATTCAACAGAGGAATGGCAAACCCACCCCTGTATGTACAACACAAGGGGCCGATCGGCACAATATAATGCCAACAGAATCTTCAGTTTCGCTTCGTGATCTCGGGTACAAATGCTGTAAACACATAGGCACCGGTGTCTGCTGTTTCTGATACTACAGGTTCAGTTCAGTCTGGCGACATCAAAGCCAGTACATTTTATTGTGGAGCACGACGACGCCACGATGCCCCGCAGCACAACCGGGTTTGGAGGCAACAAAAAAGCGGCCGAACAAAAATTGCATGAGTTCAAGTGTGAACCGTTCGATATAGGCTGAGAAGGTCGCCGCCTAGCTCTCCTGCGCGAACTTGACACCCTTCTCGATGGAAGACAGCAGCTCGCCCTTGAGGCTCTCCAGCCCCTCCTTCTCCAAGGCCGACAGCTCGCCCAGCCCCATCACTTCCTCCACTCCGCTCTTCCCCAGCCTCACCTGTGCAATGCCAACAGAAAGTAGTGTTCAGCACACCAAGTCTCGATCTTCTCACGGAAATTAACAGGTTGTGGAATAGCATTCAGCACAGGCATGTTTTCCAGGCTTCAAAAATGGGCTTAGATGATGTGAAACAAAGCACAATCTGTGAATTGTGGTATGCCAGTTCGATTATTATAACAAATGGGACATGTCTGACCCTCTACGACAATGATAACTCCATAAACATAATAATCAACCAAAAAATTACGAATCAACGAGAGTGTCTTGCCAGGCCTGTGACAGGCCACACGATTTAACAGAAACCTACACTTTGGATACCTGCTTACAAAGTCAAAAACATAGCAACACCTTCTAGGAATAAGCATGCAAGCAAATTTCATGCAGGCAAATGATTGTGTACTATATAGAAACAACAAAAAACCTTTCTTTCTTTCTTTTTTACATGGGGGCAACAGGAAATCACCTTGGAGGCAAAGAATGGCAGCTCTGTTACGGTTGATTGGACAAAAGAGCACTCTACGATGTCAGGAACACCGTTGAGCCCCTTCAAGCATGCATCTCCAAAAACTGCACCAGCATATCTGGAAAAACAGAAGATAAAATATTGTCAGCGAAAACCAAATAATGAAGTCCAGTCTAAGATCAGCAATGTGATACTATAAAACAAGAGATTGCTACGGAATTCATCTACATAGATCAAAATGGCCATGTCTCATTTCAGATGGTAATTTCCAGCTAAAATGAGCAGAAGAGTACAATATGTTGGACATAACTGAATTAAGTATGCATTTCACGTGAAAGCAAAAGCAGAAGATTAATAGTGGGATCAAAATACTATTTAGTAAAGAATATTCTCTACAATAGTACATAGGTCAGTAATCCAAAAAAAATCAGAAATCCAGGGTGCAACATAATTTACGCAACCAAATGTTTAAGTATCACACTGAAAAAAAACATTAAACTGAAGGCCCAAACAAAATGAACACGCAAGAAAAAGAAGGCCACTTATACAATGAATGAACATGTAACTACTGATAAACAGAATGGAAAACACATTCGCATATGTACATACTCCCTCCGTTCCTAAATATTTGTATTTTTAGAGATTTCAAATGGACTACCACATACGGATGTATATAGACATATTTTAGAGTGTAGATTCACTCATTTTGCTCCGTATGTAATCACTTGTTGAAATCTCTATAAAGACAAATATTTAGGAACGCAGGGAGTATTTGGCAGTAAAGCACAGCTATGAAGATACAATCAAATGGATACAAGAACTACAATACAGTAGTTAGTCAGTGCAAGTAGGTTATGCATACTGAAGTTGGTCATATGCTGATTGCAGAGTATAAACACTAATATGCTACTTTGATATTCTATAAAAACCATGGACACACAGGGATAATAGCATGTTATTTTCAAGAGCATAAAACTAGCAGAAAGAGGACATGCTCAGGAAAGTCTGTGCGTGTTCATAGACTTACGCCATCGACAATGTTGCTGAGCCCTTTCCAGCCTTCGCTTCAACAACTTCCGTCCCACCATCTTGTGTCCTCTTCGTGAGGGCGAGAAGGTCCTCATGGGACAATGCATTACTTGCAGGAGTAGCCTACATCAAATATAAAGAATTGAGTTGTTAACTTGAGGCGTTGGCGTTAAAACATATGGAAGATATAGCATAAAATTAAAACAGCATTAGTTGCATAGTGTTTCAGTGATTGACAGATGAAAGATAAGCATCACTAGAGAGGCATACTGTTGATTCTTATCCAAAACATAGATTTTATTAGCTAAAACGACTTGCCAACAGCATTCAGAATAATTTTATACAACTATGCTATGAAGTTTTGTTATCAGTATGTGCTTACAATTTTGCTAGATTTGCACATATTGAATGAAATAAAACAAAACAAGTTAAGCCACTAAGATGCCAGACCTGTGAGAACAGTGGCAGGATAGTGATTCCAGCATGGCCACCAACAACAGGAACATTCACCCCTGCAAAAGATCACAGCAACAACTCAGATTGAAATGACAGAGGCATAAAATCTAACAACATAATCTCAAATTTCCCTATAATTAAGTGAAAGGTCATCTTAATACCAGTAACTGGCACGTTTGCCTTTCCAGCATAGAATGTTTTAGCACGAACAACATCAAGAGTGGTCACACCAAACAGCTTCTTCTCATCATAGGTACCAGCCTTCTTGAACACCTCAGCTGCAATTGGGACAGTCGAGTTGACAGGGTTGCTGATCATATTGACGAGAGCCTGAACAAGCATAATTGACAATTCCACAATCAGATTTTTACATAAATAATGTATAATTTAAAATATTACTTCATAAACGACAGTTGACATCTTGACATACAGTAGCGCACACATGAGCATGCTTAAACTACACAATGATGTCATGCCAGGCCTCCGGAGCCAATGGCTGGATAGTGTTAGTGTTAGAGCAGCTTTCTTTGCTTCTTTTGCTTTTTTAGTTTATCAAATTTCAGTTAGCAGTTTTACGTCGAGTAGCATAGAGTTTGTTTGCATTGCAGTCGTGCAAGTTCTGCAGTTTCTTGGATTTCTTCTAATACAAAAAGACATGCATTTTGATGTGAATGCGCATTTGAGTGGGAAAATAGAACTACCCATGGATGCCACACCTTGGCCATCGCAGTAATGCAAAACAATGTCTGAATCAAATTTGCCTCCTAGCAAACAGCCTACAGCATTTGGGCAGCAAAGCTGATAGAGTTTTACTACCTACAACAATCATATGCAGCAATGTGATTGCACGGCCCCAGAACATAAATCGTAAAACAAGGCCTGAAGCAAGCATGCTGTCTACAAACAGCCTAAAACACTGAGGCAGAAAAGAAACACCTGACTTGGTAGTGGCAGTTGGGTTCATTCTGGGCAAACAGAGTGGCAGTCATCCTATGATGCAACTACGTGACTGCTCTCCCCCAGATCATCGCTGAATGCAAAGCATACAACCGACTGGCAGTGGCAATTATGCTTGGCAACAGCAATTCAATTCTTTGGAGCAAATCATTGTTTTAGGTGTTTTACTACCTACAACAATCATATGCAACAATGTGACTGCGCTGCCCGAGAACAAAAATGAAGAGGGGCAAGCTCAAACTGTAAAGCAAGGCCTGAACCAAGTGTGCCCCCTATATAGAAGCAGCCTACAGATTCCGGGCAGGAAAGTACTAACGCCTGATTTTGCTGTGGCAGTTGGGTTCATTTTGGGCAGACAACTCTTGTAGACTACTAGTACAGAGCAATCCTATGCAACAATTTGACTGCTCTGTCCCTACGCCCCAGATCAGAAATGAACGCAAAACATACTACAACCGCCGGCAAGTAGAAGCAATTCCAGGCAGCAAAACGTATGGTTACCGCATTTAGCAACCAAATCAAACTATGTCGCCTCCACCGAACTGCAGATCTATCTACAGTGGTAGCAGAGTGAGTGGTGAGGGCTTACGTTGGGGCAGTGCCTGGCGATGGCGGTGCAGAGGCCCTTGACGATCCCGGCGTTGATCTTGAAGAGGTCGTCCCTGGTCATGCCGGGCTTGCGGGGCACCCCGGCGGGGATGATGACGAGGTCGGCGCCCTCCAGCGCCTCCCCGAGCTGGTCGTCCCCGACGAAGCCCTTCACCTGCAGCGCCACCATCAGACGGACCATTCACGCACAGATCTAGCGAAGGGAGGGAGGGAGGGAGAGGGAGTAGGGACGCACCAGGGCGCGGGTGTTGATGTGGGATACGTCGGCGGCGACGCCGGGCGTGGCGGCGATGTCGTAGAGGGAGAGGGAGGAGACGAGCGGGTTGAGCTTCATGAGCAGCGCCAGCGGCTGGCCGATGCCGCCCGCCGCGCCGAGGATGGCCACCTTGCGCTCGGGCGAGGCGGAGGCGGAGGAGTAGTCGCGGCGGCGGCGCAGGTGCTGCGACGCGGATCTCAGCAGCGACATCCTCATCTCGTCCTTCTCTAAGCTCGAACGAACGAACGAACGAACGGACTGAGCTCTGGTGTGTGTCGCAGCAGCTGTAGTGCGGTCGATGGAGAGGGGGGGCGGCGGCTTTAAAGAGGGAGGAGAAGGCCAGAAGGGGGTGGATGGGATCCAAAGTGTTGACGCCTCCGCCGATGCGATGAGATGCTTTTGTTTCATTTCACCCGTGTGGGTGTGTGTGGTGGTGGGTTTTGGTTGCTTTGCTTCACCAACGCTGGCCGAGGTACCACCTGCGCACCACATACAAAAAGATGAAACTCATGGGCACTAGCACCCATGGTTTATTGATATAGGAGAAGCATCTCTTGTGAGAAACCAGAAATTCGTCCTCGACGTGGCTCGAACCCTGGTTGCTGGAGACGCCACTGCGCTCTCTTGCCACTAGGCTACAGTCTAGTTCTCACCTGCGCACCACATACGCTTGTTCACAGCGACCTCCACCTCCACGATGGCATCCAGCCATTGCCACTCACCTCGCCACTACTGGTAGGTATCCATCCGGCGCACAAGTGCAAATAATGGCAAAAAGTTTGCCTCGTCCATTAAATAAATTAACAAGGAAAATAGAGCTTGTTTGTTTGTTTTTAGTTTCTACCCACGGTTACGAATTACACCGCGGTATTGTTTTCCCGGACCCTTAGCACCCGCTGTGCGCATAGAAACGATGACGCGAAGCAGAATCAAAGGCGGCGCCGACGTATGCCGGAAGACGCACACATTGCTTTCTGTTGGGGATATTGTTCCCTGATAAGTTGACCCGCCACTTCTTCATTGAGCACTCCAGGTGACAAGTTCACGTGTCAATGCACACAAGTTGGGGCCACTATACCAAATTCAACAGCCCCAAGGTGTGATATCCTCGGGCTTCCTTATTACTTGCACGCACCATTTGCCAATGGTGATAGTAGTAGAAGCATAGAATAGATCGAGGTCCATTTCATCACAAGGGTTGCCCCTTTCGACCCACGTCTTGGTTGGATCCTTCCACTCATATCAAGGCACCACAATCATAGAGCCCTAGCAAACTTCTCAAGACTGGGCACACCGAGGCCGCCGAGTTCATGGGAGCGGGGCACGGTGTCCCAATTGACTTTGCATTTGGTGTCAATAGTCTTATCTTACACCGACCAAAGAAAAGCTCTCATTAGCTTATTGGCTTCTGTGAAGTGTGTTTCCGAGGTGATAACCGACTTGACAAGGGCGTTGCGACTAACGGAGCAAAATCCGGCAGATCTCGGGTAGGGGGGCCCAGGCTGGTGATCTTGGCACGATGGTAACAAGACAGAAAGGAGACACGGTATTTACTTAGGTTCGGGCCCTCTCAAAGAGGTAAAACTCTACGCCTGCTTGTATTGTACTGATTGTGGATGGGGTACAAAGTATAGATTGATCTACTTTCAGATCGTATGTGTGAATGAATCTATAGAATATCTAGAATATGTTCTACCGACTAGCCTAGCCTCGGTTTATATAATGTACCAGAGGCCTAGGATTTAGAAGAGTCCTCATGTTACGTGCAAGCCTTGTGGAATCTTCCTTGTATATGTCATGGGCTGCCCGAAGAGGCCTAGTAATTAACCGCCAAGGGGGTCCTTGGCCCGACCAGGATGGTCGGGAGATGGTAAGGTAAGCACCCTCTAGTCCAGGATACCACCAGCGGCCAATGTTAGTAATATTTTTAATTCACAAGGGACAAGACTTAGTGCAATTTTGTCCTCGAGCTATTGGAAGTCCACCTTCTTGAGTTGCCAAACCAAAAGCGTAAGGCCCAAGTATGTTATCAGTAAGGAAGCACGAGTAGCCGACAAACTTTGGAGGATTGGTTCAAGGTTTAAAATGACCACATTCGATTGGGACCATGGGTCTCTTGTGGAAGTTGGTGGATAGATATCACACTCGATTGGGGCCATGAACATCCCGCATCATCTACATGAAGAGAGGTTCTAACCATGGTGCCCCGACCATGATCTTGTGGAGAAGACCATGCCTTGTTGCCAAGTCAAGCACGCGCTGGAGGGGAATGATTGCGATGATGAAAAGGAGTGCGGGGGTCACCTTGTCGAAACCCGCGACCATGCTAGATTGGAGGTCCGATCACCCCGTTTAAAAGCATCCTCAAGGAGGATGTGCAAATTAGGGCGGTGATCCAATCCCTAAACTTGCTTGGGAACCCTTTTTTGGAGTAGGGCAGTGATGTACTCCTACTTGAGGATGCTTTTAAAGAGTGAGGGTCGTCCCGTGTGCAACGGGCGGACAAGATTCCTCACGTACATTAAATTCTTATGAATGCCCTTCTCTTGATAAACACACTTCAGGCATTAGAAACAAGAGAGTTCATGTGCATACTAAGCCGGATGGCTAGTATCTTAGCAATGATTTTTGCAAGGGCATAAATGAGGCTAATAGGCACATAGTCGATGATCTCTTCCACACCCTCTTTCTAGGGTAAAAGCACAATGTTTACAGAGTTTAACCATTGGAGATTTGCACCATGGAGGTTACCAAAATTATGGTTGGCTCTCATGACTTCAACCTTAACAATGTCCCAAACACTTCCAAAAAAATGCCCGATGAACCCATCCACCGCGGGTGCCTTGTCATTTGGCATTTGGTTGATGGCCTCTCACACCTCCTCCTTGGTGAAAGGGGCCTCAAGGTCATGCAAGTCCCGTGTGTCAAGGTTGAGCTCCTCCCTGTTGAAATCTTTTGGTCTAGAGCCCTCTTTTCCCATGGCATCGGAGAAGTATCTTTTTGTTCATGCTCGATGACCCAATCAAGATTGTGCTTACCCTATGGATGTGATTTTTATTCTTGTCCTCGCGATCCGGTTGTAGAACTTGGTGTAAGCATCACCCTCTTTTAAGTTGGTCATTCTTGTGTGTTGCTTCTTGTTCTCTCAAGCACCACCATGCTAATTACACATCTCTTAGCTTTGCACTAGTGTCATGCTTGTCGACGGAACGTGCTTCAATTGGGCTGCATAGAGGTGTATCTTCGCTTACCCTCTATTCCACTCGAAGAGGTTGTCTTAACTCTGTAGGGCTATGTGATGGGAATGCTCATTCCGGCCAAGATGCACAATTTCATTGAATCCTAGAATATGGGAACTCCCTCTGTTTTGCTTGGAGGTGTCCTTGGCCCCTAGCATCAGTATAAGCAAAAGAGGGCAACGGCCGGATAGCAAGACGAGTGGGTGAAGGTTTAAGCACATGGGTGTTGAATTGGCTGCATGAAGCAAAATTTTACTCCCTCCGTTCCGAATTACTTGTCTTGGATTTGTCTAGATATAGATGTATCTAAACAAATCTAAGACAAGTAAGGGAGTAGATGTCAGCCGTAAGAGCAATTCAAGCTTCAGCAGAACTGCTAGCCAAATGGCAGGGGCATTGGTAAGGTACTTCCTTCTTTTGGGCTTCAATTTACCCAGTCAATAAATTGAATTGTCTTAATGATTTAAATATTAACAAGTTCAACATCATCGGAAATGCTGATTAGACCGAGCTCTTCAACAGAGGGCTGTGCTACCGCAAATTGTGTTTATCTGAGATAAACAAAATCACCAGCTCTAAAAAAAAAGTGTAGCGAGTGCCTCCCTGGCCATTGACATAGTCCGGCAGCGAACCTATAATAACAAAACCAAGCGCATAGCAAGCACACAGATGCTCAAGATAAATATATGATCCACACATTGAGCCAACAGGCATAATAATACTGATGAACCATCAAGGTGGCCAACAACAAATCCATGGCAAGCAACATGATGTAGATCAATGTCACACAAACAGTTTGCAGCCCACCAGACAAGGCAAGGCAGACAGGAAAAACATCCGGCTTGACTACTCCAAATCAAGCCTTCAACCTAAAACCGACTCGCATAGTCTCTGGCTCTCAAAGTATTGATTGATAAGACAGACTCATGATCCTCTCTCTACTCGATCAGATCGTCATCGTCATCAGGCAGTGGCTGTGCCGCTGCAGCCGCAAGCTCAGCCTCGTGCCTACAGAAGTCGCAAAAAAGCAAATGAGCAATCCACTACTTCATTCATTTGAACATACAAACTGAACATGAACAATCCCAGTGAACAAGTCACTTACTGTTGCTGCATGGCCAAGTCGAAGGTCACTTCTGGAGGCTTAAGGGCCACTGCTTCGACGAAGTGGATGTTGGGATCACTGACATCAGCAAAAAAGCCTTAGTACAAGAACAATGATGCAATATTACAGGCAAAGGAAAGCAATGGGGATGAAAGAAAATTACCCAGCCAGCTTCCTAGCAAGGTAAAGGAAGGGCTTCTCAAAGTTGTAGTTGCTCTTGGCAGAGATTTCATAGTACTGGAGGTTCTTCTTCCTGTGGAATGTCACCTGCTTGGCCTTAACCTGCCTGTTCTTCACATCAACCTTGTTGCCACACAGCACAATGGGGATGTTCTCACAAACCCTGCAACAGGTTAATATACAGACATCAGAACTCTAATGATAGCACAATATCACATTCGGTGAAGTAGAGATGATTGCTTCAGAAGCAAACCTGCACAAGTCCCTGTGCCACGTAGGAACATTCTTGTAGGTCAGCCTTGAAGTGACATCAAACATGATAATCGCACACTGACCATGGATACTGCACAAATAATTAAGAAAGAAATATCAGTCAAACAAATAGAAACAATAAGGTAAGCATTATACTGATAAATCTAAGGAAATAAATACACCCTAACAAATACATCTACTATTTAGACAGCTACACAACAGTCATGTGCAGAAAAAAATAGCTAAAATCCACCACAAAACACTTACTAGTATCCATCCCTAAGGCCACCAAACTTCTCTTGCCCAGCAGTGTCCCAGCAGTAGAAACGGATCTTTCCACAGTTAGTGGTGAAATCCAACGGGTGAACTTCAACACCAATGGTGGCTGCAAAAGGGAAAAAATGATGAATTTCTTAGACATGATGCATGCCAAGCGGCATAGGTGCAGAAGAGAATACACATACGTTCGTATTTCTTCTCAAACTCTCCAGTGAGATGCCTCTTCACAAATGTGGTTTTGCCTGCAAACAGATAACAGCATCAGAACCTCTGCTGTCAATGGTTGGAGAAGGATAACCAGGCAAAGCAGGATGCTAATGAAGAAAGGGCTGAGCAGTAAAAAAAATACTGACAATTGCAATTGAGCAATGCTATGGTAGGTTCATGTTTTGATTAGCATACATGATGCATGAGATACCAATCTAGCAGATGGCACTAAAGTGATTCAGAACTGAGACAAAACTATCTAGATATCAAGGGAATTTTCATTTGTAAGCACAACTATTACTTCAAATTAGGTCTTCCATTGCACCTAAACACAATTCTAATAGGCAGACCTTTTACACTGGTGCATGAAAAATGGAACATTTCATAAACAGTAATGTTACTCCATCTTTGCCTTTCAGTAATGTCCGATCTAATAATAATTCAAAGAACACACACTCCCCTGTTCAAATAATCCTTTTAATACATAGAATCTGCTGATAATTTTTCACTCTATATTCAGTTGCTATAAACTATTGGAGCAACTGCGTATAAGAAGAGGTTCAATCTGACAGACATAGTCTATTGGTAAAATATATGATGCAAAAGCATCGAGACCTCCATGATCTAAATCCCTTTCGCAATTACTAACTCTGTTTTCCCTGCTTTCCAAAACGGAAAGCATCGAAAACTGATTCCCTACGGCAGGACCAACCACGAAACCCTTTCGTGGCACGGATTAGGGTCGCCCCCGCAATCCCCAACACCTAATAGGGCGTCAGATTCCATCCGGAGGCCAGGCAAACTGGTAACTGAGCCAGATCTCGCCGCAACGACGGCAACAAGCAGGCGCATCGGACAGATCACGGCCTAATCTACCACAACCACAACGAACGAGAGTAAGGGGAGAAGGAGGCTCACCAGTCCCGCCATCGCCGACGATGACGAGCTTGAAGCTGGGGTAATCGACGGTGTTCTGGTTCGGCAGCGCCTGCGACAAAGCCAAATCGAAACAGATCAGGCCCGGATCCAACGCCAGACGCAGCGGAATCAATCGGAAACCGTGAGCGCCGGACTCACCATGGTGGACGCGGGCGGCGACGGCGGCGGTGGGGGAGGGAGGCAGCAAAACCCTAGGTGGAGGAGGAGTATTTCGAATCGGAGTTGGGGGAGGCGGAGGATGGGGGGTTTTATATAGGGTTTTTTTGGGGGGGAATGGAATTTTATTTTTTGTGTGCGGGGCGCGTGTGGGGGGGTTTGGTTAGCTTTGGATGGACGCAGGAATGGTGGCCGCAGGATCGGCGGTGGGCGGCGGATCGCAGCGGGGGCGGGGGTCGATTAGCTTTCGTCCCACGCGAGGTTCCCGGCCGTCCGATCCGGGTGCTGCCGTTGGGTCGGGGAGCGGGGCGGCGCGTCCTGGGCTGCCTTCTTTTCTGTGCTCCACAATTCCAGAAAGAACGGTCGGTCCACGTATCGTGAACCGGGCGGCTGAATTCGTCCCCCCACTTTCACACACACACTTGGGCCAGAGGGAGTGGTACTGGTGAGGTTTTCTTTTCTTTTCAATACTGATGGGCGTCGACCCGTTGGCTGGGCAGTTGAGATTGCTGTCAGCCTATTCAAGTTCGAGTCTCGACTCGAACACGTGGTGTTTGTGAAGTTTCTTCTATATAAAAAAATGCTAACGAGAATTACCCCTTGAGTTGGTCTCATTTTTTTAAGTTTGTGTCTCAACTCAACAACCAACTAATTCTAAAAAAAATACTCAACAACCAATCGTTTTTGCAACGATGCCTAACAAATGTCTGCACGTACCCGGCGTAGTAGGTGTTTCATAGGCGACTAGGGTTTCTTTTAACACAATACAGACGCAAACGCTCGTACTTCGCACATACACTCACCCATATGAATGTACACACGCACGTCCTACCCCTATGACCACCTTTGAAAGACTAAGCTGGCATATCATCTTAAGATTTAAGAAGTTACCGTAAGCGCCTCGTCGTCAACGAGGACGTCTCCTCCTACTGAAAGCGCATCGGCGAAATTAAATTCAGGAACCCCCAAAAGTTAACCTAGATGAGTTTTCTGTGTGTTCCAGAAAGAACGGTCGGTCCACGTACCGTGAAAGGGGACGCCGGTTTCAGTCGCCCGTTCACACTTGCGTTTGAGGGTACTACTACTTGGGCCATTTCCAAGGGAACACTGAAGAGCTATTTCGATCCGGACGTGCAAAGCCCTACTACCTATAGCCCGTTTAAATGTCTTTTTCATGTTCGTCCGGACGTGGACCACGGACATGATGCAGGAGGGAGTCATCCGGTCTATAACCACAATTACTCAAAGAAAAAAAATCTTTAATCAAAAAAACATCCTTATTCGTCCGGTTGAGATGTGAAAGAGGAGAGGCCAGAGAAGGGGGGGCATGCATGTGGTTGGTATGTGTGTGTGTGGTGCGCGATTGGGAGAAGAGAGAGAGAGAGAGAGAGAGAGAGAGAGAGAGAGAGAGAGAAGAGAGGAGGATCATGTAATTACTTTTTGATGGTCAAGTGGATGTCCGAACTCCCGCATTGCTCCCCACGAGTTGCTTCGATTTGTGGGAAAAACAGACTGCGGACTGCTCCACAGATCGATAAGGGTCCTGATACGTCTCCAACGTATCTAAATTTTTTGATTGTTTCATGCTATTATATTATCAATCTTGAATGCTTTATATGCATTTTTATGCTATTCTATATCAATTTTTGGGACTAGCCTATTAACGCAGTGCCCAGTGCCATTTTTTGTTTTTTTGCATGTTTTTGGTTTTCCAGAAATTCAATATCAAACTAAGTCCAAATACGATGAAACTTTACTGTGATCTTTTTTGGACCCGAAGGGGCCCTAGAAGCTTCGAAAGGAGGCCAGAGGAGGGGGGCATGCATGTGGTTGGTATGTGTGTGTGTGTGTGTGGTGCGCGATTGGGAGAAGAGAGAGGGAGGGAGAAAAGAGAGGAGGATCATGTGATTGCTTTTTGATGGCCAAGTGGATGTCCGAACTCCCGCATTGCTCCCCACAAGTTGCTTCGATTTGCGGGAAAAACAGACTCCGGACTGCTCCGCGGACCGACAAGGGTCCTGATATGTCTCCAACATATCTATTTTTTTATTGTTTCATGTTATTATATTGTCAATCTTGAATGCTTTATATGCATTTTTATGCTATTCTATATCAATTTTTTGGACTAGGCTATTAACCAAGTGCCTAGTGCCAGTTCCTGTCTTTTTGCATGTTTTTGGTTTTCCAGAAAATCAATATCAAACTAAGTCCAAACACGATAAAACTTTACTGTGCTTTTTTCTGGACCAGAAGGGACCCTAGAAGCTTCGGGAGGAGGCCAGAAGAGCCATGAGAGAGCCACAAGCTCACCAGGCGCGCCCCTAAGCTCGTGGGCCCCATGCAACTTCGTTTGACCTAATTCAACTTCTATAAATTCACAAATATTTCCAAACCAACAAAGAACCATCCAAAACACTTTTTTTGCAGCAGCAAGTCTTCGTTCTTCTGTGATCTCATCTGGAGGCCTTTCCAGTACTCTGTCAAAGGGGGGGATCAATCACGGAGGGCTTCTACATCAACGTTACTGCCTTCCGATGATGTGTGAGTAGCTAGTAGCTAGATGGCTTCTTCTCTCTCTTTGATCTTCAATACAATGTTCTCACCGATCTTCTTGGAGTTCTATCCAATGTAATCTTCTTTTGCGGTGTGTTTGTTGGGATCCAATGATTTGTGAGTTTATGATTTCGCTGAAAGTAATTGAGTCTTTTCTGAACTTTATTATGCATGATTGTTATAGCTTTATATTATTCTCCGATATATCCGTTTGGTTTGGCCAACTAGATTGATTTATCTTCAGTGGGAGAGGCACTTTGTAATGGGTTCAATATTGTGATGCTCTACATCCAGTGACAGAAGGGGACAAGACACGTATTAGTGTTGTTCCCGTTAAGGGTAAAATGATGTGGTTTATTCATATTCATTGGGTTTACTTTGTCTACAGCATGTCATCTTGCTTAAGTCGTTACTCTGTTTGTCATGGACTTAGTACCATAGATGCATGCTGGATAGCGGTCGATTGGTGGAGTAATAGTAGTAGATGTAGACAGGAGTAGGTCTACTTGTCACGGACGTGATGCCTATATACATGATCATTGCCATGAATAACATCATAACTATACATTTTTCTATCATTGCCCAACAGTACGTAATTTATTTACCCACCGTATGCTATGTGTTCGAGAGAGAGAAACCTCTAGTGAGAACTATGGCCCCTGGGTCTACATCATTTCATCTTGCTTAAGACATTACTCTGTTTTTCATGAACTTAATACCATAGATGCATGCTGGATAGCGGTCGATTGGTGGAGTAATAGTAGTAGACAGGAGTCGGTCTACTTGTCACGGACGTGATGCCTATATACATGATCATTGCCATGAATAACATCATAATTATGCGTTTTTATATCAATTGCCCAACAGTATTTTATTCACCCACTGCATTTTATTTCCTTTTATTTATTTTGAAATTTATTTATATTCCTATACAAGATTTAATCCTTGCAAATAACGAGGTCAAGGGGATTGACAATCATCTTGCTCGCGTTGGGTGCAAGTATTTTCTTTTGTGTATGTAGGTGTTGTTCACGAGGCTTGGCGTGATTCTCCTATTGGTTCTCACCGAGGGAAATACTTATCTCTACTGTAGTGCTCCGCCCTTCCTCTCCGGGAAAAATCCCAACGCAGCTCACAAGTAGCAGAAAGAATTTCTAGTGATGTTGTCGGGGAGACATCATCCAAACCTATCAAGTACCTTCACTCAAATTATCATCCACTTGCTCCACTTTTTATTTGCCTTTTTATTTACCTCATGTCGGTGTCAAAATCGGGAGACCTTGGGTAGGGGGGCTCGAGTTGTGAGATCAGATCGATGGGTAACAGGAGATAGAGGACATGGTGTTTACCCAGGTCCGGGCCCTCTTGAGGAGGTAAAACCCTACGTCATGCTCTTGCTTATATTGTGGATGTATCAAAGTACAAAGTTGATCTACCTCGAGATCGTACATTGTGGAATAAACCCTAAGGCTAATGGAGATGATAATCGATGTCCCTTTACGGGCTCAACCCTCTGGTTTAAATAGGCACCGGGGGGTATCTAGGGTTACACATGGTCGGTTGCCATCCAGGGATTACATGTCAAACTAGTAGATATCCTTGGAGTACACGACAAGTACTTGGTGAAGCCCAATATGCTTATGCCATAGGTTAGAGGCCTCCTAAGTCCATCATTAGCGGGCTATCAGTCCAGCATAGGGACTAGACTGGCTATGCAGGGACCCCCTTGTCCAGGACACCATCAGTAGCCCCAAACTTGTCTTCAAAGTCGAGGGTGGCAACCTTCTTCGGATAAACGTCTCCGTCTTGAGAATCTTCAGCTTAGCAGGTGATGACCCACAAGTATAGGGGATCAATTGTAGCTCTTTTAGATAAGTAAGAGTGTCGAACCCAACGAGGAGCAGAAGGAAATGACAAGTGGTTTTCAGCAAGGTAATGTCTGCAAGTGCTGAAATTGTAAGTAGCAGAGTAGTTTGATAGCAAGATAATTTGTAACGAGCAAGTAACGATAATAGTAGCAAAAGTGCAGCAAGGTATCCCAATCCTTTTGAGGCAAAGGACAGGCCAAAACGGTCTCTTATAATAAGCAAAGCGTTCTTGAGGGTACACGGGAATTTCATCTAGTCACTTTCATCATGTTGGTTCGATTTGTGTTCACTACTTTGATAATTTGATATGTGGGTGGACCGTTTTTTAAGTGTTGTTATTACTTGAACAAACCTCCTACTTATGATTAACCCTCCCGCAAGCATCCGCAACTACGAGAAAAGTATTAAGAACAAATTCTAACCATAGCATTAAACTTTTGGATCCAATTGGTCCCTTACGGAATAGCACATATACTGGGGTTTAAGCTTCTGTCACTCTCGCAACCCATCATCTAATTTCTACTCCACAATGCATTCCCTTAGGCCCAAATTTGGTGAAGCACTACCGCAGGATGCTGCTAACGTGACACTACGATCAGAGACTGATACGACTCCAACGTATCTATAATTTTTGATTGTTCCATGCTGTTATATTATCAATCTTGGATGTTATATAATCATTTTATATCATTTTTGGTACTAACCTATTGACATAGTGCCAAGTGCCAGTTACCGTTTTCCGCATGTTTTTTACATTGCAGCAAATCAATACCAAACGGAGTCTAAATGCCACGAAACTTTACGGAGATTTTTTGGGACCAGAAGACACCTAATGGGCCAAGGCTGCGCCCGGGGGTGCTCCGAGGAGAGCACAACCCACCAGGGCGCGCCAGGAGGCCCAAACGCGCCCTGGTGGGTTGTGCCCACCTCGGGGGCCCCCGGACTGCCTATTTGCTCTATAAATACCCCAATATTATAGAAACCCTAGGGGAGTCGACAAAAATCAATTCCAGCCGCCACAGAGTCCAGAACCACCGGATCCAATCTAAACACCATCACGGAGGGGTTCACCACTTCCATTGGTGCCTCTTAGATGATGCATGAGTAGTTCTTTCTAGACCTTCGGGTCCGTAGTTAGTAGCTAGATGGCTTCCTCTCTCTCGTTTGATTCTCAATACAATGGTCTCTTGGAGATCCATATGATGTAACTCTTTTTGCGGTGTGTTTGTTGGGATCGGATGAACTTTGAGTTTATGATCAGATCTATCTTTTTATACCCATGAAAGGTATTTGAGTTTCTTTGACCTCATATATGCATGATTGCTTATAGCCTCGTATTTCCTCTTCGATAATTGGGTTTTGTTTGGCCAACTTGATCTATTTATCTTGCAATGGGAAAAGGTGCTTTGTAGTGGGTTTGATCTTACGGTGCTTGATCCCAGTGACAGAAGGGGAACCGACACGTATGTATCATTGCTACTAAGGATAAAACAAGGGGGTCTATCTCCACATAGATAGATCTTGTCTACATCATGTCATCGTTCTTATTGCATTACTCCGTGTCTCCATGAACTTAATACACTAGATGCATGTTGGATAGCGGTCGATGTGTGGAGTAATAGTAGTAGATGCAGGCAGGAGTCGGTCTACTAATCTTGGACGTGATGCCTATATAATGATCATTGCCCGGATATCATCATGAGTATTTGAAGTTCTATCAATTGCTCAACAGTAATTTGTTTACCCACTGTTTGCTATTTTTCTCGAGAGAAACCACTAGTGAAACCTACAGGCCCCAGGTCTCTTTCTCATATTATTTGCCTTCGCGATCTACTTTTATTTGTCTTTTATTTTCAGATCTACTAAAACAAAAATACGAAAATACCTTGCTGCAATTTATTCTTATTTACTTTATTTGGCCTTCAATCTATCAATATTTACAACTCTCTCACGTCAGTTTGCCAATCCCTGGCACCGTTACCCGAAAGGGATTGACAACCCCTTTAACATGTCGGGTTGCGAGTATTTGTTATTTGTGTGCAGGGGCTGTTTAAGTTGTGTTGCTTGCTTCTCTTACTAGTTCAATAACCTTGGTTTCATATCTAAGGGAAATACCTACCGCCGATGTGTTGCATCATCCCTTCCTCTTTGGGGAAATACTGACGTAGCTTCAAGCGGTATCAAAAGGAATTTCTGGCGCCGTTGCCGGGGAGTATCTTCAATATATACCAGGTTCCTAATCACAAATATCATCTCCTCTCTATTTACATTATTT
The DNA here is from genome assembly GCF_002162155.2 of Triticum dicoccoides. Classification (NCBI taxonomy): domain Eukaryota; kingdom Viridiplantae; phylum Streptophyta; class Magnoliopsida; order Poales; family Poaceae; genus Triticum; species Triticum dicoccoides. The sequence continues at coordinate 588,066,677 of NC_041380.1, forward strand.
GCCATTTGCCTCTCGTTTTCCTCTCCCCCACTTCACAAATATTTGCGTTTTTATTTGCCCTCTTTTTCTTTCGACGTTTTCTCATCATATCTCATGTTTGCTTGTGTTGCCATGTGTCTTCTATTTGCTTGCATCTTTGCTTGCTAAAAATCAATTGATATGGATCCTCATCCACTTGTTAATCTTTTTAAGAGATCCAATTATCATGAACCAATTGCTAGTGAGTTGAGTGCACTAGATTATCTTTATGAAGTTTTGCTTGAGATTCGTGAATCTGAAAATTGTGATGAAGAAATTTATGAAGTGATTCATGATAGCTCCTTGAATGAAAAGCATGATTGCAATGATTTTACTATAAATTCTATTAATGTCAATTGTGCTAATAATATGCAAAACCCCAAGCTTGGGGATGCTAATTTTGCTATGTCCATTACTTATTGCAATGATCATGATTGGGGTGATTTTTCTTATGATTCTGAAAATTTATTTAAGCCTCATGATGAATATGATATTGATAATAATATTTGCAATAATATTGAAAGTGGGTTTGGAAGAGCGTCAACTTTAGGTAAAAGTAATCCCACATATTTGGAGAGTGTTCAATCTTATGAAATTTTTGACATAAGTGGGTTTGGAGAGGTCTTGACTTTAGTTGATGTTAATCCCACTATCTTGGAAGATCATAAAACTTTTATGCATGTGGATCATGAAGAGAAAATTTTATATGATAGCTATATTATTGAATTTGATTACGGTCCTACACACAATTATTATGAGAGAGGGAAGCATGGTTTTAGAAATTTTTATGTTACTAAATTACCTCTCATTATGTTGAGATCGTCAATGTTTTATTCTTCCACCTTGCATATGCTAGAATTTTCTTGTATTGATAATTTGTTTGCTTATAAAATTCTTATGCATAGGAAGTATGTTAGACTTAAATGTGTTTTTCACATGTTACATGATGCTCTCTTCGTGTTTCAATTACTATCTTTCATGTGAGCATCATTGAAATCTTATGCCTAGCTAGGGGCGTGAAACAATAGCACTTGTTGGGAGGCAACCCAATGAATAAAATTTATTTTTGTTTTTTGCTTCCTGTTTTTGAGTGTTAGCACAATTATGCTACTGTTATGATTGTGTTTTTTTATGTTTTAATTAGTGTTTGTGCCAAGTAAAGCCTATAGGATCTTCTTGGGTCATAGTTGTTTGATCTTGCTGAAAAAATAGAAACTTTTGCGCTAGCAAAAATAATTTTAATTTCAACCAAAGAGCGATAAAATACCCATTCCTTTTGCAGTAGATCAATATAAAAATTTCTCAGGCCGTCCTAATTGCTCAGAATTTTTGGAGTTACAGAAGTATACGAAATAGTCTGATTGCTACAAACCATTCTATTTTTGACAGATTCTGTTTTCTTTGCATTGTGTGCTTGTTTTGATGTCTCTATGGTTTTATTTGATGAGTTTTTGCCATAGAAAAGTTGGAATACAGTAGATATAATGAAAAAACAAAATATTAATTGGTTTACAACACTTATAGTAGTGATTTGTTTTCTTATACTAACGGATCTCACGAAAGTTTTGTTGAGTTTTGTGTGATTGAAGTTTTCAAGTTTTGGGTTATCTCACGATGGATGAAGGAATAAGGAGTAAGAAGAGCCTAAGCTTGGGGATGCCTCGGCATCCCAAGCTATTATCCAAAAGGGAGCAAGCAACTAAGCTTGGGGATGCCCCGAGTGGCATCCCCTCTTTCTTCTAACGACATCGGTATTTTACTCAAAGCTATATTTTTATTCGTCACATACTATGTGTTTTGCTTGGAGCGTCTTGTATGATATGAGTCTTTGCTTGTTTTATTTTGTGTTTTAAGTCTTGATTCCTTGCTGGACAAACCTAGTTGAGAGAGCCAAAATTATGTGATGACTTGTTAGAATTGCTCTCTATGCTTCACTTAAATTTTTATGAGATATGGACTTGCTCTAGTGCGTCACTTATATGTTTTTGAGCATGGTGTGCTTTAGTATTTTTGAAGAAATGCTCTCTGGCTTCACTTAGATTTATTTGAGAGTTAGTAAAATTTTCAAGAAATTCTTTCTTGCTTCACTTAAATTAATTTGAGAGAAAGAAAAATTATGCTCATGATCTTTACTTATATTTGTTCGAGCTTATCAAAATCAACACATAAAAATTAGTCCCTAAGTGATAGATATCCAAGAAGGATATAATAAAAACTTTCATGAAGATCATTGGACAAAATAAACTTGATTCTTAGTATTAGTTTTGAGATATGATGATGTGATATGTGAGTCATCTTGATGAGTAATTATGCTTTAGTAAGAATATTGGTGTTAAGGTCTGTGATTCCCTTTGCAAGCACGAAAATCAATAATTATGCAATGAAATTATATCCTACTTGTGGTGCATTATTCGGTGTTAATTATGCTTAATGCTCGCTTATGAGATTATTCGTTTCTTGGTTGGTCACTTCTCAATCTTTTGCTAGCCTTCATTTTGCACTAAGTATGATCACTACTTGTGCATCCAAAAACCTTTAAACCAGTTTTGCCACATGAGTCCACTATATCTACCTATATGCGGTATTGTTTTGCCGTTCTAAGCAATTTTGTATGTTCCATCTCTAATTTTCAAAATAAACTTCTCTTTTGTGTGTTCGTTTCGCTAGCGGAGCGGTGAGGGGTGGCTAATATTTTCCATGCTAGATGTGTTATTCTCATGATGAGTGTTTATTCACTTGTCATTGCACGAAAAATGAATTTACTTTATGTTGTCAAATAATAAATTCCTTGGAAAGTGTTGGTATGGAGGGCAACCACGGATACGGCTAGCCATGGAAAGTGAAAGTATGGTGGAAAAAGGAAAACTTTATTTTCTGTTTGGGAACCGCCTATGATATATCTAGCATGGAAAGTGTTTGGAACTCTAAGTCATTTTCGTTGGTGGGAAGGATACACCTCCCAAAATGTTTTTATCTCTAAGTTTTTTGCTTTGAGCTCGGCACCTCTATAAATCCCTACTTTCCTCTGCGAAGGGCCTTTCTTTTACTTTATGCAATTTTTATTTTGAATTTGAGTCTCCATCTTCTCTTATAAAAGCACAACTAGGAGGCACTATGGTTTGACTAATGTTTTGGCACATTAGACTAACCTAAGACAACTCCTGGCTACATTCAGTCCTATTGAGATACAAGCTCTTACCAACCTGATACAATGCAAGTCACAAGCTTGACACAGCGAGAATGGCTGGTACTTGAGCATTGGGTGTAGTTAATATGCGAGTGTGTTTCATGAATGGATCAATGATTGAGCATGATGGGCTAGGGATAGCTTATTTTAGCGTTGATATTTTGAAAGACATGGCTGCTTGTTGGTATGCTTGAGTATTTAAGTTATCATGTCAAAAGTAGACTATTTCTTTGAACAATATAAAAGTCCAAATGTCCATGCTATAAAGAAAAGAAATATGATATGACATGTTAGGCAGCATTCCACATCAATTTTTTTGTTTTTATCACTTCCCTACTCGAGGATGAGTAGGAGTTAAGCTTGGGGATGCTGATACGTCTCCAACGTATCTATAATTTTTGATTGTTCCATGCTGTTATATTATCAATCTTGGATGTTATATAATCATTTTATATCATTTTTGGTACTAACCTATTGACACAGTGCCAAGTGCCAGTTACCGTTTTCCGCATGTTTTTTACATTGCAGCAAATCAATACCAAACGGAGTCTAAATGCCACGAAACTTTACGGAGATTTTTTGGGACCAGAAGACACCTAATGGGCCAAGGCTGCGCCCGGGGGTGCTCCGAGGAGAGCACAACCCACCAGGGCGCACCAGGAGGCCCAAACGCGCCCTGGTGGGTTGTGCCCACCTCGGGGGCCCCCGGACTGCCTATTTGCTCTATAAATACCCCAATACTATAGAAACCCTAGGGGAGTCGACAAAAATCAATTCCAGCCGCCACAGAGTCCAGAACCACCGGATCCAATCTAAACACCACCACGGAGGGGTTCACCACTTCCATTGGTGCCTCTTAGATGATGCATGAGTAGTTCTTTCTAGACCTTCGGGTCTGTAGTTAGTAGCTAGATGGCTTCCTCTCTCTCGTTTGATTCTCAATACAATGGTCTCTTGGAGATCCATATGATGTAACTCTTTTTGCGGTGTGTTTGTTGGTATCGGATGAACTTTGAGTTTATGATCAGATCTATCTTTTTATATCCATGAAAGTTATTTGAGTTTATTTGATCTCTTATATGCATGATTGATTATAGCCTTGTATTTCTACTCTGATGTTTGGGTTTTGTTTCGCCAACTTGTGATAGAAGGGGAACCGACACGTATGTATCGTTGCTACTAAGGATAAAACGATGGGGTCTATCTCTACATAGATAGATCTTGTCTACATCATGTCATCGTTCTTATTGCATTACTCCTTTCGTCCATGAACTTAATACACTAGATGCATGCTGGATAACGGTCGATGTGTGGAGTAATAGTAGTAGATGCAGGCAGGAGTCGGTCTACTAATCTTGGACGTGATGCCTATATAATGATCATTGCCTTGATATTGTCATGAGTATTTGAAGTTCTATCAATTTCCCAACACTAATTTGTTTACCCACCATTTGCTATTTTTCTCAAGAGAAGCCACTAGTGAAACCTACGGCCCCCGGGTCTCTTTCTCATATTATTTGCCATCGCGATCTACTTTTATTTGCCTTTTATTTTCAGATCTACTAAACCAAAAATACAAAAATACCTTGCTGCAATTCATTCTAATTTATTTTATTTGGCATTCGATCTATCAATATTTACAACTCTTTCACGTCCGTTTGCCAATTTCTGGCACCATTACTCGAAAGGGATTGACACCCCTTTAACAAGCCGGATTGCGAGTATTTGTAATTTGTGTGCTGGGGCTGTTTACGTTGTATTGCTTGGTTCTCCTACTGGTTCGATAACCTTGGTTTCATATCTGAGGGAAATACCTACCGCCGTTGTGCTACATCATCCCTTCCTCTTTGGGGAAATACCGACGTAGCTTCAAGCGACATCAGAGACCCTTCGACGAAACTGTGTGCGATGCAATAATCGCAAATGGTGGTATAAAAAACCTATCAAAAAAGGTGCAAAACATTTGCGATCACGAATGCATCAAACATGGTTCATATTTGAGTTACGTGTGCGATGCAGGGCATACGGTCCAGTTCAATGAATTGTTTGCGATGAGGAGGAACAAAAGAAATGGGCAGCCAGATGAAGGTGTGTGCGATATGCAGCATATGGTTTACTCGTATGAACTATTTGTGATTAGGCAACACAAAAGAAACGGTCAGCCAGATCAAGGTGTGTGCGATATACGGCATACAGTTCACTCGGATGAACTGTTTTCGATTAGGCAACGCAACAGAAACTGTTCAACCAGATCAAGGTGTGTGCATTGGAGGGCATACAATTCATTCCAATAAACTGTTTGTGTTGAGCCAAGAGAACAGAAACATTTCACATAAACAAGATGTGTGTAATACGCGGCAAACATCCAATTACATAGGTGGCTAATACACACATGACATTTCCACACACCAAAGTAAACTATTACATGCATAATTAACTAGGATAAACGATCATATGATTATCATCTACTTCTTGTGCTAGCTCGATGTTCCTTCTATGGTAAGTTTCCATTAATTGATGGCATTTTATGAACATGCCACCATTTCCTCACCGTTTTCCCGCCAACCAGCGATATTGCACATAAACCTAGGAGGCGCGCGATGCACGGAGGCAACAAGCGTAGCATGTAGCACATACACCTTTTCCAAGCATGCCAACCCACCAAAGTGTCGCCTCTGCCATCAACCTCGTCGACAAGGAAAATGAGCAGGCGCCACGGCCCGTCGAGGCCGAGGCGCTCCCCGGCAACACGATGGACGACGTCGTGTGCGCGTCATCGCTAGGGTTGAGCAGACCCTTGGCGCATGGCACTTCAGCATCGCGGATCAAGATATGCATGTCAGCACCGACAGGCTGCAGCTCGCCGCACAACATGATCGATGGCGCACCGCAGAGCAGGCTAGGCGCGTCTGCGCCGATAGGCTGCGGCTCGCCATACGGCGAGACCGTTGGAGCGCCGCAGAGTGAGAGGCGCGGCGCGCCGCACGGCAAGAACGGATCCATCGGCGCTTGCCTACTGTCGACACGACGTCGCAGCTGGGTACACGTCCCGTCAGTACCCCCACTACTCCTCACCAGCAGTGGGTAGAGGCCCTCTGTGTCTTACTTGCACCAGAGGCCAGCCGCGTCGTACTTGCACCGGACGCCCACCACACCGTTCGCCTTGTCTGCGGCCCACTCGATGCCAACGTGCTGGTCGGTAGGCTCGACCGCCTCCTTGGCCCAGGTGTCCACCTGGGTGCAGTAGAGGAACATGGCCATCGCATCCTCGAGCTAGTGATCTATGATGAGATAGCCAACTTGGAGCTCGAGATCACGCTCCAGATGTATCGCGAGCGTGTCGACCGCTTGGACGAACGCCTGCACGAGTTCACCGCAGAGCCAAGAGCTGCCGTAGGCAAGGGCTGCTGGTCATGGTCTCATGGACGCGTTTTATTTTGTTGAGTCATTTCGACATGGATAGCTATGTATTCACATCAATCATAGTATTGCTCTGTTTATTGCTCTGTTTCAATGTGTGTATTCTGTTTTTCGTTCTTATATATTCTGTTTCAATGTGTGTATATACGATTTCCATTATGTATATGTGGATGATAACAGCTAGATTCAAATTATTATACAAAAACAGATAGAAAATGGAATATATATATTAATTTGAATCTATATATTAATTTCCATTCTGTTCATTAGTTCATCACAGAATATATATATATATATATATATATATATATATATATATATATATATATATATATAATCATCACATATATGTGATGATACTTAACTACTAGGTACAACGAATAAAATTGAAAACGATACTAAAACTAATAATCCCTCCTGGGGCCAGTATTCCGGCAGCCTCTCGCCAACAACTCCCTAGTGCGCGACATCTTCCCAGTGTGGAGGCAGTACTCCGCCTCCTTCGCCTCACAGTGCTTGACGTATCGATCTGCCTCTTGCTGGCGGACGAGCGGGAACGATCTTGCCATGTCGTTTGGCGCCCACCGGAGCTCCTCGTCGGTGGCACGCTGGAGCTTATCGGCCCACCTCCATGCAGCGATGAGGCGCCCAACGCCTTTGACCTTCCTCACAAAGTACCCGTCTTCGTACACCTCCTCCGCATGACGATGCGCCTGCCCCCAAAGCTCCTCCGCCTTCTTTTTCCAGGCGGTATCACGGGCTTCGCAGGCCGCCTGGTACCTGGCTTCCTCCTCATCGTGGTGGCCACCGGGATGATGAAGATGGCTACCGGTGATGATTCCCCCCTCCGACAGGGTGCCGGAACGGGGTCTAGATTGGTTTTTGGTGGTTATAGAGCCTTGCGGCGGCGGAATTTCTAATCTAGGGTTATTTCTGATCGTTTCTCTATTTATAGGATTTTTTGGCGTGGTTTCATGCGAAGATGGGCCTCGATGTGAGCACAACCCACTGGGCTAGGCACGCCCTGGTGGGTTGTGCCCTCCTCGTGGCAATTCTGGCCCTCCCACGAAGCTTGGGGGGTCTCTTTTGTTCCAAAAAAAATTGTCAAAAAGTTTCATCTCATTTGGAGAACTTTCATTTCTGCACAAAAAACAACACCATGGTAGTTCTGCTGAAAACAACGTCAGTCTGGGTTAGTTCCATGCAAATCATACCAAAACCTTATAAAATTGTTGTAAACATGGCATGAATACTTCATAAATTATAGATACGTTGGAGACGTATCAGCATCCCGAAGCTTAATTCCTACTCGTCCTCGAGTAGGTAAATGATAAAAGAAATAATTTATGAAGTGTGAATGCTAGCAAAGTGCATAAGTTTGATCAATGACAATTTCAATCACTTTTTCTAGCATCATAGCAACAATTCTTTCTCATAAAATTTCTCATGTTAAAGTAGCAACCAATTCACATGTTAAGGTTCAAACTATGAATTCTCTTGAAACTCAACAACTATGTTCTCAGTCACCAAGAAAATGCAATTCAACTTATTCAACAGAGTCTTAAGTAAGAGCTCCACATACTCAACCATCATATAGTCTTCTATGATTGCTAACACTCACCGCATACACATGAGCAAAACGTTTCAAGCGGACACATACAAATATAGGGGCTTATAATTTTGCCTCCCAATGTATTCACCTCAAGGGTGATGTCAACAATAATAACTCATGCTACCCATATTCAACTGGATGTATGTGCCTAGATCTTTCCTCACCACATGATGCTTGCCAAAGGAGAAAAATAAGAAGGAATAGGGAGAAAAACTTTGACTCTTGCATAAACGTAAATACATAAAAATAAAAGATATGCCTGTTGGGGAACGTAGTAATTTCAAAAAAAATCCTACGCACACGCAAGATCATGGTGATGCATAGCAGCGAGAGGGGAGAGTCTTGTCTACGTACCCTCGTAGACCGAAGCGGAAGCGTTGACGCAACATAGAGGAAGTAGTCGTACATCTTCCCGGTCCAACCGATCCAAGCACCGTTACTCCGGCACCTCCGAGTTCTTGGCACACGTTCAGCTCGATGACGCACCCCGGACTCCGATCCAACAAAGCTTCGGGGAGGAGTTCCGTCAGCACGACGGCGTGGTGACAATATTGATGTTCAACCGTCGCAGGGCTTCGCCTAAGCACTGCTACAATATGACCGAGGTGGAATATGGTGGAGGGGGGCACCGCACACGGCTAAGGAACGATCATGAAGATCAACTTGTGTGTCTATGGGGTGCCCCCTGCCCCCGTATATAAAGGAGTGGAGGAGGGGAGGGCCGGCCCTCTCTATGGCGCGCCCTAGGGGAGTCCTACTCCCACCGGGAGTAGGATTCCCCCTTTCCTAGTCCAACTAGGAGTCCTTCCATGTAGTAGGAGTAGGAGACAAGGAAGGGGAAGAGGTAAGAGAAGGAAGGAGGGGGCGCAGCCCCTCCCCCTAGTCCAATTCGGACTAGGCCTTGGGGGGGCGCGCGGCCTGCCTCTCCCTCTCCCCTAAAGCCCAATAAGGCCCATATACTTCTCCCGTATTCCCGTAACTCCCCGGTACTCCGAAAAATACCTGAACCACTCGAAACCTTTCCGATGTCCGAATATAGTCGTCCAATATATCGATCTTTACGTCTCGACCATTTCGAGACTCCTCGTCATGTCCCCGATCTCATCCGGGACTCCGAACAACCTTAGGTACATCAAAATACATAAACTCATAATGAAACTGTCATCATAACGTTAAGCATGCGGACCCTACGGTTCGAGAACAATGTAGACATGACCAAGACACGTCTCCGGTCAATAACCAATAGCGGAACCTGGATGCTCATATTGGTTCCTACATATTATACGAAGATCTTTATCGGTCAGACCGCATAACAACATACATTGTTCCCTTTGTCATCGGTATGTTACTTGCCCGAGATTCGATCGTCGGTATCTCAATACCTAGTTTAATCTCGTTACCGGCAAGTCTCTTTACTCGTTTCGTAATACATCATCTCACAACTAACTCATTAGTTGCAATGCTTGCAAGGCTTATGTGATGTGCATTACCGAGAGGGCCCAGAGATACCTCTTCGACAATCAGAGTGACAAATCCTAATCTCGAAATACGCCAACCCACCATGTACCTTTGGAGACACCTATAGAGCACCTTTATAATCACCCAGTTACGTTGTGACGTTTGGTAGCACACAAAGTGTTCCTCCGGCAAACGGGAGTTGCATAATCTCATAGTCATAGGAACATGTATAAGTCATGAAGAAAGCAATAGCAACATACTAAACGATCAGGTGCTAAGCTAATGGAATGGGTCATGTCAATAAGATCATTCACCTAATGATGTGATCCCATTAATCAAATAACAACTCTTTGTCCATGGTTAGGAAACATAACCATCTTTGATTAACGAGCTAGTCAAGTAGAGGCATACTAGTGACACTCTGTTTGTCTATGTATTCACACATGTATTATGTTTCCGGTTAATACAATTCTAGCCTGAATAATAAACATTTATCATGATATAAGGAAATAAATAATAACTTTATTATTGCCTCTAGGGCATATTTCCTTCAGTCTCCCACTTGCACTAGAGTCAATAATCTAGATCACATCGCCATGTGATTTAACATCAATAGTTCACATCACCATGTGATTAACACCCATAGTTCACATCGTCATGTGACCAACACTCAAAGGGTTTACTCGAGTCAATAATCTAGTTCACATCGCTATGTGATTAACACCCAAAGAGTACTAAGGTGTGATTATGTTTTGCCTGTGAGAGAAGTTTAGTCAACGGGTCTGCCATATTCAGATCCGTATGTATTTTGCAAATTTCTATGTCAACAATGCTCTGCACGGAGCTACTCTAGCTAATTGCTCCCACTTTCAATATGCATCCTGATTGAGACTTAGAATCATCTGGATCAGTGTCAAAGTTTGCATCGACGTAACCCTTTACGACGAACCTTTTGTCACCTCCATAATCGAGAAACATATCCTTATTCCACTAAGGATAATTTTGACCGCTGTCCAGTGATCTACTTCCTAGATCACTATTGTATTCCCTTGATTAACACAGTGTAGGGTATACAGCAGATCTGGTACACAACATGGTATACTTTATAGAATCTATGGCTGAGGCATAGGGAATGACTTTCATTCTCTTTCTATCTTCTGCACTGGTCGGGCATTGAGTCTTACTCAACTTCACACCTTGTAACACAGGCAAGAACCCTTTCTTTGCTTGATCCATTTTGAACTTCTTCAAAACTTTGTCAAGGTATGTGCTTTGTGAAAGTCCAATTAAGCGTCTTGATCTATCTCTATAGATCTTAATGCCTAATATGTAAGCAGCTTCACCGAGGTCTTTCATTGAAAAATCTTATTCAAGTATCCCTTTATGCTATCCAGAAATTCTATATCATTTCCAATTAGTAATATGTCATCCACATATAATATCAAAAATGCTACAGAGCTCCCACTCACTTTCTTGTAAATACAGGCTTCTCCAAAAGTCTGTATAAAACCAAATGCTTTGATCACACTATCAAAGCGTTTATTCCAACTCCGAGAGGCTTGCACCAGTCCATAAATGGATCGCTGGAGCTTGCACACTTTGTTAGCTCCTTTTGGATCAACAAAACCTTCTGGTTGCATCATATACAACTCTTCTTCCAGAAATCCATTCAGGAATGCAGTTTTGACATCCATTTGCCAAATTTCATAATCATAAAATGCGGCAATTGCTAACATGATTTGGATAGACTTAAGCATCGCTACGGGTGAGAAGGTCTCATCGTAGTCAATCCCTTGAACTTGTCGAAAACCTTTTGCAACAAGTCGAGCTTTGTAGACAGTAACATTATCGTCAGTGTCAGTCTTCTTCTTGAAGATCCATTTATTCTCAATTGCTTGCCGATCATCGGGCAAGTCAACCAAAGTCCATACTTTGTTTTTCATACATGGATCCCATCTCAGATTTCATGGCTTCAAGCCATTTTGCGGAATTTGGGCTCATCATCGCTTCCTCATAGTTCATAGGCTCGTCATGGTAAAGTAACATGACCTCCAGAACAGGATTACCGTACCACTCTGGTGCGGATCTCACTCTGGTTTACGTACGAGGTTCGGTAGTAACTTGATCTGAAGTTACATGATCATCATCATTAGCTTCCTCACTAATCGGTGTAGTAGTCACAGGAACAATTTCTGTGATGAACTACTTTCCAATAAGGGAGAAGGTACAATTACCTTATCAAGTTCTACTTTCCTCCCACTCACTTCTTTCAAGAGAAACTCCTTCTCTAGAAAGGATCCATTCTCAGCAATGAATAACTTGCCTTCGGATCTGTGATAGAAGGTGTACCCAACATTTTCTTTTGGGTATCCTATGAATATTTACTTCTCTGATTTGGGTTCGAGCTTATCAAGTTGAAACTTTTTCACATAAGCATCGCTGTCCCAAACTTTTAGAAACAACAACTTAGGTTTCTCGCCAAACCACAGTTCATACGGTGTCGTCTCAACGGATTTAGATGGTGCCATATTTAACGTGAATGTAGCCGTCTCTAATGCATAACCCCAAAACGATAGTGGTAATCGGTAAGAGACATCATAGATCGCACCATATCTAATAAAGCACGGTTTTTGACGTTCGCACACACCATTATACTATGGTGTTCCAGGTGGCGTGAGTAGTGAAACTATTTCACATTGTTTTAACTGAAGGCCAAACTCGTAACTCAAATATTTTATTTACGCGATCATATCGTAGAAACTTTTATTTTTGTTACGATGATTCTCCACTTTACTCTGAAATTCTTTGAACTTTTCAAATATTTCAGACTTGTGTTTCGTCAAGTAGATATACTCATATCTGCTCAAATCATCTGTGAAGATCAGAAAATAATGATACCTGTCGCGAGCCTCAATATTCATCGGACCACATACATCAGTATGTATGATTTCCAACAAACCTGTTGCTCGCTCCATTGTTCCGAAGAACGGAGTCTTAGTCATCTTACCCATGAGGCATGGTTCGCAAGCATCAACTGATTCATAATCAAGTGATACCAAAAGCCCATCAACATGGAGTTTCTTCATGCGCTTTACACCAATATGACCTAAATGGCAGTGCCACAAATAAGTTGCACTATCCTTATTAACTTTGCATCTTTTGGCTTCAATATCATGAATATGTGTATCACTGCGATCGAGATCCAACGAACCATTTTCATTGGGTGTGTAACCATATAAGGTTTTGTTCATGTAAACAGAACAACAATTTATTCTCTTACTTAAATGACTAACCGTATTGCTGTTGGAGAACGTAGTAATTTCAAAAAATTTCCTACGCACACGCAAGATCATGGTGATGCACAACAACGAGAGGGGAGAGTGTTGTCTACGTACCCACGTAGACCGACTGCGGAAGCATTGACACAATGTAGAGGAAGTAGTCGTACGTCTTCCCGATCCGACCGATCCAAGCACCGTTACTTCGGCACCTCCGAGTTCTTAGCACACGTACAGCTCGATGATGATCCCCGGGCTCCGATCCAGCAAAGCGTCGGGGAAGAGTTCCGTCAGCACGACGGCGTGGTGACGATCTTGATGTTCTACCGATGCAGGGCTTCGCCTAAGCACTACAACGATATGATCGAGGTGGAATATGGTGGCAGGGGGCACCGCACACGGCTAAGGAACAATCTCAATGATCAACTTGTGTGTCTCTGGGGTGCCTCTACCTCAGTATATAAAGGAGCCAAGGGGGAGGGGGGCGCCGGCCAGGAGGAGGGTGCAGGAGGAGTCCTACTCCTTCCGGGAGTAGGACTCCCCCCCCCCAATCCTAGTTGGACTAGGATTCCCCGAGGGGGAAAGAGGGAGAGGGGGGCCAACCACCTTCTCCTAGTCCTAATAGGACTAGGGGAGGGGGGAGGTGCGCATCCATCTTGGGCTGCCCCTTCCTCCTTTCCACTAAGGCCCATTAAGGCCCATATGGCTCCCGGGGGGTTCCGGTAACCTCCCGGTACTCCGGTAAAATCCCGATTTCACCCGGAACACTTCCGATATCCAAACATAGGCTTCCAATATATCAATCTTTACGTCTCGACCATTTCGAGACTCCTCGTCATGTCCGTGATCACATCCGGGACTCCGAACAACCTTCAGTACATCAAAATGCATAAACTCATGATATAATTGTCATCGTAACCTTAAGCGTGCGGACCCTACGGGTTCGAGAACAATGTAGACATGACCGAGACACGTCTCCGGTCAATAACCAATAGCGGGACCTGGATGCCCATATTGGCTCCTACATATTCTACGAAGATCTTTATCGGTCAGACCGCATAACAACATACGTTGTTCCCTTTGTCATTGGTATGTTACTTGCCCGAGATTCGATCGTCGGTATCCAATACCTAGTTCAATCTCGTTACTGGCAAGTCTCTTTACTCGTTCCGTAATACATCATCCCACAAACTAACTCATTAGTTGCAATTCTTGCAAGGCTTATGTGATGTGCATTACCGAGAGGGCCCAGAGATACCTCTCCGACAATCGGAGTGACAAATCCTAATCTCGAAATACGCCAACCCAACATCTACCTTTGGAGACACGTGTAGAGCTCCTTTATAATCACCCAGTTACGTTGTGACGTTTGGTAGCACACAAAGTGTTCCTCCGGCAAACGGGAGTTGCATAATCTCATAGTCATAGGAACATGTATAAGTCATGAAGAAAGCAATAGCAACATACTAAACGATCGGGTGCTAAGCTAATAGAATGGGTCATGTCAATCAGATCATTCAACTAATGATGTGACCTCGTTAATCAAATAACAAATCTTTGTTCATGGTTAGGAAACATAACCATCTTTGATTAACGACCTAGTCAAGTAGAGGCATACTAGTGACACTCTGTTTGTCTATGCATTCACACATGTATTATGTTTCTGGTTAATACAATTCTAGCATGAATAATAAACATTTATCATGATATAAGGAAATAAATAATAACTTTATTATTGCCTCTAGGGCATATTTCCTTCAATTGCAATAAACATGATCAAATCATATTTATGCTCAACGCAAACACCAAATAACACTTATTTAGGTTCAACACTAATCCCGAAAGTATAGGGAGTGTGCGATGATGATCATATCAATCTTGGAACCACTTCCAACACACATCGTCACTTCACCCTTAACTAGTCTTTGTTTATTCTGCAACTCCCGTTTTGAGTTACTAATCTTAGCAACTGAACTAGTATCAAATACTGAGGGGTTGCTATAAACACTAGTAAAGTACACATCAATAACATGTATATCAAATATACTTATGTTCACTTTGCCATCCTTCTTATCCGCCAATCACTTGGGGTAGTTCCGCTTCCAGTAACCAGTCCCTTTGCAGTATCAGCACTTAGTCTCAGGCTTAGGACCAGACTTGGGCTTCTTCACTTGAGCAGCAACTTGTTTGCCGTTCTTCTTGAAGTTCCCCGTCTTCCCATTGCCCTTTTCTTGAAACTAGTGATCTTGTCAACCATCAACACTTGATGCTCTTTCTTGATTTCTACCTTCATCGATTTCATCATCATGAAAAGCTCGGGAGTCGTTTTCGTCATCCCTTGCATACTATAGTTCATCACGTAGTTCTACTAACTTGGTGATGGTGACTAGAGAATTATGTCAATCACTATCTTATCTGGAAGATTAACAACCACTTGATTCAAGCGATTGTAGTACCCAGACAATCTGAGCACATGCTCACTAGTTGAGCGATTCTCCTCCATCTTTTAGCTATAGAACTTGTTGGAGACTTCATATCTCTCAACTCGGGTATTTGCTTGAAATATTAACTTCAACTCCTGGAACATCTCATATGGTCCATGACATTCAAAACGTCTTTGAAGTCCTGATTCTAAGCCGTTAAGCATAGTGCACTAAACTATTAAGTAGTCATCATATTGAGCTAGCCAAACATTCATAACATCTGCATCTGCTCCTGCAATAGGTCCGTCACCTAGCGGTGCATCAAGGACATAATTCTTCTGTGCAACAATGAGGATAAACCTCAGATTACAGATCCAATCCGCATCATTGCTACTAACATCTTTCAACACAATTTTCTCTAGGAACATATCAAAATAAACACAGGGAAGCAACAACGCGAGCTATTGATCTACAACATAGATATGCTAATACTACCAGGACTAAGTTCATGATAAATTAAAGTTCAATTAATCATATTACTTAAGAACTCCCACTTAGAAAAACATCCCTCTAATCTTCTAAGTGATTATGTGATCCAAATCAACTAAACCATAACCGACCATCACGTGAAATGGAGTAGTTTTCAATGGTGAACATCGCTATGTTGATCATATCTACTATATGATTCACGCTCGACCTTTCGGTCTCAGTGTTCCGAGGCCATATCTGCATATGCTAGGCTCGTCAAGTTTAACCTGAGTATTCTGCGTGTGCAAAACTGGCTTGCACCCATTGTAGATGGACGTAGAGCTTATCACACCCGATCATCACGTGGTGTTTGGGTACTCAGGGAGAACACTTTTATCTTGAAATTTAGTGAGAGATCATCTTATAATGCTACCGTCAATCAAAGCAAGATAAGATGCATAAAAAGATAAACATCATATGCAATCAAAATATGTGACATGATATGGCCATCATCATCTTGCGCCTTTGATCTCCATCTCCAAAGTACTGTCATGAACTATATCATCACCGGCATGACACCATGATCTCCATCATCTTGATCTATATCAATGTGTCGTCACATGGTCGTCTCGCCAACAATTGCTCTTGCAACTATTGCTATCGCATAGTGATAAAGTAAAGCAATTATTGGGCACTTGCATCTTATGCAATAGAGAGACAACCATAAGGATTTTGCCAGTTGCCGATAACTTCAACAAAACATGATCATCTCATACAATAAAATTTAGCATCATGCATTGACCATATCACATCACAACATGCCCTGCAAAAACAAGTTAGACGTCCTCTACTTTGTTTGTTGCAAGTTTTACGTGGCTGCTACGGGCTTAAGCAAGAACCATCTTACCTACGCATCAAAACCACAACGATAGTTTGTCAAGTTGGTGCTGTTTTAACCTTCGCAAGGACCGGGCGTAGCCACACCCGGTTCAACTAAAGTTTGAGAAACTGACACCCGCCAGCCACCTGTGTGCAAAGCACGGCGGTAGAACCAGTCTCGCGTAAGCGTACGCGTAATGTCGGTCCGGGCCGCTTCATCCAAGAATACCGCTGAACCAAAGTATGACATGCTGGTAAGCAGTATGACTTATATCGCCCACAACTCACTTGTGTTCTACTCGTGCATATAACATCAAACCATAAAACCTAGGCTCGGATGCCACTGTTGGGGAATGTAGTAATTTCAAAAAAATTCCTACGCACACACAAGATCATGGTGATGCATAGCAACGAGAGGGGAGAGTGTTGTCTACGTACCCTCATAGACCGAAGCGGAAGCGTTGACGCAACATAGAGGAAGTAGTCGTACGTCTTCCCGGTCCAACCGATCCAAGCACCGTTACTCCGGCACCTCTGAGTTCTTGGCACACGTTCAGCTCGATGACGCACCCCGGGCTCCGATCCAGCAAAGCTTCGGGGAGGAGTTCCGTCAGCACGACGGCGTGGTGACGATCTTGATGTTCAACCGTCGCAGGGCTTCGCCTAAGCACTGCTACAATATGACCGAGGTGGAATATGGTGGAGGGGGGCACCGCACACGGCTAAGGAAAGATCACGAAGATCAACTTGTCTGTCTATGGGGTGCCCCCTGCCCCCGTATATAAAGGAGTGGAGGAGGGGAGGGCCGGTCCTCTCTATGGCGCGCCCTAGGGGAGTCCTACTCCCACCGGGAGTAGGATTCCCCTTTTCCTAGTCCAACTAGGAGTCCTTCCATGTAGTAGGAGTAGGAGACATGGAAGGGGAAGAGGGAAGAGAAGGAAGGAGGGGGCGCAGCCCCTCCCCCTAGTCCAATTCGGACTAGGCCTTGGGGGGCGCGCGGCCTGCCTCTCCCTCTCCCCTAAAGCCCAATAAGGCTCATATACTTCTTCTCCCGTATTCCCATAACTCCCCAGTACTCCAAAAAATACCCGAACCACTCGGAACCTTTCCGATGTCCGAATATAGTCGTCCAATATATCGATCTTTACGTCTCGACCATTTCGAGACTCCTCGTCATGTCCCCGATCTCATCCGGGACTCCGAACAACCTTCGGTACATCAAAATACATAAACTCATAATGAAACTATCATCGTAACGTTAAGCGTGCGGACCCTACGGTTCGAGAACAATGTAGACATGACCGAGACACGTCTCCGGTCAATAATCAATAGCGGAACCTGGATGCTCATATTGGTTCCTACATATTCTACGAAGATCTTTATCGGTCAGACTGCATAACAACATACATTGTTCCCTTTGTCATCAGTATGTTACTTGCCCGAGATTCGATCGTCGGTATCTCAATACCTAGTTCAATCTCGTTACCGGCAAGTCTCTTTACTCGTTCCGTAATACATCATCTCACAACTAACTCATTAGTTGCAATGCTTGCAAGGCTTATGTGATGTGCATTACCGAGAGGGCCCAGAGATACCTCTCCGACAATCGGAGTGACAAATCCTAATCTCGAAATACGCCAACCCAACATGTACCTTTGGAGACACCTGTAGAGCACCTTTATAATCACCCAGTTACGTTGTGACGTTTGGTAGCACACAAAGTGTTCCTCTGGCAAACGGGAGTTGCATAATCTCATAGTCATAGGAACATGTATAAGTCATGAAGAAAGCAATAGCAACATACTAAACGATCGGGTGCTAAGCTAATGGAATGGGTCATGTCAATAAGATCATTCACCTAATGATGTGATCCTGTTAATCAAATAACAACTCTTTGTCCATGGTTAGGAAACATAACCATCTTTGATTAACGAGCTAGTCAAGTAGAGGCATACTAGTGACACTCTGTTTGTCTATGTATTCACACATGTATTATGTTTCCGGTTAATACAATTCTAGCATGAATAATAAACATTTATCATGATATAAGGAAATAAATAATAACTTTATTATTGCCTCTAGGGCATATTTCCTTCAATGCCCTTCACAAAGGGAAGCAGAGGTTGCCATGCGCTTATTTGTTTGTATGTTCAACCCCTTAGTGCAAAAGAACGTCACGTTGTATTGCCCCTTATGATAGCAACCTTTATTATGCAGTCTGTCGCTTTTATTCTTTGCCATCACAAGTTCGTACAACACTCAATTTTCTCTTACACTAAATGATCTAACACTTTTAGAAGCAATTTTTATTGCCTTATTGCACCAATGACAACTTACTTGAAGGATCTTGCTCAATCCTTAGGTAGGTATGGTGGACTCTTGAAAATAAGATTTGGTTTAAGGGTTTTTGGATGCACAAGTAGTATCTATACTTGGTGCGGTGTTTTTGGCTAGCAAATATGGGGTACAAGGACCACATGTTGAAGGATCTATGACAATATAACTTCTATGTGAATATGAACAAACATAAACCGTTACGTTGTCTTCCTTGTACAACATCAACAATTTTGGCATATAATATTTTGATGGGGGCTCACGATCACAAAAGATTTCCAAGATAGTGTATTTGCATGTGAAAGTTCTCTTCCTTCTACTAATCATTCGTGAATTACTTGTATGATCAATATTGTGATTGTCAAGCCTCAAAATATTTCACTTTCTAAACCCAATGTGAAGCTACTGATACTTCTCCAACGTATCTATAATTTTTTATTGTTCCATGCTGTTATGTTATCAATCTTGGATGTTTTACAATCATTTATAGTCATTTTATATCATTTTTCGTACAAACCTATTGAAATAGTGACAAGTGCCAGTTGTTGTTTTTCCCCATGTTTTTTACATCGCAGAAAATCAATATCAGACAGAGTCCAAATGCCGCGAAACTTTACAAAGAATTTTTATGGGCCAGAAGGAACACAACGGGCCCTAGCTGCGCCTAGGGGGTGCCCTGAGGGGGGCACAACCCACTAGGGCGCGTCAGGAGGCCCAGGCGCGCCCTGGTGGGTTGTGCCCACCTTGGGTGCCGCCCGGGCCACCTCTTTGCTCTATAAATACCCCAATATTCCAGAAACCCTAGAAGGGGTGACGAAATATTGATCCAGCCGCCGCAGAGTCTAGAACCACCAGATCCAATCTAGACACCATCTCGGATGGGGTTCACCACCTCCATTGGTGCCTCTTCGATGATACATGAGTAGTTTTTTATAGACCTTCAGGTCCGTAGTTAGTAGCCAGATGGCTTCCTCTCTCTCGCTGAATTCTCAATACAATGGTCTCTTGGAGATCCATATGATGTAACTCTTTTTGCGGTGTGTTTGTTGGGATCTGATGAACTTTGAGTTTATGATCAGTTATATCTTTTTATATCCGTGAAATTTATTTGAGTTTCTTTGATCTCTTATATGCATGATTGCTTATAGCCTCGTATTTCTTCTCCGATATTTGGATTTTGTTTGGCCAACTTGATCTATTTATCTTGCAATGGGAAGAGGTGCTTTGGAGTGGGTTCGATCTTACGGTGCTTGATCCGAGTGATAGAAAGGCTAATGACACGTATGTATCGTTGCTACTAAGGATAAAATCATGGGGTCTATCTCTACAAAGATAGATCTTGTCTACATCATGTCATTGTTCTTATTGCATTACGATGTTTCTCCATAAACTTAATACACTAGATGCATGCTAGATAGCGGTCGATGTGTGGAGTAATAGTAGTAGATGCAGGCAGGAGTCGGTCTACTAATCTTGGACGTGATGCCTATATAATGATCATTGCCTGGATATCGTCATAATTATTTGACGTTCTATCAATTGCCCAACAGTAATTTGTTTACCCACCGTTTGCTATTTTTCTCAAGAGAAGCCACTAGTGAAACCTACAGCCCCGGGTCTTCTTTCTCATATATTTGCCTTTGCGATCTACTTTTCTCTTGCATTTATTTTCAGATCTATTAAACCAAAAATACAAAAATACCTTGCTGCAATGTTTCTTTATTCATTTTATTTAGCATTCGATCTATCAATTTACTACAAATTTATCTCATGTCCGTTTGCCACTTGAGGCGCCATACCCCGAAAGGGATTGACAACCCCTTTAACACGTCGGGTTGCGAGGATTTGTTATTTGTGTGCAAGGGCTGTTACGTTGTGTTGTTTGGTTCTCCTACTGGTTCGATAACCTTGGTTTTATATCAGAGGGAAATACCTACCACCGCTGTGCTGCATCATCCCTTCCTCTTTGGGGAAATATCGACGTAGCTTCAAGTGACATCAAAAGGAATTTCTGGCACCGTTGCCGGGGAGATCTTCAACATATACCAGGTTCCTAATCACAAATCTCATCTCCTCGCAATTTACATTGTTTTCCATTTGCCTCTCGTTTTCCTCTCCCCCACTTCACAAAAATTTGCCGTTTTATTCGCCTCTCTTTTTGTTCGCCATTTTCTTGTCGGGTATGTTTTTGAGTGCAATCTTGTTGTGTAGTCATCATGACTCAAGAGAACACCAAGTTATGTGATTTCTCAAATACTAACAACAATGATTTTATTGGCACTCCGATTGCTCCTCCCGCCGCTAGTGCGGAGTCTTGTGATATTAATACTGCTTTGTTGAATCTCGTTATGAAAGGTCAATTTTCCGGTACTCCTAATGAGGATGTCGCGTCCCATCTTAATACCTTCGTGGAATTATGCGATATGCAAAAGAAAAAAGATGTGGACAATGATGTGGTGAAGATGAAATTATTTCCGTTTTCCTTGCGTGATTCTGCAAAAAATTGGTTCTCTTCTTTGCCTCGCAATAGTATCGATTCTTGGAATAAGTGCAAAGATGCTTTTATCACTAAGTATTTTCCTCCCGCAAAAATTATTTCCCTTAGAACCCAAATCATGAATTTCAAGCAACTTGAACATGAACATGTTGCACAATCTTGGTAAAGGATGAAAATGATGCTAAGGAATTGCCCAACTCATGGGTTAAATCTTTGGATGATCATACAAAAATTTTATGCGGGGTTGAATTTTTTTTCTCGTAATATTTTAGATTCCGCCGCGGGTGGTACTTTTATGTAAATTACTTTGGGTGAAGCCACCAAATTGCTTGATAGTATTATGGCAAATTATTCGCAATGGCATACTGAAAGAGCTCCTACTAGTAAAAAAGTTAATTCGGTTGAAGAAATTTCTTCTTTGAGTGAAAAAGTTGATGCTCTTGTGAAATTGGTTACTAGTAGAAGTTCTCCTATTGATCTTAATGATATGCCTCTGTCTACTTTGATTGAGCAAAATAGTTATGCCATAGATGTGAATTTTATCTCTCGAAATAATTTCAACAATAATGCTTATAGAGGTAATTTTAATCCTAGGACTTTTCCTAGTAATTCCTCTAATAATTTTGGTAATTCCTATGGAAATCAATCTTATAATAATAGGAACACCTCTGATCTTGAGAATAATATTAAAGAATTTATCAACACTCAAAAAGTTTTCAACACTTCCATATAAGAAAAGTTGAGTAAGATTGATGATTTGTCTAGAAGCGTTGATAGAATTGCTCATGATGTGGAAAATCTCAAGATGAAATTTTTGTGCCTAAAGTATACGAATCAATTAAAGCTCTTTATGTTTCTATGGATGAAAGTAAGAAAAGAACCACAATGCTTAGAGCTAAAAGAGAATTATTAGAAAAAGCATTTTCTAGTGATTTTCTTTCACAAAAGTGATGAAGATTTAATGATTGGTGTTTCTTCTATTGATTCCTTGTTTAGTAAAGTTGAGATTAATGAAAAAGGTACTGGAGAAGAGTCACCTTTAGTTAGAAGGCGTCCCAATATTTTGGAGGGTGAAAATCTTGTTGAGAAAATTAATGAAACTAGGTTTGGAGAGGTCAAAACTTTAACTAGTGATGTGCCCACTCTTTTGGATTACAAAGACTTTAATTATGATAGTTGCTCTTTGATTTACTGTATTTCTTTATTGCAATCCATAATAAATTCACCCCATGCTTATGAACAAAATAAAGCTTTTACTAAACATATTGTTGATGCTATGATGAAAGCTTTGAAGAAAAATTGGAATTAGAAGTTTCAATTCCTAGAAAATTGCATGATGAATGGGAACCTACTATCAAAGTCAAGATTAAAAATTATGAGTGTTTTGCTTTGTGTGACTTGGGTGCTAGTGTTTCTACAATTCCGATATCTTTATGTGATGTGCTTGGTCTTACTAATCTTGAAGAATGTTCTTTGAATTTGCACTTGGCGGATTCTACTATTAAAAAGCCTATGGGAAGAATTAATGATGTTCTTATTCTTGCAGATAGGAATTATGTGTCCATATATTTTATTCTTCTTGATATTGATTGCAATCCATCTTGTCCAGTTATTCTTGGTAGACCGTTTTTACGCACTATCGGTGCCGTGATTGATATGAAAGAAGGCAATATTAAGTTCCAATTTCCTCTGAGGAAGGGTATGGAACACTTTCCTATGACTAGAATTAAGCCACCTTATGAATCAATCATGAGGGCATCTTATGGATCTCGAACCAAAGATGACAAAACTTAGATCCTTGCTTTATGCCTATCTAAGGGCGTAAAACTATAGCGCTTGTTGGGAGGCAACCCAATGAATAAATTTTATTTTTGCTTTTTGCTTTCTGTTTTTGAGTGTTAGCACACAATTATGCTACTATTACTGTTGTGATTTTTGTGTTTTAAGCAGTGTTTGTGCCAAGTAAAGCCTTTAGGATCTTCTTGGGTGATAGTTGTTTGATCTTGCTAAAAAACAGAAACTTTTACGCTCACACAATTAATTTTCATTTTTACTAGAGAGCGATAAAATACCCATTCCACTTGCGATAGATCAATATACAAATTTCTCATATCGTCCTAATTTGTCAGAATGTTTGGAGTTATGGAAGTATTCAAAATAGTCAGATTGCTACAGACTGTTCTATTTTGACAGATTCTGTTTTCTTTGTGTTGTGTGCTTACTTTGATGGCTCTATGGTTTTGTTTGATGAGTTTTTGCCATAGAAAAGTTAGAGTATAGTAGATATAATACAAAATCAAAATATGAATTGGTTTTATACAATACTTATAGTAGTGGTTTACTTTCTTATACTAATGGATCTCACGAAGGTTTTGTTGAGTTTTGTGTGATTGAAGTTTTCAAGTTTTGGGTTATCTTACGATGGATGAAGGAAGGATGGAAGAGCCTAAGCTTGGGGATGCCCTAACATCCCAAGCTATTATCCAAAAATGAGCAACCAACTAAGCTTGGGGATGCCCCCAAGTGGCATCCCCGCTTTCTTCCAACGACCATCGGTATTTTACTCGAAACTATATTTTTATTCGTCACATGAAATGTGTTTTGCTTGGAGCGTCTTGTATGATATGAGTCTTTGATTGTTTTATTTTGTGTTTTAAGTCATCATTCCTTGTTGGACACACCTATTTGAGAGAGCCAAATTATGTCATGACTTGTTAGAATTGCTCTATATGCTTTACTTAAATTTTTATGAGCAATGGACTTGCTCTAGTGCTTCACTTATATCTTTTTGAGCATGGTGTGCTTTTGTATTTTTGAAGAAATTCTCTCTTGCTTCACTTACATTTTCTTGAGAGTTAGTAAAATTTTCAAGAAATTCTCTCTTGCTTCACTTAAATTAATTTGAGATAAAGAAAAATTTATTATGCTCATGATCTTCACTTATATTTGTTGGAGCTTGTCAAAAGCAACACATGAAAATTAGTCCCAAAGTGATAGATATCCAAGAAGGATATAATAAAAACTTTCATTGAAGATCATTGGACAAAATAAACTTGATTCTTAGTAATAGTTTTGAGATATGATGATGTGAGTTATGTTGGTGAGTAATTATGCTTTAGTAAGAATATTGGTGTTAAGGTTTGTGATTCCCTATGCAAGTACGAAAGTCAATAGTCATGCAATGAAATTGCATCCTACTTGTGGTGCATTATTTGGTGTTATTTATGCTTAACGCTTGCTTATGAGATTATCTGTTTCTTGGTTGGTCGCTTCTCAATCTTTTGCTAGCCTTCATTTTGCACTAACTATGATCTCTACTTATGCATCCAAAATCCATAAACCAGTTTTGCCACATGAGTCCACTATATCTACCTATATGCGGTATTCTTTTGCCGTTATAAGCAAATTTGCATGTTCCATCTCTAATTTTCAAAATAAACTTCTCTTTTGTGTGTTTGTTTCAGTCGCAGAGCGGTGAGGGGTGGCTAATATTTTCCATGCTAGATGTGTTATTCTCAAGATGAGTGTTTATTCACTTGTCATTGCACAAGAGTAAAGCAAAGGTATTAGGGACGCCCAGTCCCGAAATGCAAAAAAATTGAATTTACTTTATGTTGTAAAATAATAAATTACTTGGAAAGTGTTGGTATGGAGGGCACCCATGGATACGGTTAGCCATGGAAAGTGAAAGTATGGTGGAAAAAGGAATAAACTTTATTTTCTGTTTGGGAACCGCCTATGATATATCTAGCATGGAAAGTGTTGGGAACTCTAAGTCGTTTTCGTCGGTGGGATGGATAGACCTCCCAAAATGTTTTTATCTCTAGGTTTTTCGCTTTGAGCTCTGGCACCTCTACAAATCCCTACTTCCCTCTATGAAGGGCCTTTCTTTTACTTTATGCAATTTTATTTTGTGTCTCCATCTTCTCTTATAAAATCACCAACTAGGAGGCAATATGATCGTACTTAAGTATTGGGTGTAGCTAATATTCGAGTGTGCTTCATGAATAGATCAATGTTTGAGCATGATGGGCTAGGGATAACTTATCTTAGCGTTGATATTTTGAAAGACATGGTTGCTTGTTGATATGCTTGAGTATCTAAATTATCATGTCAAAACTAGACTATTGCTTTGAACAACTAAAAGTCCAAATGTCCATGTTATAAAGAAAAGAATATGATATGACATGATAGGTAGTATTCCACATCAACAATTCTGTTTTTATCACTTACCTACTTGAGGACGAGTAGGAGTTAAGCTTGGGGATGCTGATACGTCTCCAACGTATCTATAATTTTTGATTGTTCCATGATGTTATATTATTAATCTTGGATGTTTTACAATCATTTATATTCATTCTATATCATTTTTTGGTACTAACCTATTGACATAGTGCCAAGTGCCAGTTGCTGTTTTTTCCATGTTTTTTACATCGCAAAAAATCAATATCAGAAAAAGTCCAAATGCCCTGAAACTTTATGAAGAATTTCTATGGGCCAGAAGAAACACAACGGGCCCTGGCTGCGCCTAGGGGGTGCCCCGAGGGGGGCACAACCCAGTAGGGCGCGCTAGGAGGCCCAGGCGCGCCCTGGTGGGTTGTGCCCACCTCGGGTGCCACCAGACCGCCTCTTTGCTCTATAAATACCCCAGTATTCCAGAAACCCTAAAGGGGGCGACGAAATATTGATCCAGCCTCCACAGAGTCTAGAACCACCAGATCCAATCAAACACCATCTCGGATGGGGTTCACCACCTCCATTGGTGCCTCACCGATGATGCATGAGTAGTTCTTTGTAGACCTTCGGGTCCGTAGTTAGTAGCTAGATGGCTTCCTCCCTCTCGCTTAATTCACAATACAGTGGTCTCTTGGAGATCCATATGATGTAACTCTTTTTGCGGTGTGTTTGTTGGGATCTGATGAACTTTGAGTTTATGATTAGTTATATCTTTTTATATCCATGAAAGTTATTTGAGTTTCTCTGATCTCTTATATGCATGATTCCTTATAGCCTCGTATTTATTCTCTGATATTTGGGTTTTGTTTGGCCAACTTGATCTATTTATTTTGCAATGGGAAGAGGTGCTTTGTAGTGGGTTCGATCATATGGTGCTTGATCCCAGTGACAGAAAGGGAAACGACATGCATGTATCATTACTTCTAAGGATAAAACGATGGGGGGTCTATCTCTACATAGATAGATCTTGTCTACATCATGTCATCGTTCTTATTGCATTACTCCGTGTCTCCATGAACTTAATACACTATATGCATGCTGGATAGCGGTCGATGTGTGGAGTAATAGTAGTAGATGCAGGCAGGAGTCGGTCTACTAATCTTGGACGTGATGCCTATATAATGATCATTGCCTGGATATCATCATAATTATTTGAAGTTCTATCAATTGCCCAACAGTAATTTGTTTACCCACTGTTTGCTATTTTTCTCGAGAGAAGCCACTAGTGAAACCTACGGCCCCCGGGTCTTCTTTCTCATATATTTTCCTTTGCGATCTACTTTTCTCTTGTATTTATTTTCAGATCTATTAAACCAAAAATACAAAAATACCTTGCTGCAATTTTTCTTTGTTTATTTTATTTAGAATTTGATCTATCAATTTACTACAAATTTATCTCACGTCCGTTTGCCACTTGAGGCGCCGTACCCCGAAAGGATTGACAACCCCTTTAACACGTCGGGTTGCGAGGATTTGTTATCTGTGTGCAGGGGCTGTTTACGTTGTGTTGTTTGGTTCTCCTGCTGGTTCGATAACCTTGGTTTCATATATGAGGGAAATACGTACCACCGCTGTGCTGCATCACCCCTTCCTCTTTGGGGAAATACCGACGTAGCTTCAAGCGACATTAGCTACCACTAGGCATGATATGATTTCAACTTCATGACAATCAATTTATTCAACAATTTACTCATAGGATATAAGGGAAGCACAAGAGTAAATGACAAGCTACTCCAAAAAGATATAAGTGAAGATCAAATGAGTAGTTAAGTAAATAGATAGCTATGTGAGGACTCTCTCTTATTTAAAACTTTTAGATCTAAGTATTTTATTAAAACCACAAGCAAAATGAAAATAAAATGGCATTTCAAGGATAGCACAAGTCATGTGAAGAAGCAAAAACTTAGGACTAACCGATAATAACCGATAATTGTTGATGAAGAAAGGTGGGATGCCTACTGGGGCATCCCCAAGCTTAGATGCTTGAGACTTTTTGAAATGTTTTCTTGGGATGCCTTGGGCATCCTCGAGCTTGAGCTTTTGTGTCTCCTTAATTCCTTTTATATCACGATTTCCCTAAATCTTAGAAACTTCATCCACACAAAACTCAACAAGAACTTGTGAGATAAGTTAGTATAAACCAATGCAAAAACCTTATCATTCTCTACTGTAGCAAATCACTAAAATTATTGTTCAACATTGCATACTAAATGCCTCTGCATATTTAATACTCCTATACTCAAACAGAATCATCAAACAAGCAAACATATGCAAACATAACAGCAATCTGCCAAAACAGTACAGTCTGTAAAGAATGCAAGAGCATCAATACTTATTCAACTCCAAAAATAATGAAAATTTTACCACATCGTAGAAAATTTATCAGAGCTTATTTTTCAATAAGTTTCAACATTTTATCACATTCTGACTTTTCTAGGGAATTTTTGCAACAGCAGTAAACTTTTTGTTTTCAAACAGCAACATGTAGACTTGCAAAATAAGCATGGCAAAGGCTATACTTGATATTTTTATTGAAAATAAAGATGCAAAATATTATTCTAAATAAAGCAAGCAAAGCCTAACAAAATAAAATGATGCTCCAAGCAAAACACATATCATGTGACGAATGAAAACATAGCTCCAAGTGAGGTTACCGATAATGTTGGAGATGAAAGAGGGGATGCCTTTCGGGGCATCTCCAAGCTTAGTTGCTTGGATCTTCCTTGAATATTACCTTGGGATGCCTTGGGAATCCCAATCTTATGGTATTGTCACTCCTTATTCTCCTCATATCGACATCTCACCCAAAACTTGAAAACTTCAATCACACAAAACTTAATGGAACTTTGTGTGATAGGTTAGTATGATAAAGAGGAAACCATTTCACTTTGGTACTGTCAAAGACAAGATTCATAATTGTTTCCACACAATGCCTACTGTAGCATATCATTTCTACAATTTATATTGATCAATATAAGCCATAGAAACTACAAAACAAGCAAACTATGCATTGAAAACATAATCTATCAAAAACAGAACAATCTGTATTAATTTGTACTCCAACCATATTTCTACAACTCCAAAAAATCTAAAAAATAGGAAAACCTGGGCAATTTGTCTATTAATTTTCTGCAAAAAGAATCAAGATTTTATCACTCTTCTGTTAAAAAAGAGAATTGTTTTCCTGAGCGCAAAAGTTTTTGTTTTTCAGCAAGATCAAATCAACTATCATCGTAAGCCATCCCAAAGGTCTTACTTGGCACTTTATTGAAACCAAAGCAATGAAACATGATTACTACAGTAACCTAATCATGTGAACACACAAAAACAGTAGGTAAAAGTGTTGGGTTGTCTCCCAACAAGTGCTTTTCTTTAATGCCTTTTAGCTAGGCATGATGAGTTCAATGATGCTCGCATAAAAGATAAGAATTGAAACATAAAGAGAGCATCATGAAGCATATGACTAGCGCATTTCAGCCTAACATACTTCCTATGCATAGGGATTTTGTGAGCAAACAATTTATGGGAACAAGAATCAACTAGCATAGGAAGGCAAAACAAGCATAACTTCAAGATTATCAACACATAGAGAGGAAACTTGATATTATTGCAATTCCTACAAGCAGAAGTTCCTCCCTCATAATAATTTTCAGTGGCATCATGAAGAAATTCAACAATATAAGCATCACATAAAGCATTCTTTTCATGATGCAAAAGCATAGAAATTTTCTTACTCTCCATATAAGCAAATTTATTCTCATCAATAGTAGTGGGAGCAAACTCAACAAAATAACTATGATGTGATTGAAAATTAAAATCATGATGACACGTTTCATGGTTATCATTATTCAATATAGCATACATGTCATCACCATAATCATCATAGATAGCAACTTTGTTATCATAGTCAATTCAAACCACTTCCAAAATAGTGGATTCGTCACTAAATAAAGTCATGTCCTCTCCAAATCCACTTTCATCAATATAATCATCATAAATAGGAGGCATGCAATCATTATAAAAAATTTGCACATCAAATGTTGGGGGACTAAAAATATTATCTTCATCAAATATAGCATCCCAAAGCTTATAGCTTTGCATATCATTAGCATCATGGATATTCAAAGAATTCGTACTAAAAACATTGCAATCATGCTCATCATTCAAATATTGTTTGTCAAGCATTTTATAGCATCCTTCCTCTATCAATTGAGCACAATTTTCCTTTCCATCATTTTCATGAAAGATATTATAAAAATGATCAATAATATGATGCAACCTCAATTCCATTTTTATGTAGTTTTCTTTTATAAACAAACTAGTGATAAAACAAGAAACTAAAAGATTTAATTGAAAGATCTAAAGATATACCTTCAAGCACTCACCTGTCACATCCCCGACAATGGCGCTAGAAAATAGTTTCATTGACGGGGTGTGAGTGTCGCTTCCCTAACCTCCCCAGCAACTACGCCAGAAAAGATCTTGATGTCTACTACGCAACTTTATTCTTGTAGACAGGTATTGGGCCTCCAAGCGCAAAGTTTTGTAGGACAGTAGCAATTTTCCCTCAAGTGGATGACCTAAGGTCTATCAATCCATGGGAGGTGTAGGATGAAGATGGTCTCTCTCAAACGACCCTGCAACCAAATACAAGAAATCTCTTGTGTCCCCAACACACCTAATACAATGGCAAATTGTATAGCTGCACTAGTTCGGGGAAGAGATGGTGATAAAAGTGTAATATGGATGGTAGAAATATATTTTTATATTCTGAATAATTAAAAACAGAAAGCTAGCAAATAGTAAATTGGTGCAAAACGGTATTGCAATGCTTGAAAATGAGGCCTAGGGTCCGTACTTTCGCTAGTGCAATCTCTCAACAGTGCTAATATAATTGGATCATATAACCACCCCTCAAAGTGCGATGAAGAATCACTCAAAAGTTTCTATCTAGAGGAGAACATAAGAAGAAATCGTTCGTAGGGTATGAAACCACCTCAAAGCTATTCTTTTCGATCGATCTATCCAAGAGTTCATACTAAAATAACACCAAATAATTTCAGATTCATAATACTCAATCCAACATAAAGAACCTCAAAGAGTGCCCCAAGATTTCTACCAGAGAAACAAAAGACGAGAATGTGCATCAACCCCTATGCATAGATTACCCCAATGTCACCGCGGGAATCCGTGAGTTGAATGCCAAAACACATATCAAGTGAATCAATATGATACCCCATTGTCACCACGAGTATTAATATGCAAGACATATATCAAGTGCTCTCAAATCCATAGAAGTATTCAATCTGATAACAACGAAATCTCAAAGGGAAAAACTCAATTCATCACAACAAGATAGTGAGGGGAAAATACCATATGATCCGACTATATTAACAAAGCCTGCAATACATCAAGATCGCGACATCTCAAGAACATGAGAGAGAGAGAGAGATTAAACACATAGCTACTGGTACAAACCCTCAGCCCCGAGGGTGGAATACTCCCTCCTCATTGATACGTCTCCAACGTATCTATAATTTTTGATTGTTCCATGCTATTATATTATCTGTTTTGGATGTTTATGGGCTTTATTATGCACTTTTATATTATTTTTGGGACTAACCTATTAACCTAGAGCACAGTGCCATTTTCTGTTTTCTTGCCTATTTTAGTGTTTTGAAGAAAAGGAATATCAAACGGAGTCCAAACGGAATGAAACCTTCGGGAAAGTTATTTTTGGAACGGAAGCAATCCAGGAGACTTGGAGTAGACGTCAGGGAAGCTTCGAGGTGGCCACGAGGTAGGGAGGCGCGCCTGCCCCCTGGGCGTGCCCCCACCCTTGTGGGCCCCTCGTGGCTCCCCTGACCGACTTCTTTCGCCTATATATGTCCATATACCCTAAAACCTTCAGGGAGCAGAATAGATCGGGAGTTCCGCCGCCAGAAGCCTTCGTAGCCACCGAAAACCAATCTAGACCCGTTCCGGCACCCTGCCGGAGGGGGGGGGGGAATCCCTCTCCGGTGCCATATTCATCACCCCGGCGCTCTCCATGACGAGGAGGGAGTAGTTCACCCTCGGGGCTGAGGGTATGTACCAGTAGCTATGTGTTTGATCTCTCTCTCATTTTCTCGAGTTGGCACGATCTTGATGTATCGTGAGCTATGCTATTATAGTTGGATCTTATGATGTTTCTCCCCCTCTACTCTCTTGTGGTGAATTGAGTTTTCCCTTTGAAGTTATCTTATCGAATTGAGTCTTTAAGGATTTGAGAACACTTGATGTATGTCTTGCATGTGCTTATCTATGGTGACGATGGGATATCACGTGATCCAATTGATGTATGTTTTGGTGATCAACTTGCGAGTTCCATGACCTCGTGAACTTATGCGTAGGGGTTGGCACACGTTTTCGTCTTGACTCTCCGGTAGAAACTTTGGGGCACTCTTTGAAGTTCTTTGTGTTGGTTGAATAGATGAATATGAGATTGTGTGATGCATATCGTATAATCATACCCGCAGATACTTGAGGTGACATTGGAGTATCTAGGTGACATTAGGGTTTTGGTTGATTTTGTCTTAAGGTGTTATTCTAGTACGAACTCTATGATAGATTGAACGGAAAGAATAGCTTCATGTTATTTTACTACGGACTCTTGAATAGATCGATTAGAAAGGATGACTTTGAGGTGGTTTCGTACCCTACTATAATCTCTTCATTTGTTCTCCGCTATTAGTGACTTTGGGGTAACTCTTTGTTGCATGTTGAGGGATAGTTATATGATCCAATTATGTTATTATTGTTGAGGGAACTTCACTAGTGAAAGTATGAACCCTAGGCCTTGTTTCAACACATTGCAATACCGTTTGTGCTCACTTTTATCATTAGTTACCTTGGTGTCTTTATATTTTCAGATTACAAAAACCATTATCTACTATCCATATTGCACTTGTATCACCATCTCTTCGCCGAACTAGTGCACCTATACAATTTACCATTGTATTGGGTGTGTTGGGGACACAAGAGACTCTTTGTTATTTGGTTGCAGGGTTGTTTGAGAGAGACCATCTTCATCCTACGCCTCCCACGGAATTGATAAACCTTAGGTCATCCACTTGAGGGAAATTTGCTACTGTCCTACAAACCTATGCACTTGGAGGCCCAACAACGTCTACAAGAAGAAGGTTGTGTAGTAGACATCAAGCTCTTTTCTGGTGCCGTTGCTGGGGAGGTTAGCGCTTGAAGGTATATCTTTAGATCTTGCAATCGAATCTTTTTGTTTCTTGTTTTATCACTAGCTTACTTTATAAAAGAAAATTACAAAAAATGGAAATAAGGGTACCTCATATGATTCATCTTTTTAATATCTATCATGAAAATAAGGATTCCGATAATTGTCCTCAAGTGCTAGAAGAAGAAATCTATAAAATGTTTGGCACTAAATATTTGAATGATGAGCATGATTGCAATAATGTTAGTATGAATTCCTTGAATATCCATGATGCTAATGATATCTAAAGCCACAAGCTTGGGGAAGCTATGTTTGATGAAGATGAGGTCCCCCAAGTTTTGATGAGCAAATTTATTATGATGAAAGCATGCCTCCTATTTATGATTATTATATTGATGAAAGTGGATTTGTAGAGGTCATGACTTTATTTAGCGATGAATCCACTATTTCGGAAGAGGTTCCAATTGATTATGAGAACAAAGTTGCTATCTATGATGATTATTGTGATGACTTGTATGCTATTAAAAATAATGATAACCATGAAACTTGTCATCATGATTTTA
The DNA here is from genome assembly GCF_002162155.2 of Triticum dicoccoides. Taxonomy (NCBI): domain Eukaryota; kingdom Viridiplantae; phylum Streptophyta; class Magnoliopsida; order Poales; family Poaceae; genus Triticum; species Triticum dicoccoides. The sequence goes on from NC_041380.1 coordinate 588,100,278, forward strand.
GTTTTCAATTGGATTATGCCTCACATGATAAATATTTTGTTGAGTTTACTCCCACTACTATTCCGAATGAGAAGAATTTTGCTTATGTGGAGAGTAGTAAATTTTCTATGCTTGTAGATCATGAAAAGAATGCTTTATGTGATAGTTATATTGTTGAATTCATTCATGATGCTACTGAAAATTATTATGAGGTAGGAATATATGCTTGTATAAATTGCAATAATATCAAGTTTCCTCTCTATGTGCTTAAAGTTTTGAAGTTATGCTTGTTTTACCTTCCTATGTTAGTTGATTATTGTTCCCATAAGTTGTTTGCTCACAGAATACCTATGCATTGGAAGTGGGTTAGACTTAAATGTGCTAGCCATATTCTTCATAATGCTCTCTTTATGTTACAATTCTTATCTTTTATGTGAGCATCATTGAAATCATCATGCCTAGCTAGGGGCGTTAAACGATAGCGCTTGTTGGGAGGCAACCCAATTTTATTTTTGTTCCTTGATTTTTGTTCCTATTTAGTAATAAATTAATCATCTATCCTCTGTTATGATTTTTTTATGTTTTAATTAGTGTTTGTGCCAAGTAAAGCCTTTAGGATCTTCTTGGGTGATTGTTATTTGATCATGTTGTAAAAAACAGAAAGTATGCGCTCACAAGAATAATTTTCATTTTTTACCAGAGAGCTATAAAATACAATTCCACTTGAAGTAGATCATTAAAAAAATTGCCTAGGACTTCCTATTTTCTCGGGAGTTTTGGAGTTACAGAAGTATTCAGAACCTACAGATTACTACAGCCTGTTCTGTTTTTGACAGATTCTGTTTTCTATGTCTTGTTTGCTTATTTTGATGAATCTATGAGCAGTATCAGAGGGTATGAACCATAGAGAAGTTGGAATACAGTATATATTACACCAATATGAATTTAGAATGAGTTCACAACAGTACCTAAGTGGTGATTTATTTTCTTATACTAACGGAGCTTACGAGTTTTTTTGTTAAGTTTTGTGTTGTGAAGTTTTCAAGTTTTGGGTAAAGATTTGATGGACTATGGAATAAGGAGTGGAAAGATCCTAAGCTTGGGGATGCACAAGGCACCACAAGGAAATATTCAAGGATAACTAAGATCCTAAGCTTGGGGATGCCCTGGAAGGCATCCCCTCTTTCGTCTTTGTTCATCGGTAACTTTACTTGGAGCTATATTTTTATTCATCACATGCCATGTGTTTTGCTTGGAGTATCAATTTATTTTGTTAGGATTTGCTTGCTTTTATTTAGAACAATGTTTTGCATCTTTTATTTCAATAAAAGTGGCATTGATAGCCTTTACTATGCCTATTTTACAAGTCCACATGTTGCTGTTTGAAAACAGAAAGTTTACCGCTGTTGCAAAAATTGCTAGAAAAGTCAGAATGTGATAAAATGTTGAAACATTTTGCATAATAAGCTCTGATAAATTTACTACAGTGGGAATTTTATTTCATAATTTTTGGAGGTAGGGAAGTATGGATCTTGCTGCACTCTTTACAGACTGTCCTGTTTAGGCAGATTGCTATTATGTTTGCATTGTTTGCATATGTTTGCTTCTTTAATGAATCTATTTGAGGATAGGACTATTAAATATGCAGGGCATTTAGTATGAAATGTTGAATAATAATTTTAGTGATTTGCTACAGTAGAGTATGATAAGGTTTTTGCATTGGTTTATACTAACTTATCTCACGAGTCCTTGTTGAGTTTTGTGTGGATGAAGCTTTTGAGATTTAGGGAGACCGTGATATGAGAGGAATTAAGGAGACACAAAAGCTCAAGCTTGGGGATGCCCAAGGAATCCCAAGACAATATTTGAAGAGGTCTCAAGTGTCTAAGCTTGGGGATGCCCCGGTTGGCATACCACCTTTCTTCTTCAACAACTATCGGTTAGTTTCGGTTGGTCCTAAGTTTTTGCTTCTTCACATGATGTTTGCCATTCTTAGAATGTCATTTTACTTTGTTTTGCTTGCTGTTTGAATAAAATATCAAGATCTGAAATTATTAAATGGGAGAGTTTTCACATAGTTGCATAATTATTCAACTACTCATTGATCTTCACTTATATCTTTTGGAGTAGTTTGTCATTTGCTCTAGTGGTTCACTTATATCTTTTAGAGCATGGTGGTGGTTTTATTCTATAGAAATAATTGTTATCTCATGAATCACTTATATTATTTTGAGAGTCCTTTATAACAAGCATGGTAATTTGCTTTAGATATAATAAAAAACTTTCATATAAAGTGCATTGAATACTATGAGAAGTTTGATACTTGATAATTGTTTTGAGATATGGAGATGGTGATATTAGAGTCATGCTAGTTGAGTAGTTGTTAATTTGAGAAATACTTGTGTTAAAGTTTGTGATTACCATAGCATGCACGTATGGTGAACCGTCATGTGATGAAGTCAGAGCATGCTTTATTTATTGATTGTCTTCCTTATGAGTGGCGGTCGGGAACGAGCGATTGTCTTTTCCTACCAATTTATCCCCCTAGGAGCATGCACGTAGTACTTTGTTTCGATAACTAATAGATTTTTGCAATAAGTATGTGAGTTCTTTATGACTAATGTTGAGTCCATGGATTATACGCACTCTCACCCTTCCACCATTGCTAGCCTCTATAGTACCGTGCAACTTTCGCCGGTACCATAAACCCACCATTTATCTTCCTCAAAACAACCACCATACCTACCTATTATGGCATTTCCATAGCCATTCCGAGATATATTGCCATGCAACTTTCCACCGTTCTGTTTATTATGACATGCTTCACCATTGTCATATTGCTTTGCATGATCATGTAGTTGCCATTGTATTTGTGGCAAAGCCACCGTTCATAATTCTTTCATACATGTCACTCATGAGTCATTGCACATCCCGGTACACCACCGGAGGCATTCATATAGAGTCATATCTTGCTCTAAGTATCGAGTTGTAATTCTTGAGTTGTAAGTAAATAAAAGTGTGATGATCATCATTATTAGAGCATTGTCCCAAGTGAGGAAAGGATGATGGAGACTATGATTCCCCCACAAGCCGGGATGAGACTCGGGACGAAAAAAAGAGAAGGCCCAGAAAAAAGAGAGAAAAAGAGAGAAGGGGCAATGCTACTATCATTTTACCACACTTGTGCTTCAAAGTAGCACCATGATCTTCATGATAGAGAGTCTCCTATGTTGTCACTTTCATATACTAGTGGGAATCTTTCATTATAGAACTTGGCTTGTATATTCCAATGATGGGCTTCCTCAAAATGACCTAGGTCTTCATGAGCAAGCAAGTTGGATGCACACCCACTTAGTTTCTTTTTGAGCTTTCATACACTTATAGCTCTAGTGCATCCGTTGCATGGCAATCCCTACTCACTCACATTGATATCTATTAATGGGCATCTCCATAGCCCGTTGATACGCCTAGTTGATGTGAGACTATCTTCTCCTTTTTTGTCTTCTCCACAACCACCCTTCTATTCCACATATAGTACTATATCCATGGCCCACGCTCATATATTGCGTGAAGATTGAAAAAGTTTGAGAACACCAAAAGTATGAAACAATTGCTTGGCTTGTCATCGGGGTTGTGCATGATTTAAATACATTGTGTGGTGAAGATGGGGCATAGCCAGACTATATGATTTTGTAGGGATAGCTTGCTTTGGCCATGTTTTTTTGAGGAGACATGATTGCTTTATTAGTATGCTTGAAGTATTATTATTTTTATGTCAATATTAAACTTTTGTCCTGAATCTTATGGATGTGAACATTCATGCCACAAATAAAGAGAATTACTTAGAGAAATATGTTAGGTAGCATTCCACATAAAAAATTCAGTTTTTATCATGTACCTACTTGAGGACGAGCGGGAATTAAGCTTGGGGATTGATACGTCTCCAACGTATCTATAATTTTTGATTGCTCCATGCTATATTATCTACTATTTTGGACATTATTGGGCTTTATTATCCACTTTTATATTATTTTTGGGACTAACCTATTAACCGGAGGCCCAGCCCAGAATTGTTGTTTTTTGCCTATTTTAGGGTTTCGAAGAAAAGGAATATCAAACGGAGTCCAAACGGAATGAAACCTTCGGGAACGTGATTTCTAGGAAGATTATGATCCGGAAGACTTGGACCTATGTCAAGAAAAGAAACAGGAGGCCACAAGGTAGGGGGCGCGCCTACCCCCCCATGCGCGCCCTCCACCCTCATGGGCCCCATGTTGCTCCACCGACGTACTCCTTCCTCCTATATATACCTACGTACCCCCAAACGATCAGATACGGAGCCAAAAACCTAATTCCACCGCCGCAACTTTCTGTATCCACGAGATCCCATCTTAGGGCCTATTCCGAAGCTCCGCCGGAGGGGGCATCGATCATGGAGGGCTTCTACATCAACACCATAGCCTCTCCGATGAAGTGTGAGTAGTTTACCTCAGACCTACGGGTCCATAGTTATTAGCTAGATGGCTTCTTCTCTCTTTTTGGATCTCAATACAATGTTCTCCCCCTCTCTTGTGGAGAACTATTCGATGTAATCTTCTTTTTGCGGTGTGTTTTTTGAGACCAATGAATTGTGGGTTTATGATCAAGTCTATCTATGAACAATATTTGAATCTTATCTGAATTCTTTTATGTATGATTGGTTATCTTTGCAAGTCTCTTCGAATTATCAGTTTGGTTTGGCCTACTAGATTGATCTTTCTTGCAATGGGAGAAGTGCTTAGCTTTGGGTTCAATCTTGCGGTGTCCTTTCCCAGTGACAGTAGGGGCAGCAAGGCACGTATTGTACTTTTTCCATCGAGGATAACAAGATGGGGTTTTCTTCATATTGCATGAGTCTATCCCTCTACATCATGTCATCTTGCTTAAGGCGTTACTCTGTTTTTGACTTAATACTCTAGATGCATGATGGATAGCGGTCGATGAGTGGAGTAATAGTAGTAGATGCAGGCATGAGTCGGTCTAGTTGTCTCGGACGTGATGCCTATATACATGATCATACCTAGATATTCTCATAACTATGCTCAATTCTGTCAATTGCTCAACAGTAATTTGTTCACCCACCGTAGAATACTTATGCTCTCGAGAGAAGCCACTAGTGAAACCTATGGCCCCCGGGTCTATCTTTATCATATTAATCTCGTACTACTTAGTTATTTCCTTTGCTATTTACTTTGCCTTTATTTTACTTTGCATATTTATCACAAAAATACCAAAAATATTATCTTATCATATCTATCAGATCTCACTCTTGTAAGTGGCCTTATAAGGATTGACAACCCCTATTTGCGTTGGTTGCGAGGATTTATTTGTTTTGTGCAGGTACGAGGGACTCGCGCATAGCCTCGTACTGGATTGATACCTTGGTTCTGAAAAACTAAGGGAAATACTTACGCTACTTTGCTGCGTCATCCCTTCCTCTTCGGGGAAAACCAACGCAGTGCTCAAGAGGTGGCAGGGATGCTGATATGTCTCCAACGTATCTATAATTTTTGATTGTTCCATGCTATTATATTATCTATTTTGGATGTTTATGGGCTTTATTATGCACTTTTATATTATTTTTGGGACTAACCTATTAACCTAGAGCCCAGTGCCAGTTTCTGTTTTCTTGCCTATTTCAGTGTTTCGAAGAAAATGAATATCAAACGGAGTCCAAACGGAATGAAACCTTCGGGAAAGTTATTTTTGGAACGGAAGCAATCTAGGAGACTTGGAGTAGACGTCGGGGAAGCTTCAAGGTGGCCACAAGGCAGGGAGGCGCGCCTGCCCCCTGGGCGCGCCCCCACCCTCGTGGGCCCCTCGTGGCTCCCCTGACCGACTTCGCCTATATATGTCCATATACCCCCAAAACTTCGGGGAGCAGAATAGATCGGGAGTTCCACTGCCAGAAGCCTCAGTAGCCACCGAAAACCAATCTAGACCCGTTCCGGCACCATGCCGGAGGGGGGGGGGATCCCTCTCCAGTGGCCATCTTCATCATCCTGGCGCTCTCCATGACGAGGGGGACTAGTTCACCCTCGGGGCTGAGTGTATGTACCAGTAGCTATGTGTTTGATCTCTCTCTCGTGTTCTTGAGTTGGCACGATCTTGATGTATCACGAGCTATGCTATTATAGTTGGATCTTATGATGTTTCTCCCCCTCTACTCTCTTGTGATGAATTGAGTTTTCCATTTGAAGTTATCTTATCAAATTGAGTCTTTAAGGATTTGAGAACACTTGGTGTATGTCTTGCATGTGCTTATCTGTGGTGACAATGGGATATCGCGTGATCCACTTGATGTATGTTTTGGTGATCAACTTGCGAGTTCCATGACCTCATGAACTTATGCATAGGGGTTGGCACACATTTTCGTCTTGACTCTCCGGTAGAAACTTTGGGGCACTCTTTGAAGTTCTTTGTGTTGGTTGAATAGATGAATCTGAGATTGTGTGATGCATATCGTATAATCATACCCGCGGATACTTGAGGTGACATTGGAGTATCTACGTGACATTAGGGTTTTGGTTGATTTGTGTCTTAAGGTGTTATTCTAGTACGAACTCTATGATAGATTGAACGGAAAGAATAGCTTCATGTTATTTTACTACGGACTCTTGAATAGATCGATCGGAGAGGATAACTTTGAGGTGGTATCATACCCTAGCATAATCTCTTCGTTTGTTCTCCGCTATTAGTGACTTTGGAGTGACTCTTTGTTGCATGTTGAGGGATAGTCATATGATCCAATTATGTTATTATTGTTGAGGGAACTTTCACTAGTGAAAGTATGAACCCTAGGCCTTGTTTCAAAACATTGCAATACCGTTTGTGCTCACTTTTATCATTATTTACCTTGCTGTTTTTATATTTTCAGATTACAAAAACCATTATCTACTATCCATATTACACTTGTATCACCATCTCTTCGCCGAACTAGTGCACCTATACAATTTACCATTGTATTGGGTGTGTTGGGGACACAAGAGAGTCTTTGTTATTTGGTTGCAGGGTTGCTTGAGAGAGACCATCTTCATCCTACGCCTCCCACGAATTGATAAACCTTAGGTCATCCACTTGAGGGAAATTTGCTACTGTCCTACAAACCTCTGCACTTGGAGGCCCAACAACGTCTACAAGAAGAAGGTTGTGTAGTAGACATCACTCATCGTGGTGGCCGCCAGGATGATGAAGATGGCCACCGGTGATGTTTCCCCCTCCGGTAGGGTGCCAAAACAGGGTCTAGATTGGTTTTCGGTGGCTATAGAGCCTTGTGGTGGCGGAACTTATAATCTAGGGTTATTTCTGATGGTTTCTCTATTTATAGGATTTTTTGGCGTCGGTTTCACACGAAGATGGGCCTCGAGGTGAGCACAACCCACCGGGGCAAGCCTAGCCCACCAGGCGTGCCCTGGTAGGTTGTGCCCTCCTCAGGGCTCTTCTTTCCCTCCCACAAAGCTTCAGGGGTCACTTTTGTTTCAAAAATCGTCAAAAAGTTTCAGCTCATTTGGAGAACTTCCATTTCTACACAAAAAACAACACCACGGTAGTTCTGCTGAAAACAACGTCAGTCTGGGTTACTTATGCAAATCATACCAAAACCATATAAAATTGTTGTACACATGGCATGAATACTTCATAAATTATAGATACGTTGGAGACATATCATTTAGCATGTTCCTTTATCCTAACAGGGATGGTTTCTCAATATAAGCAGTAGGAACAACTAGATCAACATTATAAAGTATAGTTTCTTCTTTAGCTAGTACTGGTTCCTTAATTTCTTCTTTAATAGGTGGGTGATATTTAAACCACTTCTCTTTAGGGAGATCAACATGAGTAGCAAATGATTCAAAAAAGGAGGCTACTATCTCGGAGTCCAGCCCATATTTAGTGCTAAACTTTTGAAAAGCATCGGTATTCATAAAAGATTTAACACAATCATACTTTAGCTTAATACCTGTCTCTTTACCTTCATCGAGTTCCCAATCTTCAGAGTTGCATTTAATTATTTCCAAAGGATCCCACCGGAATTCAATAGTCTTCTTTATAAAATAACCAACATAAGAAGTATCGAGCATGGATCGATCATTATGAGAAAGCCGAGCATAAAAATTCTGGATAATAATTTCTCTTGATAGCTCATGATTGGGGCATGAATATAACATTGACTTAAGCCTCCCCCAAGCTAGAGCGATACTTTCTCCTTCACGTGGCCAAAAATTATATATGTAATTCCGATCACGATGAACTATATGCATATGATACAATTTTTGGTGGAACTCCAATTTCAATCGATTCCAATTCGAAGATCCAATACCATTACATAGCCTATACCATGCCAATGCCTTTCCCTTAAAAGATAAAGGGAAAACCTTCTTCGTAACTTCATCTCCGAGCAAACCTGCAAGCTCGAACAATCCACAAATTTGTTCCACATATATCAAGTGCATATCAGGATGTTCAGTTCCATCTCCTACATAAGGATTAGCTAGCAGTTGTTCTATCATACCCGAAGGAATTTCATATTCAATATTTTCAGTAGGTGCAGTGGGTTGAGGGGTAGCTAATTGTGGTTCCGGTCGAGGTGAAGATACCCCAAACAAACCCCTCAAAGGATTGTTTTCCATAGTAACAAGTGGCAGTAAATTTTAGCACACTAGATAAATGTTTCCTTACCAAATTCTACTTACCAAAGGCGCTTCACTTCCCGGCAATGGTGCCAGAATATAGCCTTGATGACTCACAAGTATAGGGGATCAATTGTAGCTCTTTTCGATAAGTAAGAGTGTCGAACCCAACGAGGATCAGAAGGAAATGACAAGTGGTTTTCAGCAAGGTAATGTCTGCAAGTGCTGAAATTGTAAGTAGCAGAGTAGTTTGATAGCAAGATAATTTGTAACGAGCAAGTAAGGATAATAGTAGCAAAAGTGCAGCAAGGTAGCCCAATCCTTTTGAGGCAAAGGACATGCCAAAAAGGTCTCTTATAATAAGCAAAGTGTTCTTGAGGGTACACGGGAATTTCATCTAGTCACTTTCATCATATTGGTTCGATTTGTGTTCACTACTTTGATAATTTGATATGTGGGTGGACCGGTGCTTAGGTGTTGTTCTTACTTGAACAAACCTCCTACTTATGATTAACCCTCCCGCAAGCATCCACAACTATGAGAAAAATATTAAGAATAAATTCTAACCATAGCAGTAAACTTTTGGATCCAATCGGTCCCTTACGGAATAGCGCATAAACTAGGGTTTAAGCTTCTGCCACTCTCGTGACCCATCATCTAATTGCCCTCCACAATGTATTCCCTTAGGCCCAAATTTGGTGAAGTGTCATGTAGTCGACGTTCACATGACACCACTATGGAAATCACAACATACATACTATCAAAATATCGAACACATATCAAGTTCACATGATTACTTGCAACATGATTTCTCCCGTGACCTCAAGAAAAAAATTAACTACTCACAAGTGATAAACATGCTCAAGATCAAAGGGGTATTAAATAGCATAATGGATCTAAACATATAATCTTCCGCCAAATAAACCATATAGTAATGAACTACAAGATGTAATTAACACTACTAGTCACCCACAAGCACCAATCTATAGCTCCGGTAACAAGATTGAACACAAGAGATGAACTAGGGTTTGAGATGGAATGGTGCTGTTGAAGATGTTGATGGAGATAGCCCTCCCCAAGATGGGAGAGTTGTTGGTGATGATGGTAGATCGTGCTCTTATGATTGAAGGGAAGCAGCAGCAAATTGAGAATCGCAAAAGGAGGTATGGACAAGGGAAGTACAATTCAAGAGCCCAGCAGAAGCCACGTTTTACCCCTAGACCGGGAGGACATTTTCAGCATACCCATGGAGGAGGTAGCTCGCACAATCACAATGGCACCAAGAATGGTAATGGCAATGGAGGAAGCAACGGCCAAAATCGCACCAACCCCTCAACCCCAGCCAAGAAGGACCTGAGCCAAGTCACTTGCTTTAAGTGTCAAAAGACCAGACTTTATGCCAATGAATGTCCTGAAGGCCAAAATGGCAATGGAAGTTCTGGGAAGAAGCCGAACCCTTTCAACAGGGGACAGGTGAACAACGTTAGCGTGGAGGAGGTTGAAGCTCAGCCTGATGCAGTAATAGGTAAGTTTTTGGTTAAGTCATTTACTGCACTCGTTCTTTTTGATACTGGTGCATCGCATTCATACATATCAAGGGGATTTGTGGATAAGTATAACCTATCAACCCAAGCCCTTAGGTCACCCATGTTAGTAACCTCGCCTGGAGCAGAGTATGTGGCTAGTCTATGGTGTGATCGGTTACCATTAAGGATTGGTAACTATGTTTTTTCCCTCAGACCTAATAGTATTGGAATCCCAAGGATTGGATGTGATATTAGGCATGGATTGGTTATCAAAGTATGAAGGGAATATTGAATGTGCTAGTAAGTCAATTTTGCTTACCACCACAGAAGGGAGAAGGATCAAGTATGTATCCCGGCATGTGCCAAAGAGGACTCAAGTAAATTGCCTAACAGGAGTTGTGCAGGAGGAAGTACCAGTAGTGAAGGATTTCCCTGATGTATTTCCAGAAGAGTTGCCAGGCATGCCACCGGATAGAGATATTGAGTTTTTGATTGAGCTATTGCCAGGCACAGGGCCAATTTCAAAGAGACCATATAGGATGCCAGCAAAGGATTTGGTGGAAATTAAGAAGCAGATTAAGGAGTTACTGGATAAGGGATATATCCGCCCAAGTTCTTCACCTTGGGGATCACCGGTACTTCTAGTGGAGAAGAAGGATGGATCGTTAAGGATGGTTGTTGATTATCGAGGATTGAATGAAGTAACGATCAAGAACAAGTATCCACTACCGATGATCAATGATCTGTTTGATCGATTGCAAGGAGCTAAGGTATTTTCCAAGATCGATCTGCGATCAGGATACCACCAGTTGAAGATTCGAGAACAAGATATACCGAAGACAACTTTTACCACCAGGTATGGGCTGTACGAGTATACCGTTATGTCATTTGGTCTGACTAATGCACCTGCCTATTTTATGAACATGATGAACAAAGTATTCATGGAGTTTTTGGATAAGTTCGTCGTGGTGTTCATTGATGATATCCTGGTTTACTCGAAGAATGAAGAGGAGCATAAGGAACATTTGCGACTAGTACTTGGAAAGCTCAGAGAACATCAATTATATGCCAAGTTCAACAAATGTGAGTTTTGGATGAAGGAAGTAAGATTCCTCGGACACATTATATCTGGCGAAGGTATAGCAGTCAATCCCACTAAATTTGATACCGTGACCAAGTGGGAAGCCCCAACAACAGTTGGAGAGATCCGGAGTTTTCTTGGACTCGCAGGATACTACCGGAGATTTATTGAGAATTTCTCAAAGATTGCGAAGCCTATGACTGAGTTGTTGATGAAAGATACCAAGTTCGTATGGACGGAGGAATGTGAGGCTAGTTTCCAGGAGTTGAAGAAACGCTTGGTTACCTCACCAGTGTTGATTTTTCCAGACCAGACCAAAGATTATGAGGTGTATTGTGACGCTTCACGTCGAGGACTTGGAGCAGTGCTTATGCAAGAAGGGAGAGTTGTTTCATATGCCTCAAGACAACTGAAACCTCATGAGTTGAATTATGCCACGCATGATTTGGAGTTAGCAGCCGTAGTGCATGCTTTGAAAACATGGAGGCATTTCCTCATTGGAAATCATTGTGAGGTGTACACGGATCATAAGAGTTTGAAGTACATTTTCACACAGAAGGAGTTGAATCTCAAACAAAGGAGATGGTTGGAGCTCATCAAGGATTATGATATGAGATTGCATTATCACCCCAGAAAAGCTAATGTAGTAGCTGACGTATTAAGCCATAAGAGCCATGTCAATACATTAATGACGGGAGAAATACCCAAGGCGTTAGCAGAAAATCTTCGAGAGTTATGTTTAGAAATAGTTCCGAGAGGCTATGTAGCAGCATTGGAGATTCAGTCAACTTTGATGGATAGAATCAGAGAAGCTCAGAAGACTGACAAAGAAATTGCCGCTATTAAGGAGAAACTTAGCAAAGGAAAAGCTAAGGGATTTCGTGAGGATGAGCACGATACCCTATGGTTTGAAGACCGCGTTTACGTGCCCAATGACCCGGAGATCAGGGAGTTGATACTGCAAGAGGCACACGACTCACCGTATTCGATTCACCCAGGAAATACCAAGATGTATTTGGATTTGAAAGATATTTTCTGGTGGACCGGAATGAAGAAGGATATTGCGGAGTATGTAGCAGTTTGTGATGAATGTCAGAGAGTAAAGGCAGAGCATCAGAAGCCAGCAGGATTGTTACAACCAATGCCGATACCCGAATGGAAGTGGGATAAGTTAGGCATGGATTTTATCACGGGATTGCCTAGGACTCGTTCAGGCTATGACTCAATTTGGGTTGTAGTCGATCGATTGACGAAAGTAGCTCATTTCATCCCAGTAAAGACCACTTACACCAGTGCTAAGTTGGCAAAGATATACATGACCAGGATCGTATGTTTGCATGGAGTTCCAAGGAGTATCGTATCAGATAGAGGAACCCAGTTTACCTCAAAGTTCTGGAAGCAGTTGCATGAAACTTTGGGTACCAGGCTAGAATTCAGTCCAACTTTTCATCCACAGACAGATGGACAGACCGAGAGAGTTAATTAGATTTTCGAGGATATGCTGAGAGCTTGTGCGCTAGATTACAGATCTAGTTGGGACGATAATTTGCCATATGCAGAGTTCTCTTATAACAACAGTTACCAAACCAGTTTAAAGATGGCCCCTTTCGAAGCATTATACAGAAGAAGGTGCAGGACACCGTTGTCATGGGATGAAGTTGGAGACCGCCAGTTGTTTGGACCTGACTTGATTAAAGAGTCTGAACAGAAGGTGAAATTGATTCGCGATAGGCTCAAGGTAGCTCAATCCAGACAGAAAAGTTATGCAGATTCTAAACGCAAGGAGACAGTTTACGAAGTCGGAGATAGAGCTTATCTTCGAGTATCTCCACTTCGGGGAACAAAGCGTTTTGGAGTTAAAGGGAAGTTAGCGCCACGATTTGTAGGACCATATCGAGTTTTGGAGCGTATGGGAGAAGTGGCCTACAAGTTGGAATTGCCCGAAGGATTGCCAGGAGTTCATGATGTGTTCCATGTTTCTCAGTTAAAGAAGTGTCACGCGGAGATGGCTGACATACCGTTGAGAGACACAGTGCCTTTGGAAACTATTCAGTTGGATAATGATTGACATACGAGGAGAAACCAGTTAAGATTCTCGGGTTTGCCAGCCGAGTTACTCGCAGCAGGGTTATCAAGTTTTGCAAGGTTCACTGGAGCCACCACACAGAGGATGAAGCCACCTGGGAACGAGAGGAAGATTTGCTCAAGGACCACCCTCACCTATTTTTTAGCCAACCCGAATCTCAAGGGCGAGATTCATCTTAAGGGGGGTAGGTTTGTAACATCCCAAATTTTCAATTTGGAATGTTATACATTAGATCATCATTGCATATCATATTTTATTTTGCATTTTGGCTGATCCTAGAAATTCTACGCAACTCAATGACCCACGGAGAGAGCTGGGGATTTCGTTATTTTCATATTTGAGTTTTCTCAAATTTTGAGAATAGGATCATTTGATTTTATTTATTTTATCATCAATTATTTCTATTACAAAAATATAAGAGAGGGAATAAAATGACTTTCCCAAAATAAAGAAATATTGATGATTTAATAATAAAATCAAATAATATTTTATTTCAGAGTTTTTCGGTGTTTTATTTGAATTTAGGAAAAATGTGTGTTTTTCAAAATTGCATTTAGGTACCAAATAAATGTTCACCTTGTGTGGCTTGATTTTAGAAGCCCGTGAAAATTTATTTCGGAATTTTTGGAGTCTGTTTAGTATTTCTTTTTATTTTTCTTCTGCGCGTAACTAAAAAAAAACGCGCGCCGACCTACGGGCCGTGTCCGACCTGGACACCGGCCCGGGCAGGCTTTATAAGCCGGGGCAGCCCACCCGGGCAAACCCTAGCCGCCCCAGCCCCAAGCCGCTGCCGCCGCCGATGCTGACGCCCCGCCGCCTCCGCGTCGCCTCGCCGCCCGCCGCCGCCGCCGCACGCCGCCCGAGGTTTGCCGCCGCTTCGAAATCCGCGCTGTTTTTTTCCATAAAACCCTTTGGTTTTTTCGTCGGTTTTTTCCGTCGGGTTTTTTTAGATTCGTTTTTTAAATAGATTGGTTTTTCCGGTTTATTTAAATAGTGAGCATTCGTCCGTTCGTTCGTTTTAGCAAGCGTTCGTCATTTTTCTTTTTCTCGCATTTAATCCGCGATTTTTCTGATCGCGATTCATGATCCGATTTTCGTTTTAGTATAACTTTTCGCTCGTTTATCGGAATCAGGCGATTCAAGCGCGTGGAGTTTCGTCTCGAAACCCTCTATCCGTTTAACCAACTTAAACCAGATTTTGCTACTGTAAAATTTGCCCTAGATCCAGATTAGTAGAAGGAAGTTGTTTTCTTTCGCCGTTTGACTTTCGTTGCTTCGTTCGATTTGATTCTTTTTGCCAACCGGAGTTCTTAAGTTGAACCTTCTGGTTAGATCTCTTATTTGAGTCTTACCCATGCAGTAGATGAGTACTTATTATATGCTTGTTTGTTTGTCTGCAATAGAATACCCGGAGTGCGCCGCTTGTTACTTCGAATCTCTAGGTTTCGCGGATCATCAGCAAGGCAAGTAACACTTTGATCATATTCTACTACCCAGTTTTATTGCATTAGATCAATCCTCACACAATGCATGATTAGGATCTAACTAAATTGTGGGATGGGAAGTAGTTGAGGTAGTACCTATTACCTGTTTATTATCAAACCTTTGGGAGTTACTTCTACGTTTGCTTATTATGCCATGCTATGCTAGTAGACGTGGATTGGGTGAGTGATATCCATGACAGATGTGAGTTTGTTAATTAATGGTTTATCTAAGGTGGCAACTTAAACACACATCTGGGTGGATTGAGGCACCTGGGTATTCCAGGACTTGCCTGTTTTCTTTTGGACCGCCACCCAGGCTCAAAGGGATCATGAGACCATTCATACTAGAAACTTCCATGTGCAGCCACAAGCTATTATGGGCTCTAGCATAGTTGACTAAGTCGTGCGAACTCTTACAGTGGTAGACTAGCAGATGTAGGGGATGTAGGTGGTACGGTCTACCCGATCGTAAGGTGCTAGCGCTTTTGAAAGACTATGTCTTGGTCATCCGTCTTCTCAAACACCTTGTAGTGCGAGAAACCAAACGGAGGCGATCGAGTCTTGTGGGGAAAAGTGCAAACCTCTGCAGAGTGTAATAAACTAATCATGGTTAGCCGTGTCCCCGGTTATGGACATCTTGAGTATCTAGTACCTGGATTATCATGTGAATCTCAACATGTTACTCTAAATTAATTTTGTTGGGTTATGTTTAATGATGATGTTTAATTGGGATTGAGAATGCTGTCAACCATTCTCAATGTTTAACAACTACCATGATAGTTAAATAAATTTATTCCTTTGAAGTAGGGAAAAATTGGCTTTACGCAAAACTGTAACCATATAGCTTTACACTAGCCAAATATGCATATAGTATAGCTGTTTCATTCCATTACTCTCTATGTGTTACCTTGCCAGCATATTCCATGTGCTGACCCGTTTCGGGCTGCAACGTTAATGTTGCAGACTTTTCAGACGATGATTAAGGAGTTTTAGGTCGTGGTTCTATACTCAGTGATGCCGTTGGAGTTGATGGACTCACTTATCTTCCAAGCCTTCTGCTGTTATCGTTATTAGATGGCCTTAAGCCATATTTATTGTAATAAGTTCTCTTATGAGACACTCGATGTAATACGTGTGTGATTGCTACTCTGCTATAAATCCTCCGAGTACTGTGTGGTGTCAGCATTACTGATCCAGGGATGACACCGAAGCACAGAGACCAGACTGTTTGAGGTCTGGTTGCTACAGCTTGAGAGAGACCATCTTCATCCTACGCCTCCTACAGATTGATAAACCTTAGGCCATCCACTTGAGGGAAATTTGCTACTGTTCTACAAACCTCTGCACTTGGAGGCCCAACAACGTCTACAAGAATAAGGTTGTGTAGTAGACATCAAGCTCTTTTCTGGCGCCGTTGCCGGGGAGGTGAGTGCTTGAAGGTATATCTTTAGATCTTGTAATCGAGTCTTTTAGTTTCTTGTTTTATCACTAGTTTAGTTTATAAAAGAAAACTATAAAAATGGAATTGAGCTTGTCTCATACGCTTCACCTTTTTAATATCTTTCGTAAGTATGATGGAAAGGATAATTGTGCTCAAGTGCTAGAAGAAGAAATCTATAAATTTTTTGGCACTAAATATTTGAATGATGAGCATGATTGCAATGTTGTTAGTATGAATTCCTTGAATATCTATGATGCTAATGATATGCAAAGCCACAAGCTTGGGGAAGCTATGTTTGATGAAGATGATATTTTTTATCCCCCAAGTTTTGATGAGCAAATTTATTATGATGAAAGCATGCCTCCTATCTATGATGATTATTGTGATGACACGTATGCTTTAAAGAATAATAATAACAATGAACCTTGTCATCTTGTTCTTAATTTTCAATCACATGATAGTTATTTTGTTGAGTTTGCTCCCACTAGTATTAATGAGAAGAACCTTGCTTATGTCGAGAGTAGTAAATTTTCTATGCTTGTAGATCACGAAAAGAATGCTTTATGTGCTGGTTATATTGTTGAATTCATTTATGATGCTACTGAAAATTATTATGAGGGAGGAATATATGCTTGTAGGAATTGCAATAATATCAAGTTTCCTCTCTATGTGCTTAAAATCTTGAAGTTATGCTTGTTTTGCCTTCCTATGCTAGTTGATTATTGTTCCCACAAGTTGTTTGCTCACAAAATCCCTATGCATAGGAAGTGGGTTAGGCTTAAATGTGTTAGTCATATTCTTCATGATGCTCTCTTTATGTTTCAATTCTTATCCTTTATGTGAGCATCATTGAAATCATCATGCCTAGCTAGGGGCATTAAACGATAGCGCTTGTTGGGAGGCAACCCAATTTTATTTTAGTTCCTTGCTTTTTGTTCCTGTTTAGTAATAAATAATTCATTTATCCTCTGTTTAGATGTGGTTTTATGCTTTTAATTAGTTTTTGTGTCAAGTAGAACCTTTGGGAAGACTTGGGGAAAGTCTTGTTGATAATGCTGTAAAAAACAGAAACTTTAGCACTCACAAGAATTACTGCCATCTGTATTTGGAAAGTGATATTTAGTTAATTCTTTTTTCAGATGATTCATAGATAAATTCCTCACCTCCATCAATTTATTTGAGAATTTTATGAGTTCCATAAGTATACGTTTGATTCAGATTACTGCAGACTGTTCTGTTTTTGACAGATTCTGTTTTCAATGTGTTGTTTACTTATTGTGATGAATCTATGGCTAGTAAAAGAGTTTATAAACCATAGAGAAGTTGGAATACAGTAGGTTTAACACCAATATAAATAAATAATGAGTTCATTACAGTACCTTGAAGTGGTGATTTTTTTTATACTAACGGAGCTTATGAGTTTTTTGTTAAGTTTTGTGTTGTGAAGTTTTCAAGTTTTGGGTAAGGATTCGATGGACTATGAAATAAGGAGTGAAAAAAGCCTAATCTTGGGGATGACCAAGGCACCCCAAGGTAATATTCATGTATATCCAAGAGCCTAAGCTTGGGGATGCCCCGGAAGGCATCCCCTCTTTCGTCTTCGTTCATCGGTAACTTTACTTGGAGCTATACTTTTATTCACCACATGATATGTGTTTTGCTTGGAGTGTCAATTTATTTTGTTAATATTTGCTTTATGTTATTTAGAACAATGTTTTGCATATTTTGTTTCAATAAAAGTGGCATTGATAGCCTTTACTATGCCTATTTTAGAAGTCCACATGTTGCTGTTTGAAAACAGAAAGTTTACCGCTGTTGCAATAATTCCCTAGAAAAGTCAGAATGTGATAAAATGTTGAAACCTTTTGCATATTAAGATCTGATAAATTTACTACAGTTGTAATTTTCTTTAATAATTTTTGGAGCTAGGGAAGTATGGATGTTTCTGCATTCTTTACAGACTGTCCTGTTTAGGCAGATTGCTGTTATGTTTGCATTATTTGCATATGTTTGCTTCTTTAATGATTCTATTTGAGGATAGGACTATTAAATATGCAGAGGCATTTAGTATTCAATTTTGAATAATAGTTTTAGGGATTTTCTACAGTATAGTACGATAAGGTTTTGGCAATGGTTTATACTAACTTATCTCACGAGTCCTTGTTGAGTTTTGTGTGGATGAAGCTTTTGAGATTTAGGGAGACCTTGATATGAGAGGAATTAAGGAGACACAAAAGCTCAAGCTTGGGGATGCCCAAGGCACCCCAATATAATATTTCAAGAAGTCTCAAGCATCTAAGCTTGGGGATGCCCCGGTTGGCATCCCGCCTTTCTTCTTCAACAACTATCGGTTAGTTTCGGTTGATCCTAAGTTTTTGCTTCTTCACATGATGTTTGCCATTCTTAGAATGCCATTTTCTTTTGCTTTACTTGCTGTTTGAATAAAATACCAAGATCTGAAATTCTCAAATGTTAGAGAGTCTTCACATAGTTGCATAATTATTCAACTACTCATTGATCTTCACTTATATCTTTCATAGTAGTTTGTCATTTGCTCTAGTGCTTCACTTATATATTTTAGAGCATGGTGGTAGTTTTATTTTGAAGAAATAGATGAACTCTCATGCTTCACTTAGATTATTTTGAGAGTCTTAAACAGCATGGTAATGTGCTTAACCCTAATATGCTAGGTATACAAGAATAGTAAAAACTTTCTTATGAGTGTTTTGAATACTAAGAGAAGTTTGATGCTTGATGATTGTTTTGAGATATGGAGGTAATAATATCAAAGTCGTGCTAGTTGAGTAGTTGTGAAATTGAGAAATACTTATGTTGAAGTTTGCAAGTCCTGTAGCATGCACGTATGGTAAACATTATGCAACAAATTTGAAACATGAGGTGTTATTTGATTGTCTTCCTTATGAGTGGCGGTCGGGGATGAGCGATGGTCTTTTCCTACCAATCTATCCCCCTAGGAGCATGAGCGTAGTGCCGAGATTTTTGATGACTTGTAGATTTTTGCAATAAGTATGTGGGTTCTTTATTGAAGGAAATATGCCCTAGAGGCAATAATAAAGTTATTATTTATTTCCTTATATCATGATAAATGTTTATTATTCATGCTAGAATTGTATTAACCGGAAACATAATACATGTGTGAATACATAGACAAACAGAGTGTCACTAGTATGCCTCTACTTGACTAGCTCGCTGATCAAATATGGTTATGTTTCCTAACCATAGACATGAGTTGTCATTTGATTAATGGGATCACATCATTAGGAGAATGATGTGATTGACTTGACCCATTCCGTTAGCTTAGCACTTGATCGTTTAGTTTGTTGCTATTGCTTTCTTCATGACTTATACATGTTCCTATGACTATGAGATTATGCAACTCCCGTTTACCGGAGGAACACTTTGTGTGCCACCAAACGTCACAACGTAACTGGGTGATTATAAAGGTGCTCTACAGGTGTCTCCGAAGGTACTTGTTGGGTTGGCGTATTTCAAGATTAGGATTTGTCACTCCGATTATCGGAGAGGTATCTCTGGGCCCACTCGGTAATGCACATCACTATAAGCCTTGCAAGCATTGCAACTAATGAGTTAGTTGTGGGATGATGTATTACGGAACGAGTAAAGAGACTTGCCGATAATGAGATTGAACTAGGTATTGAGATACCGACGATCGAATCTTGGGCAAGTAACATACCGATGACAAAGGGAACAACATATGTTGTTATGCGGTTTGACCGATAAAGATCTTCGTAGAATATGTAGGAGACAATATGAGCATCCAGGTTCCGCTATTGGTTATTGACCGGAGATGTGTCTCGGTCATGTCTACATAGTTCTCGAACCCGTAGGGTCTGCACGGTTAAAGTTCGATGACGGTTATATTATGAGTTTATGTGTTTTGATGTACCGAAGGAGTTCGGAGTCCCGGATGAGATCAGGGACATGACGAGGAGTCTTGAAATGGTTGAGACATAAAGATCGATATATTGGACGACTATATTCGGACATCGGAAAGGTTCCGAGTGATTCGGGTATTTTCGGGAGTACCGGGGAGTTACGGGCATTCGTATTGGGCCTTAATGGGCCATACGGGAAAAGAGAGAAAGGCCTCAAAGGTTGGCTGCACCCCTCGCCATGGGCTGGTCTGAATTGGACTAGGGAGGGGGGCGCCCCCTTCCTTCCTTCTCCTTTTTCCTTCCCTTTCCTTCCCTCCTACTCCTACTACTTGGAAGGGATCCTAGTTCTACTAGGAAAGGGGGAATCCTACTCCCGGTGGTAGTAGGACTCCCCTAGGGCGCGCCATAGAGAGGGACGGCCCTCCCCCTCCTCCACTCCTTTATATACGGGGGCAGGGGGCACCCCAAAGATACAACAATTGATCCTTTGGATCTCTTAGCCGTGTGCGGTGCCCCCCTCCACCATAATCCACCTCGGTCATATCGTAGCGGTGCTTAGGCGAAGCCCTGCATCAGTAGAACATCATCATCGTCACCACGCCATCGTGCTGACAGAACTCTCCCTCAAAGCTCGGCTGGATCGGAGTTCAAGGGACGTCATCGAGTTGAACGTGTGCAGAACTCGGAGGTGCCGTGCGTTCGGTACTTGATCGGTCGAATCGTGAAGACATATGACTACATCAACCGCATTGTGCTAAAGCTTCCGCTTTCGGTCTACAAGGGTACGTGGACACACTCTCCCCTCTCGTTGCTATGCATCACCATGATCTTGCGTGTGCGTATGAAATTTTTGAAATTACTACGTTCCCCAACAGTGGCATCCGAGCCAGGTTTTATGCGTAGATGTCATATGCACGAGTGGAACACAAGTGAGTTGTGGGCGATATAAGTCATACTGCTTATCGGCATGTCATAGTTTGGTTCGGCGGTATTGTTGGATGAAGCGGCCCGGACCGACATTACGTGAGACTGGTTTTACCGTCGTGCTATGCACACAGGTGACTAGCGGGTGTCAGTTTCTCCAACTTTAGTTGAACCGAGTGTGGCTACGCCCGGTCCTTGCGAAGGTTAAAACAGCACCAACTTGACAAACTATCATTGTGGTTTTGATGCGTAGGTAAGAACGGTTCTTGCTCAGCCCATAGCAGCCACGTAAAACTTGCAACAACAAAGTAGAGGACGTCTAACTTGTTTTTGCAGGGCATGTTGTGATGTGATATGGTCAAGACGTGATAAGATATAAGTTGTTGTATGAGATGATCATGTTTTGTTGAAGTTATCGGCAACTGGCAAAAGCCTTATCGTTGTCTCTCTATTGCATAAGATGCAGTACCAAATAATTGCTTTACTTTATCGCTATGTGATGGCAATAGTTGCAAGAGCAATAGTTGGCGAGACGACCATGTGACGACACATTGATATAGATCAAGATGATGGAGATCATGGTGTCATGCCGGTGACGATGGAGATCATGACGATGCTTTGGAGATGGATATCAAAGGCACAAGATGACCATGGCCATATCATGTCACATATTATGATTGCATGTGATGTTTATCTTTTATACATCTTATTTTGCTTAGTTCGGCGGTAGCATTATAAGATGATCCCTCACTAAATTATCAAAGTATAAGTGTTCTCCCTGAGTATGCACCGTTGCAAAAGTTCTTCGTGTTGAGACACCACGTGATGATCGGGTGTGATAGGCTCTACGTTCAAATACAACGGGTGCAAAACAGTTGCACACGCGGAATACTCATGTTAAACTTGACGAGCCTAGCATATAACAGATATGGCCTCGGAACACGGATACCGAAAGGTCGAGCATGAATCATATAGTAGATATGATCAACATAGTGATGTTCACCATTGAAACTACTCCATCTCACGTGATGATCAGACATGGTTTAGTTCATATGGATCACGTGATCACTTAGAGGATTAGAGGGATGTCTATCTAAGTGGGAGTTCTTAAGTAATATGATTAATTGAACTTTAATTTATCATGATTTTAGTCCTGGTAGTATTAGCATATCTATGTTGTAGATCAATAGCTCGCGATGTTGCTCCCCGTTTAATTTTTATATATTCCTAGAGAAAACTATGTTGAAAAATGTTAGTAGCAATGATGCGGATTGGATCCATGATCTGAGGATTAACCTTATTGCTGCACAAAAGTATTATGTCCTTGATGCACCGCTAGGTGACAGACCTATTGCAGGAGCAGATGCAGACATTATGAATGTTTGACAAAAGCTCGGTATGATGACTACTTGATAGTTTAGTGCACCATGCTTAGAACCGGGACTTCAAAAATGTTTTGAACGCCACAGAGCATATAAGATGTTCTAAGAGTTGAAATTGGTATTTCATACTCATGCCCGTGTCGAGAGGTATGAGACCTCTGACAGTACTTTGCCTACGAGATGGAGGAGAATTGCTCAGCTAGTGAGCATGTGCTCAGAATGTCTGAGTACTACAATCACTTGAATCAAGTGGGAGTTAATCTTCCAAATAAGATAGTGATTGACAGAGTTCTCCAGTCACTATCACCAAGTTGCTAGAACTTCGTGATGAACTATAATATGCAAGGATAATGGAAACGATTCCCAAGCTCTTCATGATGCTGAAATCGACGAAGGTAGAAATCAAGAAAAGCATCAAGTGTTGATGGTTAACAAGACCACTAGTTTAAAGAAAAGGGCAAAGGGAAAAGGGGAACTTCAAGAAGAACGGCAAGCAAGTTGCTGCTCAAGTGAAGAAGCCCAAGTCTGGACCTAAGCCTGACACTAAGTGCTTCTACTGCAAAGGAACTAGTCACCGGAAGCAGAGCTACCCCAAGTATTTGGCGGATAAGAAGGATGGCAAAGTGAACAAAGGTATATTTGATATATAAATTATTGATGTGTATATTACTAGTGTTCGTAGAAACCCCTCGGTATTTGATACTGGTTCAGTTGCTAAGAGTAGTAACTCAAAACGGGAGTTGCAGAATGAACAGAAACTAGTTAAGGGTGAAGTGACGATGTGTGTTGGAAGTAGTTCCAAGATTGATATGATCATCATCGCACACTCCCTATACTTTTGGGATTAGTGTTGAACCTAAATAAGTGTTATTTGGTGTTTGCGTTGAGCATGAATATGATTTGATCACATTTATTGCAATACGGTTATTCATTTAAGTTAGAGAATAATTGTTGTTCTGTTTACATGAATAAAACCTTATATGGTTACACACCCAATGAAAATGGTTCGTTGGATCTCGATCGTAGTGATACACATATTCATAATATTGAAGCCAAAAAATGCAAAGTTAATAATGATAGTGCAACTTATTTGTGGCACTGCCGTTTAGGTCATATTGGTGTAAAGCGCATGAAGAAACTCCATCCTGATGGGCTTTTGGAATCACTTGATTACGAATCACTTGATGCTTGCGAACCATGCCTCTTGGGCAAGATGACTAAAACGCCGTTCTACGGAACAATGGAGCGAGCAACAGATTTATTGGAAATCATACATACTGATGTATGTGGTCCGATGAATATTGAGGCATGCGGCAGGTATCATTATTTTCAGACCTTCACAGATGATTTGAGCAGATATGGGTATATCTACTTGATGAAACATAAAGTCTGAAACATTTGAAAAGTTCATATAATTTCAGAGTGAAGTAACAAGAAAATAAAATATGCGATCCTATCATGGAGGATAATATTTGAGTTACGAGTTTGGTCTTCGTTTGAAACAATGCGGAATAGTTTTGCAACTCACGCCACCTAGAACACCACAGCGTAATGGTGTGTCTGGACGTCATAAATGTACTTTATTAGATATGGTGTGATCTATGATGTTTCTTACCAATCTACCACTATCGCTCTGGGGTTATGCATTAGAGACAACTGCATTCACGTTAAAAAAGGGCACCATCTAAATCCGTTGAGATGACACCTTATGAACTGTGGTTTGGCAAGAAACCAAAGTTATCGTTTCTTAAAGTTTGGGACCGCGATGCTTATGTGAAAAAGTTTCAACATGATAAGCTCAAACCCAAATCGGAGAAATGTGTCTTCATAGGATACCCAAAGAGACAGTTGGGTACACCTTCTAATCACAAATCCGAAGGCAAAATATTTGTTGCTAAGAATGGATCCTTTCTAGAGAAAGAGTTTCTCTCGAAAGAAGTGAGTGGGAGGAAAGTAGAACTTGATGAGGTAACTATACCTGCTCCCTTATTGGAAAGTAGTTCATCATAGAAATCTGTTCCCGTGACTACTACACCAATTAGTGAGGAAGCTAATGATGATGATCATGTAACTTCAGATCAAGTTACTACCGAACCTCGTAAGGTCAACCAGAGTGAGATCCGCACTAGAGTGGTAAGGTAATCCTGTTCTGGAGGTCATGTTAATTGACCATGACGAACCTACGAACTATGAGGAAGCGATGATGAGCCCAGATTCCGCGAAATGGCTTGAGGCCATAAAAATCTGAGATGGGATCCATGTATGAGAACAAAGTGTGGACTTTGGTTGACTTGCCCGATGATCAGCAAGCCATAGAAAATAAATGGATCTTCAAGAGGAAGACGGACGCTGATAGTAGTGTTACTATCTACAAAGCTAGAATTGTCGCAAAAGGTTTTCGACAAGTTCAAGGTGTTGACTACGATGAGAGTTTCTCACTCATATCTATGCATAAGTCTGTCCGAATCATGTTAGCAATTACTGCATTTTATGAAATCTGGCAAATGGATAAACAAAACTGCATTCCTTAATGGATTTATTAAAGAAGAGTTGTATATGATGCAACCAGAAGGTTTTGTCAATCCTAAAGCTGTTAACAAAATATGCAAGCTCCAGCAATCCATCTATGGACTGGTGCAAGCATCTCGGAGTTGGAATATACGCTTTGATAAGTTAATCAAAGCATATAGTTTTATACGGACTTGCGGTGAAGCTTGTATTTACAAGAAAGTGAGTGGGAGCACTACAACATTTCTGATAAGTATATGTGAATGACATATTGTTGATCGGAAATAATGTAGAATTATTCTGCAAAGCATAAAGGAGTGTTTGAAAGGAGTTTTTCAAAGAAAGACCTCGGTGAAGCTGCTTACATATTGAGCATCAAGATCTATAGAGATAGATCAAGACGCTTGATAACTTTTTCAATGAGTACATACCTCGACAAGTTTTTGAAGTAGTTCAAAATGGAACAATCAAAGAAAGAGTTCTTGCCTATGTTACAAGGTGTGAAATTGAGTAAGACTCAAAGCCCGACCACGGCAGAAGATAGAAAGAGAATGAAAGTCATTCCCTATGCCTTGGCCATAGGTTCTATAAAGTATGCCATGCTGTGTACCAAATCTATTATATACCCTACACTGTTTTTGGCAAGGGAGTACAATAGTGATTTAGGTGTAGATCACTAGACAACGGTCAAAATTATCCCTAGTGGAATAAGGATATGTTTCTCGATTATGGAGGTGACAAAAAGGTTCGTCGTAAAGGGTTACGTCGATGCAAATTTTGACACTGATCCAGATGACTCTAAATCTCAATCTGGATACATATTGGAAGTGGGAGCAATTAGCTAGAGTAGCTCCGTGCAGAGCATTGTTGACATAGAAATTTGCAAAATACTTATGGATCTGAATGTGGCAGACCCGTTGACTTAACTTCTCTCACAAGCAAAGCATGACCACACCTTAGTACTCTTTGGGTGTTAATCACATAGCGAATGTGAACTAGATTATTGACTCTAGTAAACCCTTTGGGTGTTGGTCACATGTCGATGTAAACTATGGGTGTTAATCACATGGTGATGTGAACTATTGGTATTAAATCACATGGCGATGTGAACTAGATTATTGACTCTAGTGCAAGTGGGAGATTGAAGGAAATATGCCCTAGAGGCAATAATAAAGTTATTATTTATTTCCTTATATCATGATAAATGTTTATTATTCATGCTAGAATTGTATTAACCGGAAACATAATACATGTGTGAATACATAGACAAACAGAGTGTCACTAGTATGCCTCTACTTGACTAGCTCGCTGATCAAAGATGGTTATGTTTCCTAACCATAGACATGAGTTGTCATTTGATTAATGGGATCACATCATTAGGAGAATGATGTGATTGGCTTGACCCATTCCGTTAGCTTAGCACTTGATCGTTTAGTTTGTTGCTATTGCTTTCTTCATGACTTATACATGTTCCTATGACTATGAGATTATGCAACTCCCGTTTACCGAAGGAACACTTTGTGTACCACCAAATGTCACAACGTAACTGGGTGATTATAAAGGTGCTCTACAGGTGTCGCCGAAGGTACTTGTTGGGTTGGCATATTTCGAGATTAGGATTTGTCACTCCGATTGTCGGAGAGGTATCTCTGGGCCCACTCGGTAACGCACATCACTATAAGCCTTGCAAGCATTGCAACTAATGAGTTAGTTGCGGGATGATGTATTACAGAACGAGTAAAGAGACTTGCCAGTAATGAGATTGAACTAGGTATTGAGATACCGACGATCGAATCTCGGGCAAGTAACATACCGATGACAAAGGAAACAACGTATGTTGTTATGCGGTTTGACCGATAAAGATCTTCGTAGAATATGTAGGAGCCAATACGAGCATCCAGGTTCCGCTATTGGTTATTGACCGGAGATGTGTCTCGGTCATGTCTACATAGTTCTCGAACCCGTAGGGTCCGCACGCTTAAAGTTCGATGACGATTATATTATGAGTTTATGTGTTTTGATGTACCGAAGGAGTTCGGAGTCCCGGATGAGATCGGGGACATGACAAGGAGCCTCAAAATGGTCGAGACGCAAAGATCGATATATTGGACGACTATATTAGGACATCGGAAAGGTTTCGAGTGATTGGGGTATTTTCGGGAGTATCGGGGAGTTACGAGAATTCTTATTGGGCCTTAATGGGTCATACGGGAAAGGAGAGAAAGGCCTCAAAGGTTGGCCGCACCACTCCCCATGGGCTGGTCCGAATTGGACTAGGGAGGGGGGGCCTTCCTTCCTTCTCCTTTTTCCTTCCCTTTCCTTCCCTCCTACTCCTACTACTTGGAAGGGCTCCTAGTTCTACTAGGAAAGGGGGAATCCTACTCCCGGTGGGAGTAGGACTCCCCTAGGGCACGCCATAGAGAGGGCCGGCCCTCCCCCTCCTCCACTCCTTTATATATGGGGGCAGGGGGTACCCCAAAGACACAACAATTGATCCTTTGGATCTCTTAGCCGTGTGCGGTGCCCCCCTCCACCATAATCCACCTCGGTCATATCGTAGCGGTGCTTAGGCGAAGCCCTACGTCGGTAGAACATCATCATCGTCACCACGCCATTGTGCTGACGGAACTCTCCCTCAAAGCTCGGCTGGATCGGAATTCGAGGGACGTCATCGAGTTGAACGTGTGCAGAACTCGGAGGTGCCGTGTGTTCGGTACTTGATCGGTCGGATCGTGAAGATGTACTACTACATCAACCGCATTGTGCTAACGCTTCCGCTTTCGGTCTACGAGGTTACGTGGACACACTCTCCCCTCTCGTTGCTATGCATCACCATGATCTTGCGTGTGCGTAGGAAATTTTTGAAATTACTACGTTCCCCAACAGTGGCATCCGAGCCAGGTTTTATGCGTAGATGTCATATGCACGAGTAGAACACAAGTGAGTTGTGGGCGATATAAGTCATACTGCTTACCAGCATGTCATAGTTTGGTTCGGCGGTATTGTTGGATGAAGCGGCCCGGACCGACATTACACGAGACTGGTTTTACCGTCGTGCTATGCACACAGGTGACTAGCGGGTGTCAGTTTCTCCAACTTTAGTTGAACCGAGTGTGGCTACGCCCGGTCCTTGCGAAGGTTAAAACAACACCAACTTGACAAACTATCATTGTGGTTTTGATGCGTAGGTAAGAACGGTTCTTGCTCAGCCCATAGCAGCCACGTAAAACTTGCAACAACAAAGTAGAGGACGTCTAACTTGTTTTTGCAGGGCATGTTGTGATGTGATATGGTCAAGACGTGATAAGATATAAGTTGTTGTATGAGATGATCATGTTTTGTTGAAGTTATCGGCAACTGGCAAAAGCCTTATGGTTGTCTCTCTATTGCATAAGATGCAAGCGCCAAATAATTGCTTTACTTTATCGCTATGCGATGGAAATAGTTGCAAGAGCAATAGTTGGCGAGACGACCATGTGATGACACATTGATATAGATCAAGATGATGGAGATCATGGTGTCATGCCGGTGACGATGGAGATAGACGATGCTTTGGAGATGGATATCAAAGGCACAAGATGACGATGGCCATATCATGTCACATATTATGATTGCATGTGATGTTTATCTTTTATACATCTTGTTTTGCTTAGTTCGGCGGTAGCATTATAAGATGATCCCTCACTAAATTATCAAAGTATAAGTGTTCTCCCTGAGTATGCACCGTTGCGAAAGTTCTTCGTGTTGAGACACCACGTGATGATCGGGTGTGATAGGCTCTACGTTCAAATACAACGGGTGCAAAACAGTTGCACACGCGGAATACTCAGGTTAAACTTGACGAACCTAGCATATAACAGATATGGCCTCGGAACACGGATACCGAAAGGTCGAGCGTGAATCATATAGTAGATATGATCAACATAGTGATGTTCACCATTGAAACTACTCCATCTCACGTGATGATCGGACATGGTTTAGTTCATATGGATCGCATGATCACTTAGAGGATTAGAGGGATGTCTATCTAAGTGGGAGTTCTTAAGTAATATGATTAATTGAACTTTAATTTATCATGATTTTAGTCCTGGTAGTATTAGCATATCTATGTTGTAGATCAATAGCTCGCAATGTTGCTCCCCGTTTAATTTTTATATATTCCTAGAGAAAACTATGTTGAAAAATGTTAGTAGCAATGATGCGGATTGGATCCATGATCTGAGGATTAACCTTATTGCTGCGTTTGTTACTTGATCGGTCGGATCGTGAAGACGTACGACTACATCAACCGCGTTGTGCTAACGCTTCCGCTTTCGGTCTACAATGGTACGTGGACACACTATCCCCTCTCATTGCTATGCATCACCATGATCTTGCGTGTGCGTAGGAAAATTTTGAAATTACTATGTTCCCCAACATTTATGACTAATGTTGAGTCCATGGATTATACGCACTCTCACCCTTCCATCATTGCTAGCCTCTTCAGTACCGTGCATTGCCCTTTCTCACATTGAGAGTTGGTGCAAACTTCGCCGGTGCATCCAAACCCCGTGATATGATACGCTCTATCACACATAAACCTCCTTATATCGTCCTCAAAACAGCCACCATACCTACCTATTATGGCATTTCACTACAAGAAATATGTCATTATGACCTTCTGTCAGTGACCCTCGAAGAATTGGTCATAAATTTATGACCATTTTAGACCAATTGGTCAAAAGTTGTTCAGGGGGCTCCAAACCCTAAACCATTGCGACCATTTTGGTGAGAATGGTCGTAATTTCCTTACACGAAATGGTCACAAAGCAAATAGTGCTAGTCCGCTGCCTTATTTCTAGTTGTTAATGACCAATATAGATGGTCATAGCCTTGTAGATTGTGGTGGGTTGTTATGACTAGGCGCCATCTCATCAGTTTTGCCTATGTGTCATGTCCATGTGGCAGTTTTTGCCCTAGGTTGTGAAGCAACCTATATTTCTATCTTTCCCAAAATTCCCAAAAAAATCTCATAAATTCTTTGGGGCATATCTTCATCAAATATGTAAAAATCCTTCCTTGCCTAGTTCAAAACTAATTCAACAATATTCATTTTCCTATTCTATTCACAACAACACTTTATGAAGGAAGTGCTATTTATATATTCTTGATTGCCCTTGGAATTTTTGGGCACTCTTTCCTATCCAAATCATTACCGCATGACAAAATTCAGCTCCATTTGACTAGCAAATCTTCCTCGGCAAATTTCCAAAGTTTTTGTCCACCTAGAAGCATTGTGAAGGAAGTACCTTTTTTATATCTCTAAATGACATGAAATTTATACAGTTCCTTCATATGCCCAAATTATCACCCTCCTCCAAATTGCAGCTCAGTCAAATCATCTATGTGAGCCCAGGTTCAATTTATATTTTATGGCCAAATTGGCACGTTGCAAAGCAAGTGTTATATAGACCCCTCCTATTACCCTCAAACTTTTTGGGCACTCTTCCATACCCAAATCATTGCCACATAATAATATTCAGCTCAATTTTCCTAGTAAATCTTTCTCAGGAAATTTCCAAAGTTTCTACCTCGAGAGAAGCTTTGTGAAGGAAGTACTAGCTAGGCTTACCCAAATGATCTAAAAATTTACGAGCGCATGACCATACCTATGTAACCTACCTACACCAATTTTTAGCTCATTTCATTCATCCAATCTCTCTCACTAGTTTTCCCAAGTTTTTGTCCATAGAAGAGCATTGTGAAAGAAGTACTACTTTGGCATGTCAAAATGATATCAATTTTCTACAATGCTTTCCTATGCCCAAATAACCATCCTCCACCAAATTTCAGCTCAATCCATTCATTATTTTGAGCCCAGCTTCAACATTCATATTTTTGTCCAGTGTGGTAGTTTGCAAAGCAAGTACCACCTAGACTCCTCCTTTTGAGCTGAAAATTTGTGAAGACGGTCTTCTTAGTAACTAATCATCCTCAGCCAAAACTCACGCCCATTAGCCATGTACATTTCCCGTACCGCTAATCAAACACTTGGCTGCTAATTCATGTTTGAGCATCGATCGGTCTCCTCGTGAGAATCTTATGTTGTAATTTTCTTCCTAGCACCTACCTGGGGAGTGCCCAACCCACTAGACATGCCTAGGCTGCCCAGAACACTTGACAATGCCACGGTCACACGATGACCACGCGGCGGGCATGCGAGTTTACGCGCTCTAGAGTTGGGGGCCTCGGCCACTGCCCAAACCTCGACGTATCGCCACCAAACCATGTATTTATGATTAAATAGGTACTCATGTAACTATAAATGATTTTTGGAAAAAAATAAATAGTAAACTATGAGGCAGCTGCAGTTTAAATTTGACCCGCTTCCAACTAAATCGGCGGGAATTTGTCTTTTTCACCAGAGGTGGATCAAAACTTTTGACACTCAACCATTTTGTCAATTGTGCATTAAATATGGCCTAGTATTTTATAAAATTGATTTGTTCCAATTTTGCAACAAATATATGATAGGTCTTTCATAAAAAAACTCATTTCAGGCACTCGGAAAATGGAAAATGTATTTTCCGTGCAAAGAAAATGAAAACTCCCTTAGGCAACATTGTTTGGAATTCCAAGATGCACCCTTGTGCACAATATGAGATCATTTGAACAACTATGCCAAGAATGTGGCCATAAGATTGACTATTTGGCTTGAAAGCCATGAATCTTCACGCCTGATAGCTCATTTCTGAGAACACTTTTTAAAAATAATTGCCGTATTACAAGTTTATTATCTTTCTTGGAAACATGGTCGCATATAATGACACAATGCGAAGGATTTCCAATTTTTTGATTTTTTTTTGAATTTTTTATGCCCGTTTCAAAATGCGGTCAAAACGCGGGCTTGACCGTTCCTAGCTAGTGGTTGAATCTTGAAATTTTTTAGTGTTTCTCTGATTAAATAGATACTTATGTACCTAGAAAAGATTTTTGGAAAAAATAAAGAGCAAACTACGAGGCAACTACAGTTCAAATTTGACCCGCTTCCAACAGAATCGGCGGGAATTTGTCTTTTTCACCAGAGGTGGATAAAAACTTTTTACACCCAACCATTTGGTCAATTATGCATTAAATATGTCCTAGTATTTTAGAAAAATTATTTGGTCCAATTTTGCAACAATTATTTGGGAGGTCCTTCACAAAAAAACCTCCTTTTGGGCACTCGGAAAATGGAAAATGGTTCTTTCGTCCAAAGAAAAAGAAAACTTCCTTAGGCAACATTGTTTGCCATTCCAATATGCACTCTTGTGCACAATATGAGATCATTTGAACAAACTATGCCATGAATGTGGCCATAAGATTGATCATTTGGCTTGAAAGCCATTGATCTCCATACGTGATTGCTCGTTTTTGAGAACACTTTTTTAAAATAATTGCCGTATTACAAGTTTATTATTTTTCCTGGGAACTTGGCCACATATAATGAAACAATGCGAAGGTTTCCCAATTTTTTGATTTTTTTTGAATTTTTTATGCCCGTTTCAAAATGTGGTCAAAACGGCGGGAATGACCGTTCCTAGCTAGTGGTTATATCTTGGAATTTTTTTGGTGTTTCTCTGAATAAATAGATACTTATGTACCTAGAAATGATTTTTGGAAAAAATAAAGAGCAAACTACGAGGCAGCTACAGTTCAAATTTGACCCGCGTCCAACTAAATCGGCGAGAATTTGACTTTTTCACCAGAGGTGGATAAAAACTTTTTACACCCAACCATTTGGTCAATTGTGTATTAAATATGGCCTAGTATTTTAGAAAAATTATTTGGTCCAATTTTGCAACAATTATTTGGGAGGTCCTTCACAAAAAACCATCTTTTGGGCACTCAAAAAATGGAAAATGGTTCTTTCGTCCAAAGAAAAAGAAAACTTCCTTAGGCAACATTGTTTGCCATTCCAATATGCACCCTTGTGCACAATATGAGATCATTTGAACAAACTATGCCATGAATGTGGCCATAAGATTGATCATTTGGCTTGAAAGCGATTGATCTCCATACGTGATTGCTCGTTTCTGAGAACACTTTTTTAAAATAATTACCGTATTACAAGTTTATTATTTTTCCTGGGAACTTGGCCACATATAATGACACAATGCGAAGGTTTCCCAATTTTTTGTTTTTTTTTGAATTTTTTATGCCCGTTTCAAAATGCGGTCAAAATGGCGGGAATGACCGTTCCTAGCTAGTGGTTGAATCTTGGAATTTTTTTTGTGTTTCTCTGATTAAATAGATACTTATGTACCTAGAAATGATTTTTGGAAAAAATAAAGAACAAACTACGAGGCAGCTACAGTTCAAATTTGACCCGCTTCCAGCTGAATCGGTGGGAATTTGTCTTTTTCACCATAGGTGGATAAAAACTTTTTACACCCAACCATTTGGTCAATTGTGCATTAAATATGACCTAGTATTTTAGAAAAATGATTTGGTCCAATTTTCCAACAATTATTTGGGAGGTCCTTCACAAAAAACCCTCCTTTTGGCACTCGAAAAATGGAAAATGGTTCTTTCGTCCAAAGAAAAAGAAAACTTCCTTAGGCAACATTGTTTGCCATTCCAATATGCACCCTTGTGCATAATGAAAATGTTTATTTTTGAATTTCTCATATCATAAAACTGTTTATATGATTTAACACCTTTTTTTGAAAAAAAATATGGTTCAACACCTTATTTTTAGTCGATTACGACCAATTTAGAAGGTCATAATGTGTACTGGGTTCTGATTGGCCCATGGGCATGTCACGCGGATCGTGCTCAAACACCGTCGGATGCTCTCGGATCCGACAGCAGCCCTTTATCCCTCACCCCCCTCTTTGTCTAAAAAAAAACTCCCTCAACTTCTCACCCTAGGAACCCTAGGGCTCCAGATCTGCCACCCACCCCGACCCTCCCCTCGTCTCCCACATCGTCGCCGCCACCCCGATCTCTCCCCTCGTCTCCCACATTGCCGATCCACCCCGAGCCCTGCCGCCGGCCATCTCACGCTCCCCCTCCCCCGGCGCCGCGGCCCCCACCTTCTCCTTCCTCTCCCAAGGGAAGGGAAGCAAGGGAACAGAAGGAAGGGAAAGCCGGCAAGGAGTTCGGTCAAGCGCCCAGATCCACGCCGCCATTGTCGACCTGATCCGTGTCCTCGACCTCGCCGCCGCCAACAAGTCCGCCAATGAGCTCTCCTCGCACTAGCGCAAGGTCTTCCGCGTCGCTGACCACGCCGGGGTCGCGCTCGCCGGCCTCACCGCCGACGGCCGCGTCCTCTCCCGCTTCCTCCGCAACGAGTGCATCAACCACGCCTTCATATACAACGCACCGCTCCCCATCTCCAGGCTCGCGCTCCGCCTCGCCGACAAGGCTCAGGTCCGTCCCCGTCTCCCGTCCCCATCCCCTTTGCGATTTTCCTGCCCCGATCTGCCCCCACGCTTAGGGTTTCGTGCCAGAGGGGTACCTTAGCCTTAGGGGCTGCTACCACCGCCTCCTCCCTCCCCGCGCCTGCGGCAAGCGCTCCTCGGCACCCCTCCTTGTGTCGTTAGATCCCCTCGCCGTGAGTTCCGTGCTCCCCTGATTCTGATTTCCTAGTGTCCTCATAATCCCTTGGTGCCTGATAGATGCTAGGGTTACCTATCCTTCGATGTGTGTTAGTCTGACTGATGGGACGCCCTGCTGTTTATGCTGCCGTGCCCCGTATTAGGGTTCAATTCGATGCAATTTCATGCAATACTATTAGGGTTCAATTTGTTCGGCTCTATTTCATTGCAATCCTAAATACAAGATGGATACTCTGCCACGCTGTGTTGTTTTGCTATGCTTTATCGATTTTGATGTATGATTCGAATTCCGTATCAACTACACCTCTGCCCCATACTTCTTTCTATGTCAAAACATGTGTCTGTTGTAGGTAGTTTACTGCTCTGGTTAATTTTCAGCCTAGGGATGTGTATTGTTTCAATGAGTCAAGTCCCGCTGCCATCATGAGCAGCTTCTCTGATGGTTGCACAGAGGCATGTTTTGTTTGCTTTGTCATGCGGCAACAATTCATTGCATGTTAATGTTTTGCTTCTTATCTTTCTTGTACATGTGATGATTTGTAGGTAGCAGCTGATTGGCAGTGGACAGGGCAAGATGTCTGGCGGCAACGTGAGTTGCTCCTACTCATAATTTTTTTTCCTATAGAGAATCCAATGTGGTGCATTTGAGGATTTTGAGCTGATCCTCTGCTTGTTATGATGCGTAGCCTGCAGGTGTGGATAACACTTTCCGTAGGAAATTTGACAAGGAGGAGTACTTGGAGCGAGTTTGATAGAGAGAGCGGGATGAGAAGGTCCTCCACGATGTCCTACTATTTTATTGCATAATTCAATTGTGACTGTGCTGTTTGATACTGCTTGCCTCATCTATTTTTCATGTCTTGTGTGAAATCAGTACCCTACTAGAAGATGCCACCATCAAGTTAATAATAACACTAATCATCATTTGATTCTAGTCTAGAGATACAAATAATTGTATGCAATGGTCTTGTAGTTCCAGATCTAGGTGAGTTTTGTCGTCGTGGATTCGTGGATCATCTGTTTGTTGTTGTTCATGGATCCGTGGTAGGTGCTGCCGTGTTGTTCTAGTCCGCCCTTCGTAGTCTGCCCAATTTCCCCTCTCCATTCTGCTCGCCTGTGTTGTGTAGGAGCTTGTAGTTGCAGGTTCTAGGTCTGGTAGATGGTGGAGGTAGGCGTACTGGTAGCTGCAGTGGTTGACTTCCCTGTGAATTTTTCTGCTAGCCTGTGGTGTCTGTTCCCTTGCTATTAGATGATAGTTGTAGGTGTCTGGTCTGTTCCCTTGTTGTCTGAATTTCATGCTTCTATTACTGTGTGCTTTTACCCCCAGACTTGTAGTGTAACTCAGAATTTCAGTGTATGTTGCAGAACCAAACTGTAGTTTCCCCTACATTTACAGTATAATACTCCCAATATTACAGTGTCATGCTTTTGTATTTGTACTGGCTAGAGTTAAGCGTACTGGTTGTTGCAGCGGTCGATTTCCCTGTATTTTTCTGCCAGTTCCTTTTCTGTTAGATGATAGTTGGAGGTGATCTGGCTTTTTTTGCGGGATTATGCGATGTAGTTTTTGTAGTTGTAGGTGGCTGCTCGTGATTTCCCCCTGGTAGCTCAGGTGTGCGTGATTTCCACTGAAATTTCTAGTCGAATTTTAGTTTCCTTTCTCTGTATTATAAGTGTATTTTATAGTCTAATATCAGTGTACTTACCTTGTAAATTGCACTGTTATATCAGTGTACTAACTTTTGTAACTACACTGTAATATCAGTGTATTTCCAGTCTAATATCAGTGTACTTACTTTGTTACTTGCACTTTAATATCAGTGTACTAACTATGTAATTACAATGTAGTATCAGCGTGCTTACACTGTAACTCACAGTGTAATTTTAGTGAATTTACTTTTGCAATCCTAGTGATTTCAGCATGTGGTGCTTCCTGATTGACTGATTCCTATGATTTTTAGTTAGTTATGCAAGTGGATCTCTTTGTATTGTAGCTCAAAATTATAGTTGTTCTTACCCCCCAGAATTTCAGTGTAACTACTGTGTAATATGTTTACAGAACCTCATTGCCCCTGCTTTTACAGTGTAATACTCCCATATTACAGTGTAATTCTCTCATACTACAATGTTGTCTTGGAGCTTATTGTCCAAAATAATACCTCTACTTTTTGTGTCCTTCAGGAATGCGTATCCTTCAGGACAACTCAAGCCCCTCCTC
The DNA here is from genome assembly GCF_002162155.2 of Triticum dicoccoides. Lineage (NCBI taxonomy): Eukaryota > Viridiplantae > Streptophyta > Magnoliopsida > Poales > Poaceae > Triticum > Triticum dicoccoides. Next base: position 588,137,074 of record NC_041380.1, read on the forward strand.
CTCTCCTGTACATGAATGTGAGGTGCTGCGCATGCAAGATCTGAGCCAAATGGCATATTGTAATCTTTTTATTGCTGGTTTTTATGTACGATGTCATGAAGATGTACGTTTGAAATGTTGCTTTGATAGCAAAATTGTATTCCTGTGTACATGGTGCTTTGACAGCAAAATTATGAAAATTCCTCAACAATATATATGGGCAAAATTGTATTCCTTTGTACTGCGCCTGAAAAGGCTACAGCCAACTGATGATGTTATTAGAACCTGACAACTGGGACCCATCTGACTAGTGGACCCTTCTTTTGGGAAAAAAAAGAAAAAACTAAATTCGTTTAGACAAAAAGGCCACAACCCAACAATAAAAAAGGCTGCAATGTTGGGCTTGGCCCATGAAGCTGATCAAAAATTGATAGAAAAAATACATTAAAAAGGCCGAATTGTTGGGCTAGGCCCATGTAGAAAATCGAATTGGACCGGGCTGAATCTTGTGCCACGTCAGATTGCCACGCTGGATGCCTATGTGGCCTGGGGATGTTGCTAGTGACCAAAACGCCACAGTAGACGTATTTTGGTCATAAACGTCTTCGACCATTCCAGAAGAAAGGTCGCTATAGTCAGTTTATGACGGCCAGCTTTTGACCTTATGTTTTTGGTCACAAAAAGGTCACAAATGGAAATTTGTGACCATTCAGTGACCAATAGTGGTGGTCACAAGTTAACATATTTCTTGTAGTGTTTCCATAGCCATTCCGAGATATATTGCCATGCAACTTTCCACCGTTCCGTTTATTATGACACGCATCATCATTGTCATATTGCTTTGCATGATCTTGTAGTTGACATCGTATTTGTGCAAAGCCACCGTTCATAATTTTTCATACATGTCATTCTTGATTCATCGCAATCCCGGTACACCGCCGGAGGCATTCATATAGAGTCATACTTTGTTCTAGTATCGAGTTGTAATCATTGAGTTGTAAATAAATAGAAGTGTGATGATCATCATTTTCTAGAGCATTGTCCCAAGTGAGGAATAAAAAAAGAAAAAAAAGAAAAAGGCCATAAAAAAGAGAAGGCCCCAAAAAAGAGAAAGGCCATAAAAAAAGAGAAGGCCCAAAAAAAAGAGAGAAGGGACAATGTTACTATCCTTTTACCACACTTGTGCTTCAAAGTAGCACCATAATCTTCATGATAGAGAGTCTCTTGTTTTGTCACTTTCATATACTAGTGGGAAATTTTCATTATAGAACTTGGCTTGTATATTCCAACAATGGGCCTCCTCAAGTGCCCTAGGTCTTCGTGAGCAAGCAAGCTGGATGCACACCCACTTAGTTTCTTTTGTTGAGTTTTCATACATTTATAGCTTTAGTGCATCCGTTGCATGGCAATCCCTACTCCTTGCATTAACATCAATCGGTGGGCATCTCCATAGCCCATTGATTAGCCTCATTGATGTGAGACTTTCTCCTTTTTGTCTTCTCCACATAACCCCCATCATCATATTCTATTCCACCCATAGTGCTATATCCATGGCTCGCGCTCATATATTGCGTGAAGGTTTATGAGTTTGAGATTACTAAAGTACGAAACAATTGCTTGGCTTGTCATCGGGGTTGTGCATGATGAGAGCATTCTTATGTGACAAAAATGGAGCATGACTAAACTATATGATTTTGTAGGGATGAACTTTCTTTGGCCATGTTATTTTGAGAAGACATAATTGCTTAGTTAGTATGCTTGAAGTATTATCATTTTTATGTCAATATGGACTTTTTTCTTGAATCTTTCGGATCTGAATATTCATACCACAGTTAAGAAGAATTACATTGAAATTATGCCAAGTAGCACTCCGCATCAAAATTTCTGTTTTTATCATTTACGTACTCGAGGACGAGCAGGAATTAAGCTTGGGGATGCTTGATACGTCTCCAACGTATCTATAATTTTTGATTGCTCCATGCTATGTTATCTACTGTTTTGGGCAATATTGGGCTTTATTATCCACTTTTATATTATTTTTGGGACTAACCTATTAACTGGAGGCCCAGCCCAGATTTGCTATTTTTTTGCATGTTTCAGTGTTTCGAAGAAAAGGAATATCAAACGGAGTCGGAACGGAACGAAATCAACTGGAGAAGTTATTTTTGGAAGGAAAGCTACCGGGCTTGGAGTGCACGTCCGGAAAGAAGGGAGGTGCTCACGAGGGTAGGGGGCGCGCCCACCCCCCTAGGGCGCGCCCCCTGCCTCGTGGCCCCCCTTCGGTCTCCTAACGTATCTCTTTCACCCATATATACCTACGTATCCTAAAACTTCCAGAAGAGAAAATAGATCGGGAGTTCCGCCGCCAGAAGCCTCTGTACCACCGAAAGCCAATCTAGACCCGTTCCGGCACCCTGCCGGAGGGGGAATCCTTCTCCGGTGGCCATCTTCATCATCCCGGTGCTCTCCATGACGAGGAGGGAGTAGTTCTCCCTCGGGGCTGAGGGTATGTACCAGTAGCTATGTGTTTGATCTCTCTCTCTCTCTCTCTCTCTCTCGTGTTCTTGAGATGATACGATCTTGATGTATCGCGAGCTTTGCTATTATAGTTGGATCCTATGTTTCTCCTCCCCCTCTTCTCTCTTGTAATGAATTGAGCTTCCCCTTTGAAGTAATCTTATCGGATTGATTCTTTAAAGATTTGAGAACACTTGATGTATGTCTTGCCGTGCGTATCTGTGGTGACAATGGGATACCACTTGATTCACTTGATGTATGTTTTGGTGATCAACTTGCGGGTTCTGCCCATGAACCTATGCATATGGGTTGGCACACGTTTTCGTCGTGATTCTCCGGTAGGAACTTTGGGGCACTCTTTGAGGTTCTATGTGTTGGTTGAATAGATGAATCTGAGATTGTGTGATGCATATCGTATAATCATACCCACGGATACTTGAGGTGACATTGGAGTATCTAGGTGAAATTAGGGTTTTGGTTGATTTGTGTCTTAAGGTGTTATTCTAGTACGACCTCTAGGGCTGTTTGTGACACTTATAGGAATAGCCCACCGGATTGATTGGAAAGAATAACTTTGAGGTGGTTTCGTACCCTACCATAATCTCTTCTCCGTTCTCCGCTATTAGTAACTTTGGAGTGACTCTTTGTTGCATGTTGAGGGATAGTTATGTGATCCAATTATGTTAGTATTGTTAAGGGAACTTACACTAGCGAAAGTATGAACCCAAGGCCTTATTTCCACGCATTGCAATACCGTTTACGCTCACTTTTATTACTTGCTACCTTGCTGTTTTTATTATTTCAGATTACAAAAACTATTATCTACTATCCATATACCACCTGTATCACCATCTCTTCGCCGAACTAGTGCACCTATACAATTTACCATTGTATTGGGTGTGTTGGGGACACAAGAGACTCTTTGTTATTTGGTTGCAGGGTTGCTTGAGAGAGACCATCTTCATCCTACGCCTCCTACGGATTGATAACCTTAGGTCATCCACTTGAGGGAAATTTGCTACTGTTCTACAAACCTCTGCACTTGGAGGCCCAACAACGTCTACAAGAAGAAGGTTGTGTAGTAGACATCAGCATGAAGCTACTCAAAGCATACAACAAAAGACCCTTACTGACCATAAGCCAAAAGGGATCAGAAAATACAATGGCAACCATGTGAACATAGCAATTATCGTTAACAGATTCAGACTTAGCAGAAAACTGGAACATGGCAAAACAGATATCAAGTAGGCATGTTTACAAGCTCGATGCACTCACCACAAGGCATTGCATGATAAACTAAGAATACACCCAGCAAGTAGACATGGCATAAAAGCTAAACATGGCAAGAACAACCTCATAACATGCATGCATAAACAACAACAACAACCTCGGCAAAATTGCTTAACATGTAAACAATCTGCCAGGAACATTTTATAGCAAAACTAGAGCTCGATTGACTCAAGCTAGGGTGCTCCATAAATGCAAACAAATACATGGATGGATAGAGCACCACAATATCTACAAAACATCCTTACTGATCATGCTCAAAAGAGGCATGGATCACTCTGTAACAGCAAGAATACATGGCATAAAAATATTATCAGGGCAATGACTTAGAAGATTTCTAAGTCCCTGAAATCAGCAACATTACGAGAGCTACTTTGCATGCTTGTGCTAGTCACCATAGAGATCACAAAAATACATGGCATACACCCCTGTAAAGATGGCATGGCATACTTCAAAACTCATGTAGGGCTCAAGTTCATAGGAGGCACACATTAAACATGGCAAAAATGACAAATGATCAATTACTGATAAGAATCTGAAACTAATATAAACTAGCACTCTTACAACAGCATTTAGGGCATCAATATGAGCTCAAATGAACATGATGCAATTAGATGAAATGAAGTACTCGTCGAGACGAACAATTTGATATGCTACACGCCCAAAATGGAGCCACGGGTGCAAAGTTATGATGTGATGAAAAAGCCCAAAAATACTAGGGACTTAGAGAAATTATACCACTCCGAGAACGGATCTAGGTTTTGACCCGGGCGCACGCAGATCGAGGCAGAACCGGATCTTCGCCGGATTTGGCGCCAGAGAACAGGGGAGGCGATGGCCGGGCTCGAGGTCGTCGGATCCGGTCCGGCCCGACCAGATCCGCGACGAGCGGCGGCGGAGGCGGTTCATGGCACCTCGACGGAGGCGGGGCGAGGCACATGGCGGCGACGGCGGGGCCTTCCGGCGGCAGGGCGGCGGAGCATCTGGCGGCGACGGCAGGGAAGCACCTGGCGGCGGTGGCGGGGTGCCTCGGTGGGCGGCGCGGAGCCAGTGGAGGTGGGCGGCGGCGCACTGGGCCCGAAGGGCCGCGGTCGGGCTCGCGGACCCGCGGTGAGGAGGTGCAGGGCGCTGGGACGCGTGGCGGCGTCTGGTTGGGCGAGGGCGGCGGCCGGCTGATGTGGCATCGCGTGATTCGCCAGAGTGAGGTGGCTGCGGGGTGGCGGACATGTCCGGCGGCGGCGGGGAAGGTTAGAGTAGGGTTTCGTCCGCGAATTTTTGGAGGGGATCACATATATATAGGTGGAGGGAGCTAGGAGACTCCAAATGAGGTGCGGTTTTTAGCCACGCGATCATGATCGAACGACCGAGAGGATGGAGGGGGTTTAGGTGGGTTTTGGGCCACTATGGAGAGGTGTTGGGCTGCAACACAGACGAGGCCTTTATGGTTCCTCGGTTAACCGCTGGAGTATCAAACGAAGTCCAAACGGCACAAAACTTGACAGGCGGTCTACCGGTAGTAAACCAAGGCCGCTTGGCAAGTCTCGGTCCAATCCGAGGATGTTTGACACCCGCACGTGAAAAGAGGTAAAAGGGGACGCCGGAGGACATAGGAGCGCCGGATTGCAAAACGGACAACGGGAAAAAAAATGCTCGGATACATGAGACGAACATGTATGCAAATGCGATGCACATGATGACATGATATGAAATGCATGACACGTAAGAAAATGACAAGGCAACAACAGCGAATAACTAGGAGACACCTAGCACATCGGTCTCGGGGCGTTACAACACTCCACCACTACGAGAGGATCTCGTCCCGAGATCTAGAATGGCACCGGAGGGAAACTGAAGAGGAAGAGAAGAGGTAAAACTAAGTTGCTTCTCGGACAAACGAGTGAAACCAAAGAACCTTGAGAGGTTGAACAAAATGAAAGAAAGAAGGCAACGTCGAAGAACGAAGTTGGAAAACACTCCGTTAGGAAAGAGGAACAAGGAAGAACAAATTCGGACAGCACTCCGTTTGAAAAGTGAAGCAAGACTTGATAGGATGAAAAGGACTTGAGCAAAGGGGCACAATACTCTGGTTAATTGGGTAAGAATGAAAAGAACATGATCCTGACAAAGCAAGAAGATGGGTTGAATTGAGCGACATCACAATGCCTCCGGGAGAAAGAAAGAATGGAATTAAAGGAACGGGGAAGAAAACAACATTTTCTACCTCCAATGAGCTTGCAAAGGCATCCTTAGGCGAAGGGTCAAACGGAGTTGTTGGAAAACCAACAACAAAAAGAATAATCTTGATATGGTCTTATGGAATACATATCAAATTATGAGGTGACAACCTGCCACTCACGGGAAAAAGAATTGGATTGATATGAACCAGAAGACGAGAAACTTATTCCACCGAGAGGATAGATGAAGAACTTGGGTCATATATGAGCACCATAAATAGCAACAATCCTTAGGGAAGGCTTTAGGTGAAATATAACCTAAGATAAATCCAAAGAAGAAATTGATGGATTTAAAATACCTCATTCTTGATAACTTTTGAATCATGAACCATGGAGGGAAATCATCAAGAATGACATAACACCATCTCAAAAGATAAGATAGAACGAATTGTGCTTCGGAACACAAGATGAAGAATGCTTGAGCTCCTCTGAAAAGAATCTTGATGAACACTTCGAGAAGGAATTAAATCCTTGATGAACCATCATGTAGAGCCTCCATGAAGAACTCCGGTAACAAAAGGATGATCACACGAAAGGGAAGAGAAGTTGAAAACGCTAGGTGAATCCTTGCAATGATTTAGATGAATCTCCGTGGTGATATAATTGCGAGAGCTTGGAACTCTTGGAAAAGAAAAGGTAAGCCTCTCGAACCGAGAATGTGATATGATGAACCTCCGGAATAAGGAATTGAATTCACTCGATGAAACAAGAATAAGAATTACATTATGCTTATCCTTCACCAATTAAATTGATGACAACCAATGGATTTGGCACACTACTTATTCTCGTAGAAAGGATTAAGAGAGATATAAATCAAACTTGAGAAGGGCTTCAACGGGCCACCGGTAGGATGAAACAACAAATGAATTAATACAATAACAAAAGAAGAGAAATCTTGAACGAACCATCGGTAAGAATTGAAAATGAACAAGGGAAAGATAAAGAAACACCGGGAAGAATTTGCAAATGAACGAAGATGCTTGAGAGAATTTAGATACAAGGGAAACGAAGAGATCATGAACTGGTTAGAGGATACTTGCATGATGCACCGGTAAGATTTGGAGAATAAGAGCTGAAAGCTGGAATGAATAATCCCGAAATGATGGCCTTCAGAGAATCAAACTGAAAGACTCCTGGATTGCTCCGGAAGGATGAAAAGAATTATCATAATCAAAACAATTATGAGAGTATGGCATCAAGCTAGAATCACGAATCTTTGAAAGAACGGATATGATTGCAGAGAAACTCTTCTTCGGTCTTCAAAATCCGAGAATGACGACGAGAAACACCACCATGAATTGTTGAGATACTCCGGGATGACGAATTTAAAGGTTGAGCCAACGGTAAAAAGAATTTGACAGGTCTTGGAGAAATACATATGACTGATGATAATTCATTCTTACGTCAAACTTTGAAAGATTTGGGAATAGCTCCGGTAAAATTAGAAGAGTCAGGTAAGATCCTGGACAAAGACCTGTGGGTTAGGCTCACTCAAAATATACACCATTGAATGATTTAAAAGAGATATTGCGCCGGTTGAATTAAATGGCTTGAATGAGATAACAACCTCGAAATAGGTTGACTAATCTTGAATGAAAAGACGAGTCTTCTGAGATCTCTTCAACACTCCAGACAAACGAATAGCGAGGAGTGGATGATAAAGAGGTGCACCGGCATGAGAAAACATTTGAAACGAGGAAAAGGATATGATCAACAAAGCTTGAATTGAATCCACCGTAGAAAAAGAATGAAGAATGATGAACTTGTCGAGCATCTTCATGAGAACCCTCGGGTAAGAACATTGACGGAAAAGAATGGAGAGACTTCACATCCATAAGATGATACTTGATAAAGAAATCCGAGTCCTTGAAGAAGCAATGGTGGGAGGGCGGGAAAACAAAGACAACTTGGAACGGATGAAGCGAACACCATTGAGAAGAACTGATAATTGATCTTTCGAATGTTGAAGTGATCGGATCCACTTGAAGGGAGACACACCGGTTGAAAAGGATTGGTGAGGGAGTTCTGGATTAGGGGTTGTCCGGATAGCCGGACTATACCTTCGGCCGGACTCCTGGACTATGAAGATACAAGATTGAAGACTTTGTCCTGTGTCTGGAAGGGACTTTCCTTGGCGTGGAAGGCAAGCTTGGCGATACGGATATGTAGATCTCCTACCATTGTAACCGACTCTGTGTAACCCTAGCCCTCTCCGGTGTCTATATAAACCGGAGGGGTTTTAGTCTGTAGGAACAACAATCATACCATAGGCTAGCTTCTAGGGTTTAGCCTCCTTGATCTCGTGGTAGATCTACTCTTGTACTACCCATATCATCAATATTAATCAAGCAGGAGTAGGGTTTTACCTCCATCGAGAGGGCCCGAACCTGGGTAAAAACATCGTGTCCCTTGTCTCCTGTTACCATCCGCCTAGACACACAGTTTGGGACTCCCTACCCGAGATCCGTCGGTTTTGACACCGACATTGGTGCTTTCATTGAGAGTTCCTCTGTGCCGTCGCCATCAGGAAGGATGCATCATCCTATCTTTAAAGACGGCACCGTTGCTAAGGGAGCTTTGGCTGTTGGTCAAACTCTCCGGCTAGGTGGTTTCCTTATGACCGCCTGTTCGGCTGCTGCGCCGACGATGACCTCTTGGGTCATCTAAAGCAATCTTCATGTCAGCTCGGAATTCTCCTAGCAGCTAGATCCAATGGAGATCTCTTCCCTAAATGAGCTCTTGGATCGCATCGCCGCCCTGGGAGTCGCTACGGATTACGACCAGATTGGGCCTAAACCCGATCTGAGAGAGATTAACTCTCCCGAGGTCACCCATCACGTTGCCGTGGTAGAGGGACAGTGTGGCGACCCTTCATCTATCTTAAGACTATCTATGTCCGGATTCCCGATCCCTCCAAGCTGGATACCCGCGGAGGGGAGGACATCACTCAAGACCTGAACTTAAAGTCAGGCGACGGGCTAGATTCATTGGACAACATCCAAGAATCCAAACTTCCGAGTTCGGAAACTCCTTGGCCCCTGGGTCTCAGATTGGGTGAGGTTTCGGATTTGATTCCACCCACCCACCCGTACATAAGCGATCTATCCCAAATTAGGCAAGAGCCCGAAGAAATAGTACATCATTACTGGGGCAGATTCCTCCTGGTTATGAACAGAATAAAGGATTGTCGCGAGGAAGACGCAATTTCATTCTTCTGCGATAATTGCACGGACAAGGGAATCCTCAACACCATAAGTCGCCGTGATATTACACGCTTTGCTAACTTGGTGTCCATAGTACGAAAGTACTGTGCGATGGAAAGTGCCTGGAAAACCAAAATAAAATTTTGGGACAATCCGGCCCTGAAGACACCCGGGTTCAATACCAAAAAGCAAAAGCCCTCTACAGGGCACGGAACCGTACTGGAAGGATGGCTTAATGGACCCTGTAAAATTCATAGTGCAGAGGGCGCCACACCAACTCACAGCCTTAGAGCATGTTGGATACTCCGGAAGGTGGCAAAAATTGGCGAAGATCTTCTAATTCCAGAAGCCACAGAAAGCCACCCTAGTGACTCCAGTACGGTATTAACAGTCTTCGAAACTTTCGCATCAAATAATATGCGAGAAAGAACACTCCGCGGCCTTGCCGAAGTCTACCAAGTAGCAACAATAAACCCATGGAGTGACACGGCTATTACTTTTAACGCCAGTGATGAACCTAAATTCCGAACAGCCCGAGCACCAGCCGCATTGGTCCTCAGTCCAATAGTGGGTGGCTTTCGTCTTACCAAGGTACTCATGGATGGCGGCAGCGGATTGAACCTCATTTATGAGGAAACCCTTCAAAAAATGAAAATAGACTGGAACCGCATTGAGCGAAGCAGCACAACCTTTAGAGGAATAATCCTCAGTCAGGAAGCGCACTGTACAGGAAAAATCACACTAGATGTGGTGTTCGGCACACCGGATAATTACAGGTCCGAAGAGGTCACGTTCCAAGTGGCCCCGTTCAGTAGCGGATATCATGCTCTGCTAGGGCGGGAAGCATTTACAATCTTCCAAGCAATACCCCATTACGGGTACATGAAGCTCAAGATGCCCGGGCCTAACGAAATCATCACTCTCGCTAGTGATCCGGACATAGCACTCCGCGTCGAAAACAAGACAGCCGCACTAGCCCTCGAGGCGCTATCCGAAGCCCTAGCGGCTGAGGAACTGACTGCGCTGCGCTCCACGGTGAATAGGGACGATGTGATACTCGACAAAAGATCCAAGTCCACCTCCTTTAAACCGGCGGACGAAATAGTCAAATTGCAGGTCCATCCAAAGGACCCCAATAAAACAGCTTCCATCGGGGCACAGTTAAACCCTGATGTAGACGCTGCACTGCGAGAGTTCCTACGAGAGAACCGGGACATTTTCGCCTGGCACCCTTCAGACATGCCAGGAATCCCACGCAGGCTGGCCAAACACAGCTTAAATATCCTAAAAGGATTCAAGCCAGTCAAACAGGCTCTTCGGCGTTTTTCTGAACCTAAGAGACATGCCATGGGAGAGGAACTAGCCAAGCTATTGGAGGCCGGATTCATCAAAGATATAAAACACCCGGACTGGCTAGCAAACCTGGTGATGGTACCAAAGAAGGACAAATCCTGGCGCTTGTATGTTGATTTTAAAGACCTTAACAAGGCTTGCCCAAAGGATCCCTTCCCTCTCCTCCGCATCGATTAAATTATCGACGCTACCGCAGGACATGATTCGTTGTGTTTCCTCAACACATACTCCGGCTACCATCAAATAAAGATGGCAGAGTCAGACCAAGCCGCAACGGCATTCATCACACCATACGACCCATTCTGCTTCAACACAACGCCCTTCGGGCTCAAAAACGCCGGTGCAACATATCAGCGCATGATTCAGACATGTCTGGCAAACCAGATCGGCAAAACGGTGGAGGCATACGTAGATGATGTGGTCGTTAAAACAAGACATGTCGAATCTCTAGTAGACAACTTGAGGCTAACATTCGATAACCTCCGAACATACGACATCAAGCTCAACCTGGAAAAATGCGTTTTCGGCGTTCCAGCCAGAAAGCTCTTAGGCTTCATTGTATCCAGTAGAGGAATTGAAGTAAATCCAGCCAAGATCCGAGCTCTGTCACAATTTGATATCCCGAAGGACCTCAAACAAATACAAAAATTAACCGGATGCGTGGCGTCTCTAAGCCGCTTTATCTCCCACTTGGGAGAAAAGGCCCTACCCCTTTACCGCCTCCTTCGGCGCACCGAACACTTCGAGTGGACGGATGCAGCCACGGCCAGACTCGACGAAATAAAAGCCATCTTGGCAACAAACCCAGTCCTGGCCGCGCCAAACATTGGCGAACCAATGCTATTATACATTGCAGCAACCCATCAGGTCATAAGCGCAGTGCTCGTCGTCGAACGAGAAACGGACGGACACAAATTCCCCCTTCAAAAGCCAGTCTACTATGTGTCCACTATCCTTACTCCGTGCAAGTCACGGTACCCGCATTATCAAAAGATTGCGTACGCGGTATTTATGGCATCCCGGAAGCTACGACACTACTTTCAAGAGTGTTCAATAACAGTAGCCTCGGAAGTGCCACTTAACGATATTATAAACAACCACGACATGACGGGCCGGATTGCAAAATGGGCCATTGAGCTCCTCCCGTTCGACATAACTTACAAGCCACGGCGAGCTATCAAGTCGCAAGTTTTGGCCGACTTCGACGCAGAATGGACGGAAGCCGAACTCCCTAAAGAGTACGACACATATTCAAACTGGGTCATGCACTTCGACGGCTCCAAAATGTTGGCCGGTCTAGGGGCTGGCGTCGTTTTGAAGTACCCCACAGGAGACACAGTTCAATACGTACTCCAGATAATGTACACAGACTCCAACAATGCAGCCGAATATGAGGCCCTTTTACATGGTCTCCGGATGGCAGTATCCATGGGCATTCAACGCCTAGAGGTGCGCGGGGACTCGAACCTCGCAATATCCCAAATAAATGGAGACTTTGATGCCAATGATCCAAAAATGGCAGCTTATCACAACACCGTCCTAAAAATGTCAGCTCGGTTCGAAGGGCTTGAATTTCACCATATAGCCCGGGAAAATAATCAGGCGGCAGATGTCCTGGCACGCATCGGCGCAAAACGCGATGTAGTCCCCCCCAACATCTTCTTGGAAAGGCTGTTCAAGCCATCCGTAGTATGGGAAGGGGAACCCGACAATAACAGCCCGGACCCAACCACACTGCCCGACACCGAACACTCTGACATAATTGGAGGCTCCGCTAATGAAATAACACCTTCACCCCACGTAATAATGGCCGTCATCGCCCCGTGGACAGAACCATTCCTCGCCTACCTTACTAGGCAGGAACTCCCCGAGGACCAAAATGAGGCACGCTGCATAGTGCGGCGATCTAAAGCCTATAAAGTCCATGAGGGAGAGCTTTATAAGAAAAGCACTACTGGAGTCCTTCAAAGGTGCATCTCCGAAGAGGAAGGGCGGAACCTCCTGGCTAAAATTCATGCCGGACTCGACGGTCATCACGCTGCAGCTTAGTCCCTTGTAAGCAAGGCCTTCCGTACAGGCTTTTATTGGCCAATGGCCCGGGCAGACACCCAGGACTTAGTCCAACGATGCGTCGGTTACCAACTTTTTGCAAACCAAAGCCATATGCCACCCACCGCCCTCCAAACTATCCCCATCACTTGGCCCTTCACGGTCTGGGGGCTTGATATGGTTGGACCCCTTAAAGGCGGAACCCACAAGAAAAAATACTTACTGGTCATGGTGGATAAGTTCACCAAATGGATAGAAGCCAAGCCTGTTAAGACGACCGAATCCGGACCGGTGATAGACTTTATATCCGGGGTTGTACACCATTACTGCGTCCCCCACAACATCATCACTGATAACGGCACGAACTTTACGGACGACGAGGTAAAACTCTGGTGCAAAAACATGGGCATCAAGCTCGATTATGCTTCCGTCTATCACCCACAAACTAACGGCCAGGTCGAATGTGCAAATGGTCTTATCATGAGCGGCATCAAACCCAGATTAGTGTGGTCCCTTAAGGAATCTAATACGCACTGGGTAGAGGAGCTCGACTCCGTACTCTGGGGGTTGCGGACCACTCCAAATCGCACCACCGGATACACACCATTTTTCATGGTGTACGGCGCAGAGGCAGTTTTGCCCTGCAACATAATTCATGACTCACCTCGAGTGCGCATGTACGAAGAAAGAGAAGCCGAGCTCGATCGGCAGGACAGTTTGGACGCCTTGGAGGAAGAACGTGACGTGGCAAAAGCCCGTTCCACATTCTATCAACAGCAGGCTCGAAGATACCAAAGAAGAGAAGTACGGGCCAAAAATTACAATGTTGGCAAATTAGTTCTACGCCGATCGGACAAGAAAAAGGACAAACTCAAGCCCAAGTGGGAAGGTCCCTTCATAATTGACAAAGTCATGACTAGTGGAGCGTACCGCCTGCGAGATGCATCGGATAACCGACTCGAGCCGAACCCATGGAACGCATCCCGTCTCTGAAGATTCTATGCCTAGCGCCGGACTCTGTGTTCGTCTCCTTCCTCTGTCCATTTTTTATATACTTTCTGTCTTACATTTCTCTCCTTCTCCCCTCCCTCTCCCTTATAGCCTTTAAAGGCTCATAAAGTGACGCGCTATCCGCGCTCATTAAACCTGGGGGCTTCTTTAAACATAAGCTTATTTATACGGCTTCATGCCCAACACATGTGTCACACTTCCGCATGTACCTTTTATTCACCATTATATGCATCGATATGACTTAAGTTTTGGCCAAGCTGGGTTGCCTGGCTCCTGTGCTTACCCCTACGATTGTTCGGCTAGGTGGTAAAGGAAGCACCTCTGCGATTGTTACTGCCGGGTCAGCCGGATGTGTACCTCAGACTGGGTGAAGCCGAAAGCTAGCGTTCTTAAAGGAATATTCGGTCGGTGAACTAAAGATGATCTTTTTTCACTTATTTATCTATACGCCCCAGATGTTTTTCCTGCGTCTCTTTTCGCAGAATGGACATGAACTTTAGGGCATTCCTCCCAGGGAAAGGAACCCCTAACGGAACTATTCTCCCTGGAAGATGTTTCTTACTAACCATGTAATATAACATAACTAGTTGGGCACTTGTATGTTCAAGCACTAATGACCCCTACGCCTGGTCTCCATGCATACCCCGGTTCTTATATAACCGCGAGGGTATTCGGACACACTCCGGACCGTCAGGTCCCGAGGTTGAAGCGAAAAGGTCGGTCATGACAAATGATCTACAATCTGGCTACAAGGCATTACACATGTCAATTAAAATTACATAGTCAATCTCACTGATTGTATTCCTCTTCAATACCATCTAATAGGCTGTCTAGTTTACAGTCCTGTTGGAATACTTTGCGGCCAATTCTACTTGGCCGTATACTAATCTCACAGGGATCTCCTTCCCATCGGGCCCCACGGGTTTGACCTCGGCCATGTGGTTTGGGTCAGCCTTCGTGTACCGCGTCTTCACCATGGCCCAGGCCTCCCTGGCGCCTTGACGACAGGCCGACATCTTCCACAATCGGAAGCGCCGCCGCGCTCCCTTCAGCTTCTCTACAAGCTCTCCAAGGCCTTCGGGCATGGAGATGGATGGCCACAAGGCCTGGGCGACGCCTTGCATCACCTGCCGAACTCACCCTTGCAGTTGTGAGAGCTCGGGAAGAAGGTCACCCATAGAACCGGGCATTTCCTCTGCAGGACGACCTGTTAGCATACCTACAGACATTACTCTGTTAGTCGACTTCCTCGCCGAACTCATTTTTCAAAGTTCGTTTATGCACTTACTAAATATGCCGCGCCGAAGCCGATGATTCTCCTTAACAGAGTCCAACAGCCGGGCACGAACATCCTTCAGTTCAACGCCCAGCTTGGTGTTGGCATCCTTTGTCAGCACGCTCTCACCAGCCTTCAGCTGGCGTAGGAGTTGTTGCTTTTCCGGATTTAATCCGGCGCCATCTGCAATTTCATTTGTCAGATTTGCACCCACGCCGCACTTAGCAAAATACTTATCTTTCGAAGCGTATATTACCAGAGGGGGTCTCCTTGAGCTCCCCTGCCGCGGCTAGTGCGACCTCAAGTTGGGCTTTGCACTCTTCCAGCTCCTGGGACAGTAGGGTATTCTTTTCTGTAAGAACCTGCATAACAAATGATCCTTAAATCAGTTATTCTAACTGTTTCAAGTCTCGGGGGCTACTGGTATATATATAATTACCAAAATTTTCTTACCCATATGTCTTTTATATATTGCTCCGTGGCTCTGGCTAGACCATTTTGAGCGGCACGGAGGTATGCATCTCCTGAATTGAAGGCATCCAATGCCTCTTGGGAGAAACAAGTGTCATGAAGAACTGTCCGGCGACGCCTGTGGTTCATGGCACTCTCCACCTCGGAATTGGTCGCAGACAGCCTGTCCGCATCCGTTATCGGAGGAGCGTCCGGTGCGTGCCTTGTGTTCGCCTCCGCTTCTGGACCAGGATTTGGAGCCTGGCTGGTGGAGGAAAGATTGGCAACCTCTACGGATATAGTCCGGCGAGGTCTCTTCGTCCTAAAGAGAGCACGTGCGTTAATATGCCTTGAAGGAATAACACCTGGGAATAAGATGGCGCGTATACCTTTGCGTCGGCGTCTCAGTCCTGACCGCACTTCTTTTCAGCCCGCGGGGCCTTGCCGCCCCTCGTTGGCTAGTCGCCATAGGCTCGGCCTCCCATCTCAAGGACCTCCCCTGCAAAACACGGTTGTCATACGGCAATCGAAAACACGCGAGGATAGATCCCTTTTCAAAGTGCTGGGACTTCAGTCTCAGTTACCTGTGAGGCTGGGAGTAGCCCTGGGTAATCGGCCTTAATGGCCACCAAGGCGTTGTCCTTACCTAATTGATGAAACACCCCATCAATCAGCTCCACAGGTAAGTCTGGATCCTCTTGAGAGGCCGGGTCGAGGGACCGTCTCGGATCCTCGGGTTGTGGAGGAGGGCTGTTTATTTATTTAACAGCCTGGCGCAGTTCCTGCGTTGAAGTCGTTAGACTGAATATTTAACGATGGGAATATAAAATGGATGGGCAAGTAAAAGTGTCCACTTACCCAATTTGGGGGATTGTACATAGAAAATCCACCCCATGGGTTGACGCGGAGAAATTCCTCCTCTTCTCCCTTGTACAAAGCGGACAAGATCTTTATTAGAGCGGCAGCCGAATCCGTCCCCTTACGGCCGTGGCGGGTGGCGTCGTCCTCCCCGTTGAAGTCCCACAATGGGTGGCCTCTATACTGAAGCGGCTGCACCCCTTGCATGATGCATGCGGCCATGACCCCGATCATGGTCAGTCCGGAATGATCTTACAATCTTATCCGGCCCATCAGGTAAAGAACGACCTTGTCACTTTCCCTCTGAGGGCTCCGTGGATGCCAACTTAGGCGCTCCTTTAGGGGAGCACTGTCGAACTCAGCGAGGCCGATCCGGACAGGATCCGGTAGCGGGACGTCCTCTATATAAAACCATTCCGAAGGCCAGTCCTCGGACGCCTTCTTTGGGGTTCCGGATAGCTATCCGGTCCCAGTGATGCGCCACACTTCGGCTCTGCCCACTTGATATATTGACCCCTTCTGAGAATTGGGCACAAGGCAGAATAGCCTTTCCCACAGCGCGAAATGAGCCTCACAGCCCAAAAACAGCTCGCAAAGGGCTACGAAGCCCGCGATATGCAATATGGAGGCATGCGTGAGGTTGTGCAGCTGGAGGCCATAGAACTCCAGGAGCCCCCGGAGAAACGGATGAATTGGAAATCCGAGCCCTCTTATTAAGTAAGGGACAAGGCATACCCGCTCTCCTTTGGAGGGATTGGGGGCGCTCTCCGCTTGCTCTCCGCCATTATAGGTGGCAAGTCCGGCTCGAACCGGGACCATATAGGCCAGGGGGAGAAATCCCTTGGTCTGGAGTGTCACTAGCTCGCTATGCGGGATGGAGCATCTCTCCCAATCTCCAGGCTGAGGGCTGAAGGGCGAGAGGAGGAGCTGCGGCGGCCGGCCATGATAGAATGGACCTCTGTCGGATACGCTCTGATGAATACTCGCGGAAGGGAGAAGGTGTGGTTTGGATCTAAATCCTCGTCCCCTTAAATAGGCGGCTCATTCACGCGGCTAGGGGTGTAAATGTAAAAACACCCTGACTTTTGGTATTCGTTTGACACATGGAAGACGGCCATTATTGGGCATAGAAGCCAAGGAGCGCTACATTTACAAGAAACCGGACATTACTCAACAGGTACATGGACTTTGGAGGAGAACCCGCCTTGCAATGCCGAAGACAATCTGTGCCGGACTCGTCGTCATTGAAGCCTGGTTCGGGGGCTACTGAGGGAGTCCTGGATTAGGGGGTGTCCGGATAGCCGGACTATTCCTTCGGCCGGACTCCTGGACTATGAAGATACAAGATTGAAGACTTCGTCCCGTGTCCGGAAGGGACTTTCCTTGGCGTGGAAGGCAAGCTTGGCGATACGGATATGTAGATCTCCTACCATTGTAACCGACTCTGTGTAACCCTAGCCCTCTCTGGTGTCTATATAAACCGGAGGGGTTTTAGTCCGTAGGAACAACAATCATACCATAGGCTAGCTTCTAGGGTTTAGCCTCCTTGATCTCGTGGTAGATCTACTCTTGTACTACCCATATCATCAATATTAATCAAGCAGGAGTAGGGTTTTACCTCCATCGAGAGGGCCCGAACCTGGGTAAAAACATCGTGTCCCTTGTCTCCTGTTACCATCCGCCTAGACACACAGTTCAGGACCCCCTACCCGAGATCCGCCGGTTTTGACACCGACAATTGGTATTCACATCGGAGTATGAGAACACCGTTTAGGAAAGGTATGGAATCAACACTTGACTTCGAAGCAACTCGAATACCACAACTGAAAACAAAACAAAGGATTGGCTTGCAGAATAAGCCAGAACAAACATATGATAGAGATTTCGTTCGAAGTTTTCGTGGTGGGGCCTACATGGGCTCGATCGTACAACACCATCATGTACAAGGCAGTGCACATGACATACGAAGCGTCCCCGAGTCAGCATAGCCAAGGACTCTTTAAGACACAACGAGACCACTGTAAAACCAACCGTGGATAAGCGGACCACTAGACGTCGAACCCCAATCTCATATCATACATCTGTCAGAAAGATATCCTACGATATACTTGAATTCCCATTTATGAACTCCCGAAACTTTCCGGTTATGCAATCAGGTGTTGGGGATACAGGGGAAGCATAATATCTCACCCAAAACTAGCAAATCCTACATCCAGTTGTATCCATCCTTCAACACATAACCAAGAAACCTTTGGAAATCATTTATCTCAACCTTCGAAAAGCATCCGTTATACGAGTTATGGCAATACTCCCGAACTGCCGCCCCAGTACTAGGTGGCGTCGAGGTTATCTCACCAACAACTGCATAAAAGAGATTTTCGATGTCGGCGAAACTCAGGTATTTCAGAACTACAACGATAAAATTGTGACAACAACACCTCGGAGCTCAACTCCCCGGGACACTGCCACAACCCCTAAATGTCAGGAGGCACCAAGAACAATGTTCTCGTCACAAAACCATCAGAACGATTCCATGATACCCGCGTGATCCTAAATTTTTTTAGTGAAATTTGAGAAGAGAAGAGTCAAAAATCTACGTCAGGATGCCTCACCAGAGCGACAAAGGGACTGAGGAGTAAAAAGAATCCTACTCTCCGATATATATAATCCTAAATGACTCAAAACATTTTTCTAGACTCAACAACGCCAACGATTCGATCAAGCAGGGGGCTAATAAGTCGGGGAAGGCTCTGATACCAACTTGTAACACCCTCGATGCGGCTATATCTCCCACGTGTCGAAGCACAACTTAGAGCCATAACCGCATTGAAGGCAATGTCGCAAGAGGGGTAACCTTTACACATCCCATGTATTGAATAAGAAACATGTACAGAGTTGGCTTACAATCGCCACTTCACACAATACATGATTAAAGCATTACATCAACAGATACAATCAAGGTCCGACTACGGAACCAAAATAAGAGAAGACTACCCCTAATGCTACGGATCCCCGATCGCCCAAACTGGGCTCCACTACTGATCAACTGAAACGAAACAACACAACGAACACGATCTTCATCAAGCTCCTCCTTGAGCTTGGTTGCGTCACCTGCATGGTATCATCGGCACCTGCAAACTGGTTTTAGAAGTAATCTGTGAGTCACGGGGACTCAACAATCTCACACTCTAGCGATCAAGACTATTTAAGCTTATGGGTAGGGAAAAGGTATGAGGTGGAGCTGCAGCAAGCACTAGCATATATGGTGGCTAACATACGCAAATGAGAGCGAGAAGAGAAGGCAAAGGCACGATCGAGAATCTATGACCAAGAAGTTATCCTAGAACAACCTACGTTCAAGCATAACTCCAACACCGTGTTCACTTCCCGGACTCCGCCGAGAAGAGACCATCACGGCTACACACGCGGTTGATGCATTTTAATTAAGATAGGTTTCAGGTTTTCTACAACTGGACATTAACAAATTCCCATCTGCCCATAACCGCGGGCACGGCTTTTGGAAGTTCAAAACCCTGTAGGGGTGTCCCAACTTAGCCCATCACAAGCTCTCATGGTCAATGAAGGATATTCCTTCTCCCAAGACGACCCGATCAGACTCGGAATCCCGGTTACAAGACATTTCGACAATGGTAAAACAAGACCAGCAAAGCCACCCAGATGTGCCGACAAATCCCGATAGGAGCTATGAAGGAAATATGCCCTAGAGGCAATAATAAAGTTATTATTTATTTCCTTATATCATGATAAATGTTTATTATTCATGCTAGAATTGTATTAACCGGAAACATAATACATGTGTGAATACATAGACAAACAGAGTGTCACTAGTATGCCTCTACTTGACTAGCTCGTTAATCAAAGATGGTTATGTTTCCTAACCATGGACAAAGAGTTGTTATTTGATTAACGGGATCACATCATTAGGTGAATGATCTGATTGACATGACCCATTCCATTAGCTTAGCACCCGATCGTTTAGTATGTTGCTATTGCTTTCTTCATGACTTATACATGTTCCTATGAATATGAGATTATGCAACTCCCGTTTGCCGGAGGAACACTCTGTGTGCTACCAAACGTCACAACGTAACTGGGTGATTATAAAGGTACTCTACAGGTGTCTCCAAAGGTACATGTTGGGTTGGCGTATTTCGAGATTAGGATTTGTCACTCCGATTGTCAGAGAGGTATCTCTGGGCCCTCTCGGTAATGCACATCACATAAGCCTTGCAAGCATTGCAACTAATGAGTTAGTTGTGAGATGATGTATTACGGAACGAGTAAAGAGACTTGCCGGTAACGAGATTGAACTAGGTATTGAGATACCGACGATCGAATCTCGGGCATGTAACATACCGATGACAAAGGGAACAACGTATGTTGTTATGCAGTATGACCGATAAAGATCTTCGTAGAATATGTAGGAACCAATATGAGCATCCAGGTTCCGCTATTGGTTATTGACCGGAGACGTGTCTCGGTCATGTCTACATTGTTCTCGAACCGTAGGGTCCACACGCTTAACGTTACAATGACAGTTTCGTTATGAGTTTTTGTATTTTGATGTACCAAAGGTTGTTCGGAGTCCCGGATGTGATCATGGACATGACGAGGAGTCTCGAAATGGTCGTGACATAAAGATCGATACATTGGAAGCCTATATTTGGATATCGGAATCGTTCCGGGTGAAATCGGGATTTTACCGGAGTACCGGGGGGTTATTGGAACCCCCCCGGGGTTATTGGGCCTACATGGGCCCTAAGGGAGAAGAGGAAAGGAGGCAAGAGGTGGCCGCGCGCCCCTCCCCTCCCTAGTCCGAATAGGACAAGAAGAGGGGGGCGGCGCCCCCCCCCTTTCCTTTCCCTCTTCCTCCTCTTTCCCACTTCTCCTTCTCCAACTAGGAAAGAAGGTAGTCCTACTCCCGGTGGGAGTAGGACTCCCCCTTGGCGCGCCCTCCTTGGCCGGCTGCCCCCTCCCCTTGGCTCCTTTATATACAGGGGCAAGGGGGCACCCTAGGACACACAAGTTGATCTTCGTGATCGTTCCTTAGCCATGTGTGGTGCCCCCCTCCACCATATTCCACCTCGATCATATTGTAGCGGTGCTTAGGCGAAGCCCTGCGATGGTTGAACATCAAGATCGTCACCACGCCGTCGTGCTGATGGAACTCCTCCCCGAAGCTTTGCTGGATCGGAGCCCGGGGAGCGTCATCGAGCTGAATGTGTGCCAAGAACTCGAAGGTGCCGGAGTAATGGTGCTTGGATCAGTTGGACCGGGAAGACGTACGACTACTTCCTCTACGTTGCGTCAACGCTTCCGCTTCGGTCTACGAGGGTACGTAGACAACACTCTCCCCTCTCGTTGCTATTCATCACCATGATCTTGCGTGTGCATAGGAAATTTTTTGAAATTACTACATTCCCCAACAGTGGTATCAGAGCCAGGTTTTATGGTTTGATGTTATATGCACGAGTAGAACACAAGTGAGTTGTGGGCGATATAAGTCATACTGCTTACCAGCATGTCATACTTTGGTTCGGCGGTATTGTTGGATGAAGCGGCCCGGACCGACATTACGCGTACGCTTACGCGAGACTGGTTCTACCGCCGTGCTTTGCACACAGGTGGCTGGCGGGTGCCAGTTTCTCCAACTTTAGTTAAACCGAGTGTGGCTACGCCCGGTCCTTGCGAAGGTTAAAACAGCACCAACTTGACAAACTATCGTTGTGGTTTTGATGCGTAGGTAAGATTGGTTCTTGCTTAAGCCCGTAGCAGCCACGTAAAACTTGCAACAAACAAAGTAGAGGACGTCTAACTTGTTTTTGCAGGGCTTGTTGTGATGTGATATGGTCAAGGCATGATGCTAAATTTTATTGTATGAGATGATCATGTTTTGTAACCAAGTTATCGGCAACTGGCAGGAGCCATATGGTTGTTGCTTTATTGTATGCAATGCAATCGCCCTGTAATGCTTTACTTTATCACTAAGCGGTAATGATAGTCGTAGAAGCATAAGATTGGCGAGACGACAACGATGCTACGATGGAGATCAAGGTGTCGCGCCGGTGACGATGGTGATCATGATGGTGCTTCGGAGATGGAGATCACAAGCACAAGATGATGATAGCCATATCATATCACTTATATTGATTGCATGTGATGTTTATCTTTTATGCATCTTATCTTGCTTTGATTGACGGTAGCATTATAAGATGATCTCTCACTAAATTTCAAGATAAAAAGTGTTCTCCCTGAGTATACACCGTTGCCAAAGTTCGTCGTGCCCAGACACCACGTGATGATCGGGTGTGATAAGCTCTACGTCCATCTACAACGGGTGCAAGCCAGTTTTGCACACGCAGAATACTCAGGTTAAACTTGACGAGCCTAGCATATGCAGATATGGCCTCGGAACACTGAGACCAAAAGGTCGAGCGTGAATCATATAGTAGATATGATCAACATAGCGATGTTCACCATTGAAAACTACTCCATTTCACGTGATGATCGGTTATGGTTTAGTTGATTTGGATCACGTGATCACTTAGATGATTAGAGGGATGTCTATCTAAGTGGGAGTTCTTAAGTAATATGATTAATTGAACTTAAATTTATCATGAACTTAGTCCCTGATAGTATCTTGCTTGTTTATGTTGATTGTAGATAGATGGCCCATGCTGTTGTTCAGTTGAATTTTAATGCATTCCTTGAGAAAGCAAAGTTGAAAGATGATGGTAGCAATTACACGGACTGGGTCCGTAACTTGAGGATTATCCTCATTGCTGCACAGAAGAGTTATGTCCTGGAAGCACCGCTGGGTGCCAGGCCTGCTGCTGATGCAACTGACAACGTTAAGAACGTCTGGCAGAGGAAAGCTGATGACTACTCGATAGTTCAATGTGCCATGCTTTACGGCTTAGAACCGGGACTTCAACGACGTTTTGAATGTCATGGGGCATATGAGATGTTCCAGGAGTTGAAGTTAATATTCCAGCAGAATGCCCGGATTGAGAGATATGAAGTCTCCAATAAATTCTATAGCTGCAAGATGGAGGAGAATAGTTCTGTCAGTGAGCATATACTCAAGATGTCTGGGTATTGTAATCACTTGATTCAACTGGGAGTTAATCTTCCGGATGATAGCGTCATTGACAGAATTCTCCAATCACTTCCACCAAGCTACAAGAGCTTCATGATGAACTATAATATGCAAGGGATGGATAAGACAATTCCCGAGCTCTTCGCAATGCTAAAGGCTGCAGAGGTAGAAATCAAGAAGGAGCATCAAGTGTTGATGGTCAACAAGACCACTAGTTTCAAGAAAAAGGGCAAAGGGAAGAAGAAGGGGAACTTCAAGAAGAACAGCAAGCAAGTTGCTGCTCAGGAGAAGAAACCCAAGTCTGGACCTAAGCCTGAAACTGAGTGCTTCTACTGCAAGCAGACTGGTCACTGGAAGCGGAACTGCCCCAAGTATTTGGCGGATAAGAAGGATGGCAAGGTGAACAAAGGTATATGTGATATACATGTTATTTATGTGTACCTTACTAGAGCTCGCAGTAGCACCTGGGTATTTGATACTGGTTCTGTTGCTAATATTTGCAACTCAAAACAGGGACTACGGATTAAGCGAACACTGGCAAAGGACGATGTGACGATGCGCGTGGGAAATGGTTCCAAAGTCGATGTGATCGCGGTCGGCACGCTACCTCTACATCTACCTTCGGGATTAGTATTAGACCTAAATAATTGTTATTTGGTGCCAGCGTTGAGCATGAACATTATATCTGGATCTTGTTTGATGCGAGACGGTTATTCATTTAAATCAGAGAATAATGGTTGTTCTATTTATATGAGTAATATCTTTTATGGTCATGCACCCTTGAAGAGTGGTCTATTTTTTATGAATCTCGATAGTAGTGATACATATATTCATAATGTTGAAGCCAAAAGATGCAGAGTTGATAATGATACTGCAACTTATTTGTGGCACTGCCGTTTAGGTCGTATCGGTGTAAAGCGCATGAAGAAACTCCATACTGATGGACTTTTGGAACCACTTGATTATGAATCACTTGGTACTTGCGAACCGTGCCTCATGGGCAAGATGACTAAAATGCCGTTCTCCGATACTATGGAGAGAGCAACAGATTTGTTGGAAATCATACATACAGATGTATGTGGTCCGATGAATGTTGAGACTCGTGGCGGATATCGTTATTTTCTCACCATCACAGATGATTTAAGCAGATATGGGTATATCTACTTAATGAAGCATAAGTCTGAAACATTTGAAAAGTTCAAAGAATTTTAGAGTGAAGTTGAAAATCATCGTAACAAGAAATTAAAATTTCTACGATCTGATCGTGGAGGAGAATATTTGAGTTACGAGTTTGGTCTACATTTGAAACAATGCGGAATAGTTTCGCAGCTCACGCCACCCGGAACACCACAACGTAATGGTGTATCCGAACGTCGTAATCGTACTTTACTTGATATGGTGCGATCTATGATGTCTCTTACAGATTTACCGCTATCGTTTTGGGGTTATGCTTTAGAGACGGTCGCATTCACGTTAAATAGGGCACCCTCAAAATCCGTTGAGACGACGCCTTATGAGCTACGGTTTGGCAAGAAACCAAAGTCGTCGTTTCTTAAAGTTTGGGGCTGTGATGCTTATGTGAAAAAGCTTCAACCTGATAAGCTCGAACCCAAATCGGAGAAATGTGTCTTCATAGGATACCCAAAGGAGACTGTTGGGTACACCTTCTATCACAGATCCGAAGGCAAGACATTCGTTGCTAAAAATGGATCCTTTCTAGAGAAGGAGTTTCTCTTGAAAGAAGTGAGTGGGAGGAAAGTAGAACTTGATGAGGTAACTGTACCTGCTCCCTTATTGGAAAGTAGTACATCACAGAAACCGATTTCTATGACACCTAAACCAATTAGTGAGGAAGTTAATGATGATGATCATAGAACTTCAGATCAAGTTGCTACTGAACCTCGTAGATCAAATAGAGTAAGATCCGCACCAGAGTGGTACGGTAATCCTGTTCTGGAAGTCATGCTACTAGATCATGATGAACCTACGAGCTATGAAGAAGCGATGGTGAGCCCAGATTCCGTGAAATGGCTTGAAGCCATGAGATCTAAGATGGGATCCATGTATGAGAACAAAGTGTGGACTTTGGTTGACTTGCCCGATGATCGGCAAGCAATTGAGAATAAATGGATCTTCAAGAAGAAGACTGACGCTGACGTAATGTTACTATTTACAAAGCTCGACTTGTTGCAAAAGGTTTTAGACAAGTTCAAGGGATTGACTACGACGAGACCTTCTCACCCGTAGCGATGCTTAAGTCTGTCCGAATCATGTTAGCAATTGCCGCATTTTATGATTATGAAATTTGGCAAATGGATGTCAAAACTGCATTCCTGAATGGATTTTTGGAAGAAGAGTTGTATATGATGCAACCAGAAGGTTTTGTCGATCCAAAAGGAGCTAACAAAGTGTGCAAGCTCCAGCGATCCATTTATGGACTGGTGCAAGCCTCTCGGAGTTGGAATAAACGCTTTGATAGTATGATCAAAGCATTTGGTTTTATACAGACTTTTGGAGAAGCCTGTATTTACAAGAAAGTGAGTGGGAGCTCTGTAGCATTTCTGATATTATATGTGGATGACATATTACTAATTGGAAATGATATAGAATTTCTGGATAGCATAAAGGGATACTTGAATAAGAGTTTTTCAATGAAAGACCTCGGTGAAGCTGCTTACATATTAGGCATTAAGATCTATAGAGATAGATCAAGACGCTTAATTGGACTTTCACAAAGCACAAACCTTGACAAAGTTTTGAAGAAGTTCAAAATGGATCAAGCAAAGAAAGGGTTCTTGCCTGTGTTACAAGGTGTGAAGTTGAGTAAGACTCAATGCCCGACCACTGCAGAAGATAGAGAGAAAATGAAAGATGTTCCCTATGCTTCATCCATAGGCTCTATCATGTATGCAATGCTGTGTACCAGACCTGATGTGTGCCTTGCTATAAGTCTAGCAGGGAGGTACCAAAGTAATCCAGGAGTGGATCACTGGACAGCGGTCAAGAACATCCTGAAATACCTGAAAAGGACTAAGGATATGTTTCTCGTTTATGGAGGTGACAAAGAGCTCATCATAAATGGTTATGTTGATGCAAGCTTTGACACTGATCCAGACGATTCTAAATCACAAACCAGATACGTGTTTACATTAAACGGTGGAGCTGTCAGTTGGTGCAGTTCTAAACAAAGCGTCGTGGCGGGATCTATGTGTGAAGACATAGCTGCTTCGGAAGCAGCAAATGAAGGAGTCTGGATGAAGGATTTCATATCCGATCTAGGTGTCATACCTAGTGCATCGGGTCCAATGAAAATCTTTTGTGACAATACTGGTGCAATTGCCTTGGCAAAGGAATCCAGATTTCACAAGAGAACCAAGCACATCAAGAGACGCTTCAATTCCATCCAGGATCTAGTCCAGGTGGGAGACATAGAGATTTTCAAGATACATACGGATCTGAATGTAGCAGACCCGTTGACTAAGCCTCTTCCATGAGCAAAACATAATCAGCACCAAGGCTCCATGGGTGTTAGAATCATTACTGTGTAATCTAGATTATTGACTCTAGTGCAAGTGGGAGACTGAAGGAAATATGCCCTAGAGGCAATAATAAAGTTATTATTTATTTCCTTATATCATGATAAATGTTTATTATTCATGCTAGAATTGTATTAATCGGAAACATAATACATGTGTGAATACGTAGACAAACAGAGTGTCACTAGTATGCCTCTACTTGACTAGCTCGTTAATCAAAGATGGTTATGTTTCCTAACCATGGACAAAGAGTTGTTATTTGATTAATGGGATCACATCATTAGGTGAATAATCTGATTGACATGACCCATTCCATTAGCTTAGCACCCGATCATTTAGTATGTTGCTATTGCTTTCTTCATGACTTATACATGTTCCTATGACTATGAGATTATGCAACTCCCGTTTGCCGGAGGAACACTTTGTGTGCTACCAAACGTCACAACATAACTGGGTGATTATAAAGGTAATCTACAGGTGTCTCCAAAGGTACATGTTGGGTTGGCGTATTTCGAGATTAGGATTTGTCACTCCGATTGTCGGAGAGGTATCTCTGGGCCCTCTCGGTAATGCACATCACATAAGCCTTGCAAGCATTGCAACTAATGAGTTAGTTGTGAGATGATGTATTACGGAACGAGTAAAGAGACTTGCCGGTAACGAGATTGAACTAGGTATTGAGATACCGACGATCGAATCTCGGGCAAGTAACATACCGATGACAAAGGGAACAACGTATGTTGTTATGCGGTTTGACCGATAAAGATCTTCGTAGAATATGTAGGAACCAATATGAGAATCCAGGTTCCGCTATTGGTTATTGACCAGAGACGTGTCTCGGTCATGTCTACATTGTTCTCGAACTGTAGGGTCCGCACGCTTAACGTTACGATGACAGTTTCATTATGAGTTTATGTATTTTCATGTACCGAAGGTTGTTCGGAGTCCCGGATGTGATCATGGACATGACGAGGAGTCTCGAAATGGTCGAGACATAAAGATCGATATATTGGAAGCCTATATTTGGATATAGGAATCATTTCGGGTGAAATCGGGATTTTACCGGAGTACCGGGGGGTTTCCGGAACCCCCCCCGGGGGTTATTGGGCCTACATGGGCCCTAAGGGAGAAGAGGAAAGGAGGCAAGAGGTGGCCGCGCGCCCCTTCCCTCCCTAGTCCGAATAGGACAAGAAGAGGGGGGCGGCGCCCCCCCTTTCCTTTCCCTCTTCCTACTCTTTCCCACTTCTCCTTCTCCAACTAGGAAAGAAGGGAGTCCTACTCCCGGTGGGAGTAGGACTCCCCCTTGGCGCGCCCTCCTTGGCCGGCCTCCCCCTCCCCTTGGCTCCTTTATATACGGGGGCAAGGGGGAACCCTAGGACACACAAGTTGATCTTCGTGATCGTTCCTTAGCCGTGTGAGGTGCCCCCCTCCACCATATTCCACCTCGGTCATATTGTAGCGGTGCTTAGGCGAAGCCCTGCGACGGTTGAACATCAAGATCGTCACCACACCGTCGTGCTGACGGAACTCCTCCCCGAAGCTTTGCTAGACCGGAGCCCGGGGAGCGTCATCGAGCTGAACGTGTGCCAATAACTCGAAGGTGCCGGAGTAACGGTGCTTGGATCGGTTGGATCGGGAAGACGTACGACTACTTCCTCTACATTGCGTCAAACGCTTCCGCTTCGGTCTACGAGGGTACATAGACAACACTCTCCCCTCTCGTTGCTATGCATCACCATGATCTTGCGTGTGCGTAGGATTTTTTTTGAAATTACTACGTTCCCCAACAAGCTGCACATATCTCGTTCTCAGGGCACACCGGATGAGCGCTCCGTACAGCTAAAACCAAACCTCGAGTTTCCCCGAGGGGGCGCTGCAAAGGACTCTAGTTTGGACCAACACTCAGAGGAGCACTGGCCCGTGGGGGGTAAAATAAAGATGACCCTTGGGTTGTCCGACCCAAGGGAAAAAAGGCTAGGTGGCAAATGGTAAAACCAAGGTTGGGCCTTGCTGGAGGAGTTTTATTCAAGGCGAACTATCAAGGGGTTCCCATTATAACCCAACCGCGTAAGGAATGCAAAATCAAGGAACATAACACCGGTATGACGAAAACTAGGGCGGCAAGAGTGGAACAAAACACCAGGTATAAGGCCGAGCCTTCCACCCTTTACCAAGTATATAGATGCATTGATTAAACAAGAAATATTGTGATATCCCAACAATAAACATGTTCCGACAAGGAACAAACTCCAATCTTCACCTGCAACTAACAACGTATAAGAGGGGCTGAGCAAAGCGGTAACATAGCCAAACAACGGTTTGCTAGGACAAGGTGGGTTAGAGGCTTGGCTTAGCAATATGGGAGGCATGATAAGCAAGTGGTATGTATCGTAGCATAGGCATAGCAAAAGAGCGAGCAACTAGTATCATGGGTTTGTCACGGCAGATGTCCTTGTGAAAGGACTTAGTCATGGAGCCATCACAACGGGTTAACTTAAAGGGGTTAAACCGGACAAGGGGACACGGAGAGTTTATACTAGTTCGGCCCCTTCGATGAAGGTAAAAGCCTACGTCTAGTTGTGATTGGTATTGCTTGGGTTTCGAAGGCCAGGGAGCGAATCCGATTTGTCTGGCTCTCGAGTTGTTGTCCATCCCTTGAACCGCTGCCAGGTCGTCCCCTTATATACATGGGTGGCGCCCATCGGTTTAAAGAGTCCCCAAGCCGGATCATAAACGTTTTCGGTTCGGTCTCTACACTCCCTATCTTACAAAGCAAGTTACATGATTAAGCCGTTTTACGTCTACATGCCTTAACTCACTTCTGGGCCTTGGGCCTTCGTAAAGCGCCATCATCTTCAAATCTTCATGGGCTTCTAATCTTCATAAAGTTAATCCGGCTACTCCTGGCCGGTTTACGTCCGGTAGTAATATCCCCAACATTAGGCCCCAGATTGATTTGAACAGGTTTCATGTCAATCCTTAGTAAAAACTTCGTCTTCTACATCTTCTCATATTTTGGTAAACCGCCGTGACGTCATCTTCTCAGATCGGGGTAAACCGTCATGACGTCATCTTCATTAATGCTGAAGATTACCTTCATTAACGTATATCCAGTCATCGAAGCGACACCATTATTACTTATCCATTTTTTGAGCTCCTCGATTCCCGCAATTGCCCTTGCATCGTTGCGCCTTATAAATAGGGACAGGGGACCCTTTTTCTTTTCTTTCCTGCTACCCCTTCGTCCCTTCTTCTTCCTCGCGAGGTCTCTGCTCCTGAGCGCCGCCGCCGTCGACAAGCCTCGCCTCTGCCTTGCCGTCGGCCGCTGCATCACCCTGATCGAACCAGAAAACTGCAACGTATCTCCGCCGTTCTTGTGACATTGGTAACCCTTTTTTTAATTCCACCCCAGATCTTATCTTTTAGGGTTTCACTGTTCATCGGAGTTGATCGAAAACTTCAGTGCTATTCCTCTCTTTTCTTATCTGCAGCATTCGAGGCTAGGCTGGATCTGTTATTCTTGCGCGACTGTAGCCATAATCGTATTCTCCTCATTAAACTCCCTCTTTATATCAAGAACAACTTATCTGGATCTACTGAACTATTTAAGTACCTGAAGCTTGAACATGAATATTTTTCCAATTTCTGCCATACCTTAGATCTGAAATTTTTATATAAACCTGTGAGATCTGTTTCCCCTCACACCAATATAGGCGGTTTAACTTTGTATAAGCAATCTATACCATTAGCCCTCTGATAAACCGGAGGAGCCTTTCACCTCCATAGTTGTACTCCGGTTTAACAGTGTCTGGGTACCCCTGTTCTGGTATTGCCTTGTTATCCATTTTTTCATTGGTCTCCGATTTATGCAATTTCATAACTCAGTATATCTTTTACTCCATTGCATCTTATACGTCATCATGAGTGATTTATAAACTGGCCTTTCGTTTCCAGCTTGTTTATTCCACAATGGCCAAGCAATTTACCGCTTGCAACTGGGCTCGTTCCTGGTTCACCGAGGAACAATTGAACGATATGGTCAGCATCGACACCTTGCCTAAGAAAACTGAAATTAAATGGCGAGTCCCAGGAGCAGAAAATCCTCCAACCCCGAGGCAGGGTGAGGTGGTTGTCTTTGTTGATCACACAGGCCGTGGCTTCAAACCACCAGGGTCAAAGTTTTACCGGGATGTGCTTGCCAGTTTCCAACTTCATCCTCAAGATATCAGACCCAACTCGGTCTCCAATTTATGCAACTTCCAGGTCTTCTGTGAAGTGTACTTATAAGAAGAACCAACTGCGGAGCTATTCCGGGACTTCTTTCACCTAAACCTGTGCACAGAATTTGTAAATGGCCCCAACACTGAACTTGGTGGTGTCTCAATTCAGAAGTGTAAAGAAGTTGAATTTCCTCATGCCAAACTGCACAGCCATCCTAAGGAATGGGACCAGACTTGGTTTTACTGCAGAGATACGTCTCCTAAAGATGAGAATCCCCTCCCAGGCTTTTGTGATCACCGGCTTTCCAACACCCATCCAATGCCGCAACGCTTAAGCTCTATAGAAAGGGCGAAATATGCCCCTCAACTCGCCAAACTCCGGGCTTTTATGGCCAACGGTTTAAGAGGTGTTGATTTCATACGTTGTTGGATATCTTGGAGCATATTGCCGCTAAGCCGGCGTCCCGGTTTAATGTGTGAGTATACCGGTGAGGTTGAAGACCCTCAACGCCATTGCAACATTCAAGTGACTGATGAAGAAGTCACTGAAGGTGTAAAGAAGATTTTGAATGAATCGGAACTAGTCTGTAGTCAAACTGGCTTGAATCCCTTCTATACTATGAACAAACCGCCTGCTGTAAGCACTATACCTCCTTTTCATCCTTGACATCTTTAATTTGTGCAACTTGTAATCCTTCTTCTGTGTATGTATGTACAGGGTGATGATCCCTTCTGGAAACAGAAATTCGTAGAAAAAGCAGTAAAGCCAACTGGGGATAAAGCGGTCAAACCTTCTCGCCCCAAAACCAAAGCCGTCAAACGGACGTCAAAATGGAAAACGGCTGAACGGATTAACATGGAACTTGATGATGATGCTGATGATCCGAAAGTTGAGGTAGAACTTGACTCACTTGGCTCCCTTTTCATGCATCTCATTAACAATGATCTTCCTCAGGAGGACGTAGAAGGCAGTCAAGCTGATGATGTAGAGGTAATTACCCTTTCCTCCGGTTCAGACTCTAAGCCAACACAAAAAACCCGTCAAGAAGTCCGGAAAGTAAGCTTTTCTCATCCTCTTGCTCATTTGGATCCAACATTTATTTTGAAGACTCGGTAGCATGAAGCTCGCCGGACAACCCGGCACAGTGGCCAACAGGTTACTTCCACCGGTTTACCTGACACCTCGGTTCGGAAGCGCCGGTCTGAGGTCTCTCCTACTCCTGACAATTCTTATCCCAGGGCAGGTTATTTCAGACAACCTCTTAATCCGTCCGATTTCAATTATCATATGACACCTCCCTCATCCTCTGGTGAATCGACAGCAACTCAACTCCCCCCTCTGAAAACTGTGGCTGGGTAAGCTTTGCAATCTTGCATCTCAATGTGTTGTAATAAAATGTTAACCCTCCTTTTAATTTTGTCTGCAGAGCCAAAGCCAGACCCAGTAAGAAAGCTCGGGTCAACAATCCGCCCGAAGACCAAGCCACTGTTGAAGAGGAACCAAGAGGTGATCCGGACCAGACTTGTGAACCGGAGGGCCTTCATCGTGAAGCCGCCTCTGACGACCCGCCCCTTCAAGGCCAAAACACGGATGAACCAACAAATGCTGAACCTGTCACGCCTGACACTGAACTGGCCGAGCCAAACCGTGCTAGTCCGGTGAGAGATGCTGAGACTCCATTATCACCAGCCAAAAACACTGAAGGTCAAGGAGACGATGTTATCATTACTAGAATGGGCCACAGCTCTCCTGGCCATCCCGTAATATTGGCTCAACATAGTGCCAAGGAATAATAGGTTCCCAGGGAAAAGGGCAAATGGAGTAGTGATTTATCGAATTATGCTCATCTCAACGCTGAAGAACTTCATTCTGGCTTCTTGAACCGTCTTCACTCAAACCGGGACTATGAAGCCGGTTTGGTGAATTTGATGAAGGAGCGATATGAGGTATTTTCATCTCCCTTTGTTCGTTGATTCAAAGTTGAAATACTAGCCCAAGTAGCCCCAAGGGTCGTTTTATGATGTTAATCATAAACCGGGTCTTTGTAGCACTTTAAGTTTCTCATCATTGACCCTCAAAATGTCAGGTCTCTAATAAGAACCAAGACTCCTCTTTTAACAATTAGATAGCTTTCCGCAGTGTAGCCCCCAAAGGCCGGTTTAACTTGGCAAGTTAATCCGGGTTTTAATCCATGCATCCGTTTTAGAAAAGACGTACATTAGCCCCCAAGTGTCAAGGATAATGCTTGCATTGTTCTGGAGACTTGTATAAAATGTAATAATTGAGAGCAAGTAGGCATTAGCCCCCAAGTATGAAGTGTATAACTTGTTATACGCTTTGTACTTAGTACATATATTCATCCTGTTGTTTAATATACCTTCAATGTTGCAGGCTGAATTGAGGAATAGAGATGCCCGAAACTCTG
Source organism: Triticum dicoccoides (assembly GCF_002162155.2). Classification (NCBI taxonomy): domain Eukaryota; kingdom Viridiplantae; phylum Streptophyta; class Magnoliopsida; order Poales; family Poaceae; genus Triticum; species Triticum dicoccoides. The sequence goes on from NC_041380.1 coordinate 588,170,593, forward strand.
ACTTGCAAGAGAATGTGAAGTCACAACAAGCAGAAGCTGCAAAGGCCAAAGAGGAGCTGACCCAAGCCCTGGCTGTAATGGAAAAGCTGAAAGAATCTTTCAACAAAGATCGTGTTGACTGGGAAACCAAAAAATCCGGTTTAACCAAAAGAGCCGAAGACGCCGAGGCAACCCTGAAACCAATTGTAGATGAACTAGCTGGCTTGAAGCGGCAAATCAACGCTATGACTTCTGCTATCTTTGGTAAATATATCCTTATGAGTTTTGCGCAATTCAATGAACCTTATCATTGGCCAGAATTTTGACATAAACCCTTAGCAGGCACTCGGATTGCTCATCTTGGTACAGACATGCGGATGAAGCTCAAAGCGGCGTATACTTTGATTAAACAATTATATTCTGGGTCTCAGCGGGCTATTTGCACGGTGGCTTACAACAAACCGGCACCAACCCTGATAAAAGAAACACTTGAGAAACCGGCCATGTTACCAGCCCGGATTGTCGAATTGAAGAAGGCAGCTGCAAGAGCAGGAGCTTTAACCGCACTTATTCGAGCCAAAGCTTGGATTCCAGACCTTGAAGCGGAGGATATCATAAAAGGATACCCATGCATGATGTAGGACGGTGCAAACTTCGACAATGATGACCTCTGGCGGCTGACCAAAGAGATGCGGCCAATAGCTAGCAAGCTGGCCGAAGATACAGACTTGTCCCATTTTCAACCGGCTTATGACGCTGAAGGGAAAAGACAGCCTGCCATAATCCATGAAGTTGAAGAACTTGTGCCTCCGATTCGTAAGCACACTTATGCTCCTGATATTAATCCATCCAATCTTATCCATGAAGAGGCAGTGTTTCAAGCTTTAACTGGAATTGATTGGTCGATGGTTGATTTCCAGCGTCTGGGGAGGGATGAAGAAGTGGCCACACCAACTGACCCTCAACCATCAAACCGCCCAGACGAAGCATCTTAAACCGGTTGCCGGTTTACTGGCTACTGTGTGCTGATACTTTGAAAAACAATTATGCAATTGGAGCCGCTTTGAAAGCTTCTTGTAATAGGATAGCCAAAACTCCGTTATCTGCCATGCCATCGAGCATGTTTTGTAATACCTCGTGACAACTTGTTCCACCTTTTGGGATATATTTATGCATAGCTCAGGAATAGTTTCGTTCTTGAATACAAAAACTTGCAAAGTGTCCTAGTGGTTTACCACTGGACGGGTTATGATGCTCAACATATATACAATACTTAGACGAATGATCAAAGTTGTTGTATAAAAAGTAATATGTGCAACATACCTCATCTCCGCCGCAGCGCCCGCCCCTAGCTTCGCCGTGCAGGACTACCTCGTCGCCAGCTGCGGCCTCTCCCGAGCGCAGGCACTCAAGGCCTCCGCCAAGCTCTCCCACCTCAAATCTCCCACCAAGCCCGACGCCGTGCTCTCCTTCCTCGCCGGCCACGGCTTCTCCAGCTCTGACGTCGCCACCGTCGTCGCGGGAGACCCCAAGGTACTCTGCTCCAGAGTGGAGGGGTACCTTGTCCCCGTCGTCACCCAGCTCACGGGCCTCGGCCTCTCGCGTTCTCAGATCGCGCGCCTCATCTCCTACTGCCAAGGCAACTTACATCTCACATCCATCGTCTCCAAGCTGCAGTACTACCTGCCCCTCTTCGGTTCCATCGACAACACCCTTTTGAGTTCTCAAGCGCGGCTTTTACCTTATCTTGTCTGATCTTGAGAGGGTGGTCAAGCCCAATGTCGCGACCCTGCGGGACTTGGGGCTGGCTGATTGCGACATTGCCAAGCTGTGCATCCCTAATCCATGGCTGCTCACAACCAATGTAGAATCCATCCGGGCAATGGTGTCATGCGCTGAAAGTCTTGGTGTGCCCCGTGGATCTCGGATGTTCAGGCATGCCGTGTCTGCTGTTGCTTACCTCAGCGAGGAGAAGATCGCCACCAAAGTGGGGTACTTGAAGAAGACCTTTAGGTGGTCAGATGCCGAGGTCAGCATTGCTGTGTCCAAGTTTCCAATCTTGCTGACAAGGTCTAAGGACTCTCTGCAGAGCAGATCAGAGTTCCTCGTCTCTGAGGTGGGGCTGGAACCGGCATACATTGCTCATCGTCCGGTATTGCTCTCTTACAGCCTGGAGGGCCGGCTCAGGCCCCGGTACCATATTGTAAAGTTTCTCAAGGAAAATGAATTGCTAGATTGCGACCGGGACTACTATTCTGCAGTAATGCGGACCGAGAAGGTATTCATGGAGAAGTACATATGCCCTCACATGGAAGCTGCACCGCACCTCGCTGAAGACTATGCGGAAGCTTGCAGAGGCGAAGTGCCGACTAGATTCAGATTTGCATGAACCAGGAATATGTAAAGTTTGAAACTATTTACTGCGCCCCAAAGATTTTGCTTGGGCAGTAAGCTGGTAGCCTTTTGTTTCAGTATTCGTGCCTAACTAGATGTTGGTTGTCTTTGTAGTATGTCTATGACATGCTGGTTTGGTCGTTGCTACTTGCTAACACTTGATGAAGCTAGTAATTTATTTTATGAGACCTGGTATGTCCATCTCATCATTCAGCAGAGAAGAGAACATCGAACTGCTATTTTGGCCATTCTCATGTCTTATTGACACACATATTGGAACTAAGAAGGTGTGAGATCAGGTCATTGTGCAGACGCACTGAAATATCTGTGAGTAGTATATCTGCATTTATATATTTGGAATACTGATATGAAAGGACCAGGATGACCACAGTTTGTTGATCACTGCCGAGGATGGCATTTTGATATAGTTTGTTGGTTGCTTGCTCTAGTTCTTGTTAGCTGAAAATTAATCATCTTTCTTTCTGCAGCATCTTTGTTTGAAGATTTCAATTTTTGTGAAAGTAATTGATGGTTTACTAATTCATACCAGTATTTTCCTTTATTATTCTCCTGTATTTCTGAATGGCGTACTGGCTGATACTTTGTACGAGTATTACAATTTCTGCATACAGCCTACCAGTACAGTCTTTGTTTTTGAGAATTTGTAGCTATATGTTGATTATTATTGTTTATTAGAGCACAGGAGAAAGACCTGTGTGACCTTTTTATTTTATTTTGCATGTGATGAAAAGCAACATTTGGATGCCATTGTACAGATAATGCGCCTCTGCCCCCATTCATTGTTTGAAGGTGCAAATAAATTTGCCCTCATTTTTTTTTCCGGTTTTAGCTTTTAAGAATAGGAGACAGATAGTCTGTCTATTCTTTTGCAAGAAAGGAAAGCTCGGCTACGTCGTAGAAAGTGTTGTTGTTATACTGTCTGTACATGATCCATAAAACACATAAAAGAGCTCATTGCCTCCTTGACTTAACGGTTTGTATTCAGCAAGTTCATGTTCTGTTTATGAAGCAGGTGACTTGTGATGACTATTGGATGTCGTTCAATTGCTTTTCAACCACGCCCATCATCTTTTTGTGCTATGATGAAGCAGGTTGAGGATATTGTCCGTGCAATGATATAGGCTTGATTGCAGGAACCCATGTCAGGTACTTCATAATCTAGAGACATTGTACTTTCTCCTTTTTCATGTCCAGTCACCAACATTATGTTCCATTCTCACCAAAAAATAGAACCTGCAGGCTGCAGCTACCAAAACAAACTGTGAGCTGCATTAGTTTCAGTCACGCCACTGAATTCATTGGTGCTCTCACTTCCTTTTGTGAATTTTGCGGTCTGCTGAATTGTTGATTAGTTCACATGGCCTAAGCATGTTAGTACAGAGCTAAATATCTGTAAAGAACAGGGCCAGTATCTGAAAAAACTTCCTCCAATTTATAAAGGAGGCAAACTTTTATTTCGGGGCAGGTAAAGAAACTGAGGTGGCGTGTCGTTTCTTTTATCGTGCTCAAATTCATTGCTATGACCTGTCAGCATTGTTCTTCTTTCAGGCAACGGCTCAAAAGTTCATATTGTTGAATGTTGTTTAAAATTATAGATCACGTTAAAGCAGTCAAAATGTTGGAGAATGCAGTGTACACTTTTAGAGCATTTATGTTCTATTGGTGTTTGGATTTATATGTTTACTGACTAAATAACAAATATGACTGGTTGCTGCAAATAGTTCCTTTTTTCCTGTTGTGCACCTCCAAAGTGATAGCTTTGAGTTGTAGGCTTATCTCACCATGTTTATTATACAGGGAGGTGACCGATAGGTGATAGCATATTATGGACTGTTTTTAGATTTCCTTTCTAGAGATAGTTGTGCTTGGAATCAGCATATTGTTACCAGATATGTACTCCATTTACCCTTTTAAAAGAGGAAGGAGCAGGCATCTCTACTCCTAATGGAGGAGTCCGTACGTCGTTCGTTCGTTCGCTCACACGCAACCCCTCGCATCGATCGACCTTCCCCACCGATTTTTTTTCCATCGATCGACCTCCCCACCGATTTTTTTCCAAATAAAACGTTTGACTCCACCTCCTCTTCCGCATGGAAAAAAGGGAGGAAATCACCTATGTTTTTGGTTTCCTTTCACGGTCTCCATCCTATCCAGACCCGCCCTCACCCCCGAACCTCTCCAAACCACCTCCACCCAGATCTCCACAACCCCCTGATCCTCTCCTAAACCACTTCGGCGAGCCCTCCCATGGCCACCTCGACGCCGTGAGATTCGGGGGCGGCGGAATCGAGAGGTTATCATGGAGTGCAGGTCGTTGTGTGACTGCATGGTGACGCCTGGCTGAAGCATCGAGATGGAGGACACGGCCGCCGCTGTGCTGTGCTTTACTGGTGTGCCCGTGCGCCTGCTCCCTAGGCGTCGCAACGGGTTGGGTCTCACCGCTACCATGGTCCTCCTCCAGTGCTCCTCTTCATCCTATTCAGCAGCCATGGAGGCGCCGATGTACGCCAGGTCTAGAAACCATTGGACTGTGTTCTGACGGTCTATGCCTTTTGTGTCATTGTGCAGGAGTTGAACTACTGCCGCGGGAGGCTGCACGTCATGCTAAGCAATCGTCCTGAGCAAGCAGTTGAGGCTACACCAGCTAAGGATCCGGTGGAAGCCGATTCATCTCTGCTGATCTGAGAAAGAATAATGGGAAGGTAAGTCTGTAAGCATTGAAATTTTCTATACTTTCTATGACGATGCAATCTACCTTCTACATGTAAATAGAATATCGCATATCGGTAATAATATCTTTGTAGTGCAGTTTGCATAATGGGGAAGCTTGTACTAATTGGCTGCTTACCGTGACACCAACATATGTGCTTTCTCCGCTTTGTGTTTCTGTTATTGTGATGAATTCTAATTTAACAGGAGACGCATGTCCGCATAGGATACAACTAGCTGCATGGCATGAGATTATTCAACGCGTTGAGTAATCTGGAATGGTAACATTTTTGGTTAAATGGGATGCTCTTGAGATTATTTCTCATGCCAACATGGCATGCCTGAGTGAAAAATGTGCCACCGTTGGACAGGGCCGTGCCTTGTTAGAGGAGGTTTCTGGTTGGATAAATGAGAAGGCATGATGCCTGTTCGGGCTTAGATGACTCCTAACATTGCAGGTATTATAGAGGGAACTTGATCTACATCTATTGAGTAATTAGCAGTCACATGTCTTCTGTGTTTTTACTTGTTATGGTGTCAACTGATGAAGTTCTAACATTTTTTTATCATTGACTACTTTTCAAAAACTTAGTTTTCTCACTGTATTGATCTTAGTAGTTTGGTTCTCCGGTCATACATTACATTGTTCTACATATCTTCCCTGGATTATTTGGCTTGGGCATCAACTGGGACAGGGTGGGACATCATGGTGGGATTAGGCATGTAAATTCTGGTTTTAGTTTTACTTTCATGTTTGGTAAGACAGACAAAAAACAAAAACTCTGAGTGACTGATTTGTATCTTGAAATGCATCCTATGATGAATCATCATGAAGTGTCGATGTATATTGAACTTTCTAAAATGATGGGACTTCAACCCTCAAACTCATAATCCACCCTCCCTACCCCTCCCTGAATTACCGTCCCCTCCAGCCAAACAACACCACAATTTCTAATTTGATATTCTGTTCGCTGTATTAAACATGAGTCATGTTCATATTGCACTGTCAAGATCAGATATGTAGTGCACAATTGATGATAATCTTTTTAAAGTCTTAACATTGCTAGCCCACACCGACGGACTCTGCTATTCGGACTCTGATCCCTAGGCGCCGGACGCATACCCACAACCACGGCCAGACCGTCAGTGAGTGCCTCACATTAGATGCTGATCCACTCCACCTCCGGTTATCATAGACCAACCTATCCGAGGTATACCATATTACCACTCTAAAATTCAACCACTTTTTTAGTCACAAATTGAACAACTTTTGTTATAAAAAATTAATTGGACCAATGATGAAGTGATTGGATTTTAACCTATGACACCGTGGTAGATTTTCAAAGATGAAGACTTCTTAGATTTTATTGAAATATTTTATGGGAATTTTTGCAGGATTTTTAGCAGACATCTATTTTCATAGGTTTATTTGTAGTGAGTCAAAGATGAAGACTAGCGAATTAGAAAGTTTATTTGTGGCGAGTACATATTTTGGAGCGGTTAATTAGAAAGTTTAGCACAAAAGACTCTGTGTTATGTGTCTCTGGAATTTACTTTACATTTTGGAAGTAATGAATTAAGGACCGAACTATTTTTTTGGTGTGTCTGTCTGAAAGATTACCTGTGTTGTTATTTATCATAATCGATTTCCTCATTAGAATCTTCATGAGTTTGAGTCTCCTCATTCTCACTGTCTACAGAGCCATCTAGAACAACCTGTACCTTCGCTGCATAAGTAGCTTCAGAAAAAAAAAACATGGTTATGCAACAAAAGCAATGCAAATTAGCATATTCAGTTAGCACGAACATCTGTAGGGATAACAAGCGATAGTTCTGCTCTGACGGCCAGGGCCACAATAACTACACTAAGCCCCTAGGCATGTCCATGATAAAGTAGATTCCATATAACAGAGTCTAACACTAACTATTACCATTAACAAATAACATGTATCAAGGATTTTCAGTTCAAGATATGGATTTTAAAAAACAAATCAATAATCTGTCAGTATGTAGCTACTGACATTGGCTGTGAAGCAGCCAGGAAGGCGTATCCGCAGCGACAAGGCGGAAGCGTAGCGCGGGAGGTTTGAATAGGAGTTGGCCTGTGTTAGCGTGTGGGCTGCGCAAGTGTTGGGCCGAGGCCTTGGTTGTAATGAGCGGATATATAAGCTCAAGTGATGTGGTGTGTCGGGTATCGTGGAATTGAATTTGAATCTTATTCTCCGAGCTTATCCTCTCTTCCTTCCTCGTTCTCTCGTTGCGTCCGCATCTCGCCCTCTCCAGCTCTCCTTCCTCACCAATTCTACCGGAGACGAGCCCCAAATTCGGCGGTCCCTCGCGGCCAGTGGCAAGGGCGTTACAATCTGGTATCAGAGCGACCGATCCGTGGCCCGCTTCTGCTTTCTCGAGAGCGTACCCGGCAAATTCCGAGGCGACGGTCTCCGGTCACCTTAGGGTTCGATCGGTGTAATCCCCGACCTAAGGTGGGTTGCTTCAGAGAGGAACGGCGGACGGCGTTCAAACCCAGTGCCCGGACCAAGTACCTCGAGCGCGGCATGGAGGCGTTCCAGGAGCGCATGCTGAAGGAGTTTGCGGAGATCCGTGCGGAGCAGAGCAAATTGATGAAGGTGGCCGAAATCTGCGACAGATTGGAGGCGCTGGATGCAAAGCTGGAGGAGAAGTCCCAGCGGCTGGATCAGGTGCAAGTGAAGGTAAATCTCTCCTGTGATACTTTGGGGAAGGTGCAGCAAGAGCAAGTTCAGTCGATGATGCAGAGCAATCAGGGCGCTACGAGGGGAGGGACCGTTCCTCAAGTTCCCCCGCCTCCAGATGGGTTATTGGGTGCGGCTCCAACATCTCAGGGATCGACGGCAAGGACTCAGCACCGGGCACCCCAGGTACAGAACCACAATCCATATCCCAGTGGGGAACAGGGAGAACATGTGCAGTGTGAGGAAGCGACTGGAAAGAGAAATTGGATGCCCAAAATGGATTTTCCAAAATTTGACGGTACGGGGGCAAGGGTTTGGATAGATCAATGCGAGGCATTCTTCCAACTGTACAATATCCTTGACAGTTTTCGTGTGGCGTCTACATCTCTGAACCTGGTGGACAACGCTGCACACTGGTTTCAGTCAGTGAGACAGAAGGGAGTGTGGCCGAATTGGGAGCAGTTTTGTGAGGCATTACTAGCAGAATTTGATGTGAATGTGCATCGAGAACTGTTGCAGTCCTTACTCAGGTTGAAACAGTGGGGCACTGTTGAGGAGTACAAGAGCAAGTTTCACCAGTTGGTCTATAGCATCAGGTTGTATGAACCTCAACTAAGTGACACTCTGTTGGTCACAAGATTTGTCATGGGTTTAAAGGAAGAGTTGCGAGCTGCAGTGGAAATGCAGTTGCCTGAATCTGTCCAGCAAGCTGCACTGTATGCTCAAGTTCAGGAGAGGTTACTTCAGCAGAGCAAGGGCAGTAAAACCAATTATGCAAAAAATGTCACAAGCAGACAGGACTCTAGAAGCAGTTTTGCACCTGGAGAGCTGTGGAAAGCTAAGCAACTCAAGGAGTACAGGAGGGCTAATGGCCTATGTTATGGGTGTGGGGAAAAGTACAACCCTGGTCATGTTTGCACACCTACAACTAAGAAATCTGCTCATCTGAAGGCAGTAGAAGCTATAAATACCCATGAGATCATATATGATGCAGTGTTGGATGCACTGTTGTATGATCAGCAGGAGGAATGTGCTACTATATCAGTTCAGGCCCTGTCAGGAGCAACTCATCCAAAAACTATACAGTTCAGAGCACTGATTGGGAATCAAGTGGTGTTGCTGTTGTTAGATTCTGGAAGTACACACACATTTGTTGGTCAGGCTCTATTGGAAAGAATCAAGTTAACTTCAGAAAAATTGTCTGAACCTTTATCTGTCAAGGTGGCAAATGGTGATAAGCTACAGTGTACTGAATATGTCCCTAATGTAACTTGGTGGCTGCAGGGGCAGAACTTCACTAGCCCTATGAAAGTGTTGCAACTTGGCAGCTATGACATAATTTTGGGCATGGATTGGTTAGCAAAGTGGGGAGTGATGAAGTGTCATTGGGCCGAAAAATGGATTCAGTTTGATTATAAGGGACATGATGTGAGATTACAAGGAGTTTTGCCCAGTCAGAAACCAGAACTGAAGGAGCTGCCTGTTGAACAGTTACTGAAATGGAACAAGGGTAATGATATTATGGCAGTGGCTTTAATTCATCCTGTATATGAGAAGTAAGACAAACAGGGTTTTCCTGAACCTATTAAGGAACTACTGCAACAATATACTGATGTTTTCAGTGACCCAAAGTCATTACCTCCTCGCAGACAAATTGATCATGCAATCAACTTGGTTCGTGGGGCTGTACCAGTGAACAGCAGACCTTATAGATATTCTCCCCTACAAAAGGATGAAATTGAAAGGCAAGTGGATGAGATGTTAAAAGTAGGTCTCATTACACCCAGCTTGAGCCCTTTTGCCTCTCCAGTGTTACTTGTAAAAAAGAAGGATGGAACATGGAGGTTTTGTGTAGATTATAGAAAGCTCAATGCCCTGACAGTAAAAAGCAGATTTCCCTTGCCAGTTATTGATGAATTACTAGATGAATTAGCTGGAGCAAAATGGTTTTCTAAACTAGATTTGAGAGCTGGCTATCATCAAATTCGAATGATACCTGAAGATGAGTATAAAACAGCATTCAAGGCACATCATGGCTAATTTTAGTTCAGAGTTGTACCCTTTGGGCTAGCAACTGCTCCTGGCACTTTTCAGTGCAACATGAACTTTCTGTTTCCTGGTAGAAAAAAGTTTCTCTCATTTATGGATGACATACTTGTGTTCAGCAAGACTTTAGAAGATCATCTCAAAGATTTGAGAGAAGTGCTAACTGTGCTCAGAGAAAATCAATTCTATGTTAAGGAGAGCAAGTGTTCCTTTGGGCAGCAGAAATTGGAATATTTGGGACATGTGATCTCTGACAAAGGAGTGGCAACTGATCCATCAAAAACTGCTGCAATGTTGGAGTGGCCTATACCCAGCAATGTAACTGAACTTAGAGGATTTCTGGGACTCACTGGTTATTATAGAAAGTTTGTCCAGGACTATGGGATTATTGCAAAACCCTTGACACTGTTGTTGAAGAAACAGTCCTTCTTCTGGTCAGAAGAGGCACATGCTGCATTTGAGCAATTAAATCAAGCTATGGCCTCTACTCCAGTTTTAGCTCTACCTGATTTTGAAAAACAATTTTGTGTGGAAACTGATGCATGTGATTCAGGAGTGGGAGTTGTGCTGGCTCAAGAGGGACACCCTGTGGCTTATTACAGCAAAGCCCTAGGTCAGAAGAATCAGAAACTGTCCATCTATGAAAAAGAGTTTCTGGCTATTATGATGGCCATTGACAAGTGGAGATCTTACTTGTCCAGAGGCCCTTTTGTGATTAAAACAGATCACCAGAGCTTGCATCACTTGGGTGATCAAGTGCTAACTTCTGAACTGCAAAGGAAAGCTATGACAAAGCTAGTAGGGCTACAGTTCACAATTCAGTATAAAAAGGGGGTAGAAAACACTATGGCAGATGCTCTGTCTAGAGTGGCTCACTTGTTTCCAGTACAGGCTATATCCACCTCACAACCAGTTTGGATTCAGGAGGTCCTAAATTCTTATGCTGTGGATCTTGTAGCTCAAGACATGTTACAGAAGCTGGCACTGGATGCAAAGGCATGCCCTGGGTTTACTTTACAGGAGGGAATTCTGAAAAACAATGACAAAATCTGGATTGGAGCTAATGTGGGGTTACAAACCAGACTGATACAGGCATTTCACTCTACTCCTATGGGAGGTCATTCTGGAATTCTTCCTACATATTTCAGAGTCAAACAGCTCTTCAGTTGGCAGGGTATGAAAACTGATGTGGAGCACTTTGTGAAACAGTGTGCCATATGCCAACAAGCAAAACATGAACTGCGCAAATATCCTGGATTGCTCCAACCTTTACCAATACCTGAAGGGCCATGGCAGTCCATCAGCATGGATTTCATTGAAGGACTGCCCAAATCTGAAGGGTATAGCTCCATTTTGGTGGTGCTTGACAGGTTTACTAAAGTCAGTCACTTCATTCCTCTCAAACATCCCTTCACTGCAGCAGGAGTGGCAAAAGCTTTTCTTCAGAATGTAGTGCGACTACATGGATTACCTCTGTCTATTGTATCTGACAGAGACAAGGTTTTTACCAGTTCTTTTTGGAAGGAGCTATTTAGAGTGTGGGGCACTGAATTACAGATGAGTACAGCATATCATCCACAAACTGATGGTCAGACGGAGAGGGTGAATCAGTGTCTCGGATGTACTTAAGGTGTGCAGTGCATGACTGTCCTGCCAAGTGGAAACAGTGGTTACCTCAAGCAGAATTCTGGTACAACTCCACTTTTCACTCCTCTTTAGGCTGCTCTCCTTACAAAGCACTATATGGACACGAGCCAAATATTGGTCAGTTGGCAAGCACAACAAAATCTCTCAATCCTGATGTTTCCGGGTGGATTCTGGCTCAGACAGAACATACTGCTATGTTGAAAGAGCATTTGCATAGAGCTCAGGTTAAGTACAAGCATTATGCTGATAAGAGCAGGTCGCCCAGAGAGTTCATGGTGGGGGAACAAGTGTATCTGAAGTTGCAACCTTATGCTCAGTCGTCAGTGGTCAATCGACCATGCCCCAAATTGGCTCTGAAGTTTTTCGGTCCCTTTAAGATATTGGTAAAAGTGGGAGTGGCGGCATACAAGTTGGAGCTACCAAAAGGCAGTCAAGTTCATCCCATTTTCCATGTTTCTCAGTTGAAGTCTCATGTACCAGATCACACACCAGTGTTCACGGTTTTACCCAAACCTCTGGATTTGTCAGTGCCAGGGGTGACACCTGAAGAGATTCTCGATCGGCGGCTGGTGAAAAAGGGAAACGCGGCACATTTGCAAGTGTTGATCAAGTGGTCGAACGTTCCGGTGGAGGCGGCTACATGGGAGGATTACGAGGTACTCAAGGTTAAATTTCCAGATGCACCAGCATGGGGACATGCTGGTTCTCAAGGGGAGGGAAATGTCAGTATGCAGCTACTGACATTGGCTGTGAAGCAGCCAGGAAGGCGTATCCGCAGCAACAAGGCGGAAGCGTAGCGCGGGAGATTTGAATAGGAGTTAGGTTGTGTTAGCGTGTGGGCTGCGCAAGTGTTGGGCCGAGGCCTTGGTTGTAACGAGCGGATATATAAGCTCGAGTGGTGTGGTGTGTCGGGTATCGTGGAATTGAATTTGAATCTTATTCTCTGAGCTTATCCTCTCTTCCTTCCTCGTTCTCTCGTTGCATCCGCATCTCGCCCTCTCCAGCTCTCCTTCCTCACCAATTCTACCGGCGACGAGCCCCAAATCCGGCGGTCCCTCGTGGCCAGCGGCAAGGGCGTTACATAATCTTTTACTGAAATGTTGGTACTTACAGTAACAAGCTAACCAATAGTACACCCCAAATTCAGCAAACAACTTAAATTTCAGTTTTCGCTCAAAAGACAACTAGCGATTGCCGTAAATTTTGAAGTAAATGCAAGCATAGTCCATGTGATGTGCATATGCAATACACAAGACAAACTGCATTTGCACACTGACAAGGCACAAGTAATCTCAGGAGCTGCCAAGGATCTTTTATATTCTTACCTGAGCAATGGAGCAGCCCTCTCTTTGTACAAGTTGTTCTCTCGATTAAAACAATTGGTTGAACGGTTGCACAGTTGTTGATGCCGACAAACATCACTGTTGTGTATATTGCTCCAATGACCATTCTAAGAGTATTGGCATCCACCCCTGCATCAAGGCACAAAAAATTCAGATGCTGGTACATTGTAATCAAGGAGTAAAAGATAAAGATAAGTACAGTAATTACATAATGGTGCCAATCTTCCAAAAGATGGAGCCAAGCAGCAAGGCTGTGAACAAAGTGAAGGAAAATCTGACAAGGTTGTAATCTGGGTTGTGCCAATAGGTCAACCAATGCTTCCAGAGGCAGGCTTTGAACTGCCCTATAATGGATTGCGAGTACTCAGGATCAAGGCGGCTCCCCGAATCTAATTCCAGAGAAGAAACCCATCAATTAAAGTCATCTACAAACTGAAAAATACTGTATGCTAGTGCAAGCAGATCTCAGTTTCAAAATGGAAAATACACTTCTCAGTTTTACAAACTGAAAATTATGACAGTACAAACTGAAAATACACCAACGCTGACCGTGCCTCCCCCAACCTTGTACAGGCATATACGACGGTCCATTTTCAGCAGTCATATGACTTTGCGTACTGTACATAAAAATCTGTACAAACTGCGCCAGAATAAAAGTTTTTGAAGAAGGAACTCCAAAGATTTCTGCAGTTTTCTACAGTTTCAGATTTCTACAGTTTTATCATCTCTGAAGATAAGTTGCAGCAAGAAAGCAAATAGGGAGGAGGGTGATACCTTCCGTGCTTGGCATAGCGTCTGTGGCACTATGGTGGGAGGGGAGCAGCGGTGGAAGAAGCAGAGCCTGACGAGCGGTGGTCTTCCGTCCAACCAACCAACAGAGTAGAGGGAGGGGAAGAGAGAGAGGAGGGACCCTCCATGACGAGCTCCAGGCCTTCCATGGCGGACCTCCATGTCGATATCCCTGTTAGTGGAGAAGACCAGACCGTACATAGTTGCTCCTATCGGTGAACCTTCCAAGGCGTCGTCCTGCTCCTGGTCATGGTGGCCCTTCCATGGCATCGTCCTGGTAATGGAGACGGGGTCAGAGTGGGAGAAGAGACGGGAGTGAGTGAATCCAGATGAGCAGGAGCGAGGGAGCTAGGAAGGGATGACGTACCGCACGGCGTTGGAGTGGAGGAAGGCCGTTGCAGGTCGAGCCGACGCACTCGAAATCAGTCACCGGAGAAAAAAATGAGATCTTGGCACCGACGACGGAGCCAATGGAGAGGCGCCGGCGACGTGGGCGAGGGAGAGGCACCGGCGACGCGGGCAAGGGAGAGGCACCAGCGACACGAGCTAGGGAGAGGCGCCGGCGACGCAGGCGAGACAGAGAGTGGGTGAGTGAGCGAGAGAGTGGATGAGGTGGGAGGGTAGTTTAGGAAAAAAAGCAAAAACAATTGTACGTGGCGAACTTTGTACTAGAAACTCCTAGCCACATATATATGTAACTAGCAAGATGTACGCACGGAACATCAAGATGCATTTGTATGAGTAGTTTATCTTATAAGAGAAAAGGATGAACGAAGGAAGGCCTTATTTGCAAATGTGAGAGGGGTGTGGGTATCTTTTTGCAAAATTGCCATAGTTTCCTTCCTATCCATTAGATATAAATCGGACGTCCTATATTGCAAGATGCCAGACACACCATCATCACCAACTCTGTTTTGTATAAGAAGCTAGCAAGATGCCCGTGCTTTGCACGAAACATCAAGATGCATTTGTATGAGTAGTTTATCTTGTGGGAGAAAATGATGAATGATGAAAGGCCTTATTTGCAAATGTGGAGAGAGGTGTGGGTATCTTTTTGTAAAATTGCCATAGTTTCCTTCCTATCCGTCAGATATAAATCGGACGGCCTATATTGCAGGATGGCAGGCACACCATCATCATCAACTCTGTTTTTTATAAGAGTAGAGAAGAAAGAGTATAAAATATCATTTGTACTCCTTCTATTTCCAAATATAAGTTTTTTAGAGATTCCAACAAGTGACTACATATAGAACAAAATAAGTGAATCTACATTCTAAAATATGACTCTATACATCCGTAAGTTGTAGTGCACTTGAAATGTCTAAAAAGCCTTACATTTAGAAACGGAGGGAGTATATATTTATATATTTATATGTAATTAGCAGTATCCAGTTTTTTATTGCAAATAAAAAATGTGTTAGTCAGACTTTTTATATGTTCCACTTTGTTCACCAGAGATAAAAAATGATGGATTCTAATGATGTTTTAGAAATATCATCACACATACTTCAATTATTGCCGATAAAGACTTTTGCCCCGCTTTATATATAAAGCAATGATCATCGATCAACCACAAACCACCGCATACAACACACGCCCACACACACTCGGGGCAGGATACAGAGGTGCTGGAGAACAACTACAAACTCCAAGCAGAACATAGCACACTATAGGTTGGAAGATAAATCA
Source organism: Triticum dicoccoides (assembly GCF_002162155.2). Classification (NCBI taxonomy): domain Eukaryota; kingdom Viridiplantae; phylum Streptophyta; class Magnoliopsida; order Poales; family Poaceae; genus Triticum; species Triticum dicoccoides. Next base: position 588,185,921 of record NC_041380.1, read on the forward strand.
TCGCTAGATTTTGAAGAAGCCCTCAACATGACACCACGAAGAGGAGCAGTCGAACATCGACGGATTAGGGCCTCCAAAGAGGCGTCTTCAAGAAGATCACAACACGTAGCGCCACCACCACCCAATCCAAAGGATCATGGTCTTCACCCAGAGCGTTCCCGGAGCATCAAGAACAGCCATGACGGAGCCTTTAGGAAGGATACGACGCCCACACACACCGTTGCTGTCAGTCGGCCAAAGGCAAACAAAGTTTTCACCATGGTAAGCACTATCCACCAGCGGAACAGGGGATGCGCAACCAAAACAGGCCGACCACCCCCACCACCGAATGCCGAAAGCTAGCCGCCCTCACGGTCATGGCCACTCGCCAGCACCCGAGCCGTGCGCGCCGCCCCCGCTGGCAGTGGCTAGAGTTTCCTCCCGGTCGCACGCGAGGCGATTCGGGAGGAGGGAGGGGAGAGGGGACTCGACTTCAATTATTATGCAATGGTGTATGTGTTGTATTGTCTCTACCATTGAAATTTAACATACATTATCTTTTTATAACTTCAGCAAAATATTTAAAAAGCCCGTGGCAACGCACGGGCATTCTACTAGTATTTGATAGTGGGAGACTCCTTGACAACATCCCAATTCAAAATATCAATACATTTATTGTGTTCTTGCAATGAAATGCCTACTATTCTGATTGTTACCCGAAGTGTGCGACCATTTTCAGGTAGTCCCAGGTTTTGGCCTTGCTGCACATTTGCATCCCTTGTCGAATGCCATTAGATTTATGAGGGTGGGGTGATCCATTATGAGGCATTTTTTGTGTTCTTCAATTTTTTTAAATAGACAAACATGAATGACCATGTTAATGATCCATTATTAATACCATCCTCTTCAGTGCATTCTATGGCACGAAAATTGCACACAAGAGAAACTGTTTTCTGAACTAAACTTTGGCAAAACCCCGGACAAGTTACAAGTACTTATGTCTTTCATGGAAGGAACTCTGAGTATCAGTGGATGTTTGGCGAGGAAGATCTTAAATCTCTCCCTATTTTATTTGTTTAATATGTTGAACAATCTCTGAGTATCAGTGGATGCATGGTCTGATAACACACTGAGCAGTGAGTGCATCAGGATTGGGTGATTATTCAAGGTTTTTGTTTGATTGGCTACACACTGCAGAAGACAAAATTTTGTTTCAAAATCCTGGTAGGTAATTTCCGAGTTAGGAAATTGGAGTATCTACACCACTTTGTTGAGTTTGTTTAATTTATGAGAAAAGCAATGCTAATGTGAGATTCTGTTTATCTTCAAAAGGCAGAATTAGGTCAATAGAACAAGTATTACTATGATGACAAGCTGAAACGATTTGTAGTGGAAACAGCTGCTCATTTATGTCAAGAAACATCACAATCTGCTTCATTGAATGGGACATATATATAGTATACAAGCCTAGTTCCTCGAAACAAGCTTTCACCCTACTTTATATATAAAGCAACAACCGCACAAAGTACACGACCGAACGATACAAGGCGGAGAGGTCGCTCTCTTACAAAGCCGACCATAGGATAATTGGAACACGCACACCGCAAGCGACTACGCTATCGAAAGATAATACCGGAGGCACTGAGTACAACACCATGCCACGCCCTAGTACACCTAAGCTCCACGACAATGCCCTCAGGAGGGAAACTGACGCCACACGCCGCCGCTGTCGAGTCCACAATGGACAAAAGGTTTTCACCCGGAACTTGGACATGAAGGGGAGCACCACAACAGCGTCTTCAAGAAGAGAGCGGCGCCCACGAGCGTTGCTGTCATCAGCGCCAGAGCGCAAAGCTTTCACCCGGTAGCTTTCGCATGCCACCACAAGGTCTCCAAGAGGAATATGATGAGATCAAAACCCTAGATCTGGATCGGGGAGCCCCCACTACCAGAGACAGAGAGCGCGCTAGAGCCACCCTCTACTATGCCTCTTGCCGCTCACACGACCAAGAGGCATCACCACCACCGCCACCATGGTGCCTGCCGGAGAGCCAACCATGTGGACCTCCTTCCACGGCCGACGTTGTTGGGAAACGTAGTAGAAAATAAAATTTCCGCGCCTACAATCACCCAAGATCAATGTGAAGATGCATTACGGGTTGGGAGTAGTTTACCACAGACCTACGGGTCCATAGCTAGTAGGTAGCTGGCTTCTTCTCTCTCCTTTGATCTTCAATACAATGTTCTCCTTAATGTTCTTGGAGATGTATTCGATGTAATCACTTTTACATCTTAGATGTTCTTAGACGTACCTGTACAAACACATGGATGGGGTGGTGTCATTCGATGTAGAATCAGATGGTCATGTTTGATTTGTAGGACTTAATATGAGTGCCAATGTTTTGACGAAACGGAAGTTTCGTCAAATTTCTGGTACTCAATATGCCCTACTTTTAGCAAGGGTCATGCCAAATTTTCCGGTCGTCATTTTCTTTCTATGTTCAGTCATAACTTTTTGTTACAATATTCCAGTTGGACAAATGGATCCCGGCGCCGGAACGTCATCTCAGAAGGAACCTCGGTACACCAACCCTGACGTCGAGATGAGCACCCCTGACGTGGATGATTCGGCCATCCCTGACGTCGAGATGGGCATTGACCAACAAGTAGAACCGACCACCAGGGCAGGGGACACGAGCCACGCTGACGGGACTTCATCCAGCACGGCCACCACAAAGAAGAGCAACCGAAAGGCAAGGGATCCAAGGAAGCTTCACGAAGGTCTAATTGCAATCGCCGTAGTTGGCCCGAGTGGCGAGCCCGTCACCCTAGAGGACATAGTAAAAAGGTATAGCAAAATGCTAGGTTGCATATTGCGAAAAACCGCCTCGATCGGTAGCAAGGATTTTGTCGGACACAAGGAGAATCTACTACTGGCGTTAAACCATAGTTATGAATTTCCACCTGATGCCAAGAAGTTAGCCGAAGATTATGCCATGTCAAAATGGCCAAAGATGTTAAGGGACTGGAAGAGCAGCGCCCGTTGCAATCTAGTTGGTAAGGACTTCGAGACTGTTAAGCGGCTCAATCCAACTATGGATCACGGAGAATGGATGAAGTTTTGTGAATCCTTTGGTAGTGAGTCAAGCAAGGAGATAAACGATCATTTCCGTAATTTACAAAAAAATCTGCCAGGTAACCACCGTCTGGGCCCTGGTGGTTACAAAGCTGCAGAACCCAAAGTGGGAGAAGGAGGCCACAAAGTTTATAGCCGCGGGTAAACAACCTTCGTTCTGGGAACATCGAGATCGTGATCAGGACTTTCGTTTTCTCAGGGCCCGTGCAGTGCAAGACCCAGACAGTAAGGAGTTGGTCCTCCCGACGCAAGAACTTTGCTCGACGGAGGAGAACTTGGTAACGTCAATCACCACTGATAATTTAGTCCCCACAACTTATTTATTACGTACCATACTAATTGTTTATCAAAATACATGTATTGTTTGTAGAGAAAAATAAAGCAGGAATTTGGACCGGGTCTTCATGAATCTTCCCACGGCTATAGGTATGATGACCCTCTTACCCGGGCAGTGAATGCGGGTTTTGGAGTTAACAGGAAGCCCAACACTGAGCGTGTCGTTGGGAGGGGGTAAGATGTTGTGGGACGACGCCTACCCCGAAACCAAAGAACTAAAAAATACAGAAGGAAGTACAAAGCAAAACTAAGTTAGATGCAGTAGTAGATGCAACAGTCGAGAAAAGGCTAGCAGAAATGTTTCCGCGCGGCGCGGTAAGTCCTACCCAGCAGCATACACCTATCATCACCCATCAGCCACGTGCATCCCACTTTATTCTATACTGGCTGCAAGCCAACATGGACGGGGTGAAGACAAGGGTTGCCAAGAGTCAAATCATCCCGTTTACTGATGGTAGCAGAATGATGCAGGGGGTCGTCCTACCACTTGGCATGACGAGGGTGCAGGTGCAGGAGGTAGTGATGGTCTTCGAATATTGGTCGTTGCCTCACCCCCTGAAGACGACGTCACTGTGTTATGGCAAGTGACCCAAAGCCACCTGCTTAAGTGGCTAATGAATGATATAGAGGAGAATCCCCAAGGATATGTCGGCACCGGAGACGTAGTGAAGAATGCACGTGACAGTTGTGGACCGTCTGCAGACAAACCACCTATGCCGGTTGTCATCCCCGAAGGGCGGAAAATGAACATGTATAGGCCCGGGGAACCGCTTCTATCGGACTCTATGTTGGAGACCCTCTCGATTGATCTTCAAATTCTACACGCCCATGTGGTAGATAAATCAAAAAAAGGTTAACATGGATACACGGCCAAGGTGATAGAAGGTTATTGTTTTATCCAAGAATCTCCGGCAAACAGAATTGATCTGGCCTTTAATGAGGTCATCCATGCAAATATCTTCTCTGTCAACAGTCTACCCAGAGTTAATGAGGCTCTGTGTACTTCATTGAGCTATAGATACCCTACTCCCGCATGGTCAAGTGTCCTTACCTGATCCTTTTTACATGCTCTGCCACAACCTGGAAACCGCAGAAGGCCAAGAGGTCATCTCAGACTAATTGTTCCCATTCTTTATTGTCAATCATCCACATGCGGACACCTTTGTAGTGCCATACTGTGACAAGTAAGTCATTAACGTTCACTAATTTATTTTGAAACATATAAATGGCCTCGTGGTTTGATCTAATCAATGCTAATTTCTTCATTTTTTTGCACAACGACTGACATTGGATCAAAATCGCACTATTGCCAACACAGGGCTTGGCTTACTTCTTCGATTCAAAGAGACACTAATACATCCATTTTGCATCATGTTTTTTGTGAATATTTATTGCATTATGAACTATTATTTCACATTATGGTACAATACTTATGTCATTTCTCTCTTATTTTACAAGATTTACATGAAGAGGGAGAATGCCGGCAGTTGGAATCCTGGACCGGAAAGGAGCAAATCTGAGATACCTATTCTGCACAACTCCAAATGTCCTGAAACTTTACGGAGAATTGTTTTGGAATATATACAAAATATTGGGCAAAGAAACTACAGAAGGGAACTCACCAGGTGGCCACAAACCTGGGGGGCGTGCCCTACCCCCAGGGCGCGCCCCAGGGCTTGTGGACCCCTGGCCATTGTCTGGTGCCCATCTTCTGCTATATGGAGGGTTTTGACCTAGAAAAAATGATAGTTTTCGGGGCAAAGCGCCGCCGTCTCGAGGTGGAACCTGGGCAGGAGCAGTCTAGAGCTCCGGCAGAGCCATTCTGCTAGGGAAACTTCCCTCTGGGAGGGGGAAATCAAAGCCATCTACATCACCAATGATCCTCTCATCATGGGAGGGTCAATCTTCATCAACATCTTCACCAACACCATCTCCTCTCAAACCCTAGTTCATCTCTTGTATTCAATCTTTGCCTTGGAACCTTAGATTGGTACTTGTAGGTTGCTAGTAGTGTTGATTACTCCTTGTAATTGATGCTAGTTGGTTTACTGATGTCTACTACGCAACTTTATTCTTGTAGACTCGTGTTGGGCCCCCAAGCGCAGAGTTTTGTAGGACAGTAGCAATTTTCCCTCAAGTGGATGACCTAAGTTTTATCAATCCGTGGGAGGTGTATGATGAAGATGGTCTCTCTCAAACAACCCTGCAACCAAATACAAGAAATCTCTTGTGTCCCCAACACACCCAATACAATGGCAAATTGTATAGGTGCACTAGTTCTGCGAAGAGATGGTGATAAAAGTGTAATATTGATGGTAGAAATATATTTTTATAATCTGAATAAATAAAAACAACAACGTAGCAAATAGTAAACAGGCACAAAAATAGTATTGCAATGCTTGAAAATGAGGCCTAAGGTCTGTACTTTCGCTAGTACAATCTCTCAACAATGCTAATATAATTAGATCATATAACCACCCCTCAAAGTGCAACGAAGAATCACCCCAAATTTCCTATCTAGCGGAGAACATACGAAGAAATCATTTGTAGGGTGCGAAACCACCTCGAAGCTATTCTTTCCGATCGATCTATCCAAGAGTTCGTACTAAAATAACACCAAATAATTTCATATTCATAATACTCAATCTAACACAAAGAACCTCAAAGAGTGCCCCAAGATTTCTACCAGAGAAACACAGATAAGAATGTGCATAAACCCCTATGCGTAGATTACCCTAATGTCACCTCGGGAATCCATGAGTTGAGTGCCAAAACATATATCAAGTGAATCAATATGATACCCCATTGTCACCACGAGTATTCATATGCAAGACATATATCAAGTGCTCTCAAATCCATAAAAGTATTCAATCCGATAATAACGAAATCTCAAAGGGAAAAACTCAATTCATCACAACAAGATAGAGAGGGAAAACTCTATATGATCGGACTATATTAACAAACCTCGCGACACATCAAGACCGTGACATCTCAAGAACATGAGAGAGAGAGAGATTAAACACATAGCTACTGGTACAAACACTCAGCCCCGAGGGTGGACTACTCCCTCCTCATCGTGGTGGCCGTCGGGATGATGAATATGGCCACCGGTGATGATTCCCCCTTCGGCAGGGTGCCGAAACGGGGTCTAGATTGGTTTTCGGTGGCTACAGAGCCTTGCGGCGGCGGAACTTCTGATTTAGGTTAACCTCGAGGGTTTTTGGAATATTTGGAAATTTATAGGGGTAAAGAGGGGGTGTGGGAGGCCACCGAGGTGGGAACAACCCACCTGGGCGCGCTTGGGCCCCCAGGCGCACCCTGGTGGGTTGTGCCCCCCCCCCTCGGGGCACCTCCCAGGTGCTGCTCTGGCCCATTGGTGGTCTTCTGGTCCATAAAAAATCCATAATTTTTTTGCGGTGTTTGGACTCCGATTGATGTTGATTTCCTGTGATGTAAACAAAACAAAAAAAACAGCAACTCGCACTGGGCACTGGGTCAATAGGTTAGTCCAAAAAATGATATAAAGTTGCTATAAAATGATTGTAAAACATCCAAGAATGATAATAAAACAACATGAATACTTCATAAATTATAGATACGTTGGAGACGTATCATTTACTTGGTGGAAGATCATATGTTCAGATCCTTAATGATATTTATTACCCCTCTGATCTTGAATATGAACATGCTTTGTGAGTAGTTACGTTTGTTCCTGAGGACATGGGAGAAGTTTTATTATAAGTAATCATGTGAATTTGGTATTCGTTTGATATTTTGATGAGATGTATGTTGTCTTTCCTCTAGTGGTGTTATGTGAACGTCGACTACATGACACTTCACCATGATTTGGGCCTAGGGGAAGGCATTGGGAAGTAATAAGTAGATGATGGGTTGCTAGAGTGACATAATCTTAAACCCTAATTTATGCGTTGCTTCGTAAGGGACTGATTTGGATCCACATGTTTCATGTTATGGTTAGATTTATCTTAATTCCTCTTTCATACTTGTGGATGCTTGCGAGAGGGGTTAATTATAAGTGGGAGGCTTGTCCAAGTAAGGACAACACCCAAGCACCGGTCCACCCACATATCAAATTATCAAAGTAGCGAACGCGAATCATATGAGCATGATGAAAACTAACTTGATGGTAATTCTCATGTGTCCTCGGGAGTGCATTGCTTTATATAAGAGTTCGTCTAGGCTTATCCTTTGTTATAAAAAGGATTGGGCCACCTTGCTGCACCTTTGTTACACTTGTCACTTATTACCCTTTACGACTTATCTTATCATAAAACTATTTGTTACCGATAATTTCAGTGCCTGCAGAGAATACCTTGCTGAAAACCGCTTGTCATTTCCTTCCGCTCCTCGTTGGGTTCGACACTCTTACTTATCGAAAGGACTATGATAGATCCCCTATACTTGTGGGTCATCAGACACCCTCAAAAGCAATGGACCAGATTGAAGGTCATAAATGATGCTCTCGCCAAGTGTAAGAACGTCAGAGAGACTATAACAGAACATTCAGAATTCTAGTTCTTCACTAGCGCTTGTTGCTATCAAGAACAAAATGTGGAAATCTCTCATAGGTCTGGATATTGTGCCTTGGCTATCATAGACGACTTTTTGAAGAAAAGCAAATATTTGCGTAATCATAGCCAGATTGTCAAGTGGTCTGAAGAGATGGAAAGGGGCATGGACATAAGGGAACTATTAACAGAGCATGGCCGCCTCTAAAAGGTGTTGGCCAGAATCATCAACAAAGAGGTTGTAAATGAGGATGGGAAATTTCACTTCCGGCTAGAGCGAGATGAAGAACGACTTCACCGAGTCAAAGACATATTGTGGTAATCGAATGCGAGCGATACAATGCTTCAAAGCATCTTGATTCTTTATTCACTTTATGAGTTGAGAATTTTACATGTTTATTTGTTGTTCTACACCTCTTATACCGTATGTTTCCTTCATTAATAATCTTAATTATTATAACACCGTTGTAATATGATTGTCTGAATGCAATGGGATGATTGAGTGCAAAATATTGCTTGAGCGCCATTAAAATGCTGCCACGGCAGCAATTTCTCTATATGCCGACATCACTACCAGTGGCGGGCGGCAAAGGTGTCTGCCACTGCTAATACACACAACAGTGGCGAGTAGAGATTATAGTTGTGGCTGGCAGAGATTATAGTTGTGGCGGGTCATAACTTATGCCAGCTACTACAGCACTGTCATCAGTGGCGGGCGGTGGCCCGCCATTGATGCCATAATAGCAGTGGCAGGAGGTTAGTGGCGGACGGCCCTGAGAGCCTGGCCCGCCACTACTAGGCTTTTTGCACTCGCCACTGTTGGGCATTCTCGCAATAGTGATATCCTATCTAATATGAACGTGTAATCCAAATATCAACGTGCATTACACATACACATTTACTAGTTGAAGTTCAATGACGGATAGTTGAAGTTCAGTGACGGATAATAATTTGATATCATTGCGGTAGGCAAAGCGACACAAGTTTCTACGCCCCACCGGGGCGAAAAGTGGGAGTGTGGAGGTGTGTCTCTAGCGGATCTGTCTTTGGTGGATTTGTCTGAATCTGTTCGTCATTCGTCTACGTTCGCGTGTCTTTAGATTGTATTCTTTCGACTTACGCTACTCTTCATCAGCGACGTTGCACGATGACTTTCCAATTGCCTACTACAACAAGTTTTGCCCGACTCCGATGAGGGAGGGGCGATGACGGTGGCGCGCCTGCTGCTCGCTCCAGTGTTTATAGTCGTCGCTAGATGGTCTATGAATCTGAATGTAATTTTTATTATTTCGGGTGTTTATTGTACTGCCATGATTGAAAATATATAGTTTGGATGTTTTACCGCAAAAAGAAAAAGATCATTGACAACGAGTGACTATTGCAATTTTTAAAGCCTTGTACGACAAGGACATTTGTATGTGTCCCTATTACTTAATGTCTATTCAGTGCATTTTTCAAGCTTCAGCGGTAAGCAAGCGAAAGAAGAAGAGAAACAATATGATTTTCAATGTTCTTTTACATATTATTTTGTGTCGTGGTGTCATTTAATTGTATTATCTACTGTTTTTCTTGTTAACTACTCTAGTTTGGAACAAGTTTTTTCGGACGGAGTATAAGGCCCTGTATAATGGGAGGTGCTTAGAGAGATGCTTAGAAAAATAAACCGGATTTTTCGGAAGCACCGGTGCCTATTTCTACAGGAGAGACGCTTAGTTAAACGTCTATCCTGTACAAATAAGCACCGGTGCTTAAGAAAAGCTTGGTTTATTTCTCTAAATACCTCCCCTAAGCACCTACCATTGTACAAGGCCTAAAATATTGAGATGCCCTTTTGAGTGTCTTCTAAAAAAACGTGCAAGGGCACATTCGAATAACGTGTTTTTTTAGTGAGACAAGATTAATGTATGTTTCTGTAATAAAAATAATAATTAACACAAAGGCTGTACAATCTGCTCCCTAGAAATCGCAGTACATGGGCTCGAATCGCCTTGACACGGGCCTGGAGGAAGAGTATGGGCCCATTAAGAAAAATTCACTCTAACCCGCAAAAAAAAAATTCACTCTATTTGCTAAAAGAAATCATTATTCTTTTTTTTCACTCTCGTCAGTGGACAGAGTTAACCGGAGAGGAAAAAGGGGACACGAAACCACCGTGGCTGCAATGGCGTCGCCCGCTCCCGCTCCCGCGACCGCGAAGCCCATCGCTCTCCGGCGGCCGCCGGTCCCAGTCCGCGGCGGGTTCTGCCCGGTGCGTCCGTCCATGGCTGCAGCGGCAGGCCGGCTCAGAGTCTCGGCCTCCGCTTCCGCCTCGGACGTGCCCGACTTCCTCTCCTCCGACTGGTCGGTACCCCCGTCCCGTACTACTACCTTCGATTGCCCTGTCGTATTTCGTTCCTGGCTCCGGATACTCACGCGTGCTAAACTCAATGTCGATTGGATTACCTGGTAGCAGACCGGGGGGATCTTGGGTAGCGTAGCCAGGCAGAGAATTTGGGCAGTGGGCATTTCTAGGGATGTGATGCCCCTCTCCTGTCATCTAGCATCTAGAATGGGGTATATGCTCAGAATTTTAGCATGGAAGAAGGAGCACTGTTTCCATCAGGATATACGTATGACTCAGGATCAGATCAAAATTAGAAGAAGAAAAGCTGCCATTTTCTAGCCAGATTGTGTATTCATTTCAGATGCATATCTTGACTCAGTTTTGTATGCCACTAGAAATCAGTGACATGTTATTCTTATCGACGATGACAAAATATATCTCCATTCCTGCAGTAGTAGTGTGCAGGCTTGACAAAGGCCACTAGAGATCAGATTAAATGAACTGCTAATTTCATGGTTTGGTAAAGCCAAGTAGCCAACTACCAAGTCCTCATCCTTCATTTTTGTTACAATAAAGAGTACTAGATGAATTTAACTGACACCAATGCCGCGATTTGGTGTTCTGTCAAACGACGGCATACCATATTAGTTATGCCACTAGAATACCGGCGATGACAAAAATTACCTTCATTCCTGCATTAGTAGTGTGCCGGCTTGACAAAGGCCATTGGCGATCAGATTAAATGAACTGCTAATTTCACGGTTTGATAAAGCCAAGTAGCCAACTATCAATCCCCATCCTTCATTTTTGTTACAACAGAGAGTACTAGATGAATTTAACTGACACCAATGCCGCATTTGATGTTCTGTCAAACGACGACATACCATATTAGTTATGCCAGAGCCCAGAGTTCATTTTCACCATTCAACTACTAAAACAGTCCTGCTTTTGTTGCCTTTTTCTTTTCTGGGGCTGTAATGTTAAACTGATACTCTAGTTGGCCGTTTGGGGCTTCACTGATTTATAAAGCCAGGAAGATGCCTTTCATCTAAAAAAGAGTCACAGCCTTAGCTATAGATAGTACAGGCATGGGCGCAAGAGTGCCAGGCATCATGCCAGCTACTCAGTCAGTTGGATTTGCTTGAGTAGACATACCAACACCATGACAGTTAGACCTGAGAAGCATGTTATGTACTGGTTCTGTGGGTCTGAGGAGGTAGGGAGGGATGTGGTTGAGAGGAGGGCGTCTGGGGTCCTTCTCTTGGTGTGGCAGAGGGAAGCACAACTCTTCAACCCCCTTATGCTGAGGGCATACAATAAGATGACCTCTTATCTCCTACAGGAACCAAACTAAATCTTATCCCTAACAAACCAAATCTTATCTAATCAAAGTCTATCCAGCCATTTCTTCCATGTGGAATGTGTGTCAACTGCATGTTTTTAGTGCGACATTTTATTTTCTCTGTGTTGATCTACCGATCTGATTAAAAGTTATTTCTGCTACTTGGTTTTATGTACTCTCCACATGCATTTTACTTTGGGCCCTACCTTAGAGAATTGCTTAATTAACTGAGAAGCAAAGTGGTTGGCAGATTACATCTTCACAAATTACAGTGAGAAGTTAACTAGCAGTTGTGACATGCGTAACTTTGCCTATGAAGTATTCTTGTAGGCAAGAAGCTAATCAAACATCCTGATATATAACAGTTAGGCTGGCATTGCACATGTTGTGTATTACCATATGGTATCTTTCTATTGTTTCCCTGTCTCATTCTTTCCATTCTAATTCAGGCTTGAAACACGCAAGAAGAAGCCTTTGGGCCCCAGGTTGAATGTAATTCCCCAACTGAAAGCAAACTTTCAAATATCATAATATTGAAGTGCCAAGCTTACACGTTCAGCATGGTACTCCATCTTTCAGTTTAATGCAGAAGAAGCAGTGGAGTACCAGCTTGAGGCCTTGAAATACAATGACAAACCCCGCCCGGATTATGGGGTTGAGGTCATGTACCGGGTAATAGGCTAATAGCACGGGCATGAAAATTATTCGTTTTCTCTGGCATCGTGCTGAACTGCTGATGAAAGCTATGTCAATCTAACAGTCTTGTTATCTCTAGTTTGCAGGCTTTAATCCATTTGAAAGGTCAACTTATTTTGGACGACAGTTTGATCTTGGGCAGGTACTAATTAAGATAGAAACATTTCCTTGTGACCTATATTGGTAGTCAACAGTTGTCATCCTTACTAATTGCCGCCGATACTGTTTCAGTTCGAACGTTTCCGGCGGATATTTCACCATTCAACTTACAGAGTGCTGCTTGGCCACAAAGAAAGAGAGATATTAAGCAGATTATGGGTTGAAGAGGTTTCCCCCTTGCCCCTTCTACTTGCTTGAATGAGTCAAAGTAACACAAACCAGATAAAAGCATAGTATCATCACGCTGAAATAAATTCATGAGTACCATTCTCTTCTGTCCAACTTTTAACAAAGATTATGCCCTGGATCTCATTGTGCCGGCAGAATCAATTTAAGCAGAGAGTTTGGATCCGAGGAGCTCGCCCGGAGGAAGAAGAGATATTCCAGTTTACAATGGTTCAGGTACCTGTCACGGTCACCACATCTCCCTGTTTCCTACATTCCAGCTACCGGCCTATTTTGAACGGATTTCTGCTGTAGAGAGTTGGCGGCTCGTGGGACGGCTACTGGCTAACCGAGAGCTTGACAAACGACGACGGGGACGCATTCTCAGGCGGGGTTGCTTATTGACAGGCATGTACATATACACTCAACTTTCAGCGTATAGATCGATGCCTATACGAATACTAGCAAACTAGAAAATGTAAGTATGAGTTGATGGTCCAGATATAGTTGACGTTTGCGACGACTGTCCATGTAGATGACACACTAGCAGAAGAAAGGAATTTGCGGTGGAATTAGCTGGTGTGTTCCCATCCTGTAAAGCATCTCATCATGTCAACCATACACTACCAGATCTAAGCTATATATATACTTACAAGACAATCGCTTTCAAGATAGAAAAGGGTCATGCTTGTAGAGTAGTATTTTGTCTGCTTGGTTCCGTAGGTGGACAAAACACCCGGATTCTGGATGTCTTGGAAAGGTTGCTGAGCCGAACACACAGGAAGGAACCAAAGTTCATCACCAAACCTCACCAGACACCAGCAACTTGCTTGGGGGCCTTTCTGGCTCTTGTATATCATTCCGAGTTCGACCAATCAGAAGCACGGTTCGTCGCGAGCACCTGACTTGCGAGTTCGTCTTCGATGCTTCATCCTTCTCTCTTGGTAACTGGTCATTTCACCTGTATCGGTCCAGGTTTTCTGTTGGCGGGTTCCGTTCTGATCGGCGTGTGTTGCGGTGAGACCTGCTGGTACTAAAAAACAGCAAGGACATGGACCGCAAGGCTACCAGTCTGACATGCTACTCACCTGAAGGCGGAGAGGACAGAAGGATGAAGCTTGCGGACGGTGCAGATGATCGTCGCCGTCTGCCGACGCCGATTCCACATATGGAGTAGCACATGAATGAAACGAATCTGCGGTAGGTTTGGCTGCTGTGCTCTCATTCTGCAAAGGTTTCGTCGTGCCAACCATGCCGTGAAATGCATAGAAAACAGTCGTTGTCAAGACAAACAAGTGTATAGAAGAGAGGAGTTACGGCCGTAATGAGCTTGCAAAACAAAAGTTCACCCCTAAAGAAAAGCTTGTAAAAGGTTCTCCGGTGTTCATGTAAAAACAGAAGGTTCTGCATTGTCAATCAATTTTGTAACGTATACTTGTGTGGTTTTTTTTTTTTTTTTGAACCAGGCCTTAACCCCTTTCCATTATAAGCATAATGGAAATACATAGTTCAGTAACCAAAGACCCAAAAGCCACACTCAACCTAAGGAAGCTAGAAAGGGGTAAGGCGAGCTCAAGGCACCTCTGGGAAACCCACCATGAGCACTCGTCCTCGAGCAGCTCATTGCGGGGCGAAAACCCAGTAACACCCGTGATCACAACACCCGTGATCACGCAAACCTCTAGGACCTAAACAAAAAGGTAGTCTCCAAAAGGAACCCATAACAGTATAATACCACCATGCCCACAGGCTCACAAACGAGCAAACGGAGCACTCGCGCAGGAGTGAGGTAGCCTATCCTGACAGAAGAAAACTTGAAGCCTCGAAGCGATGGAGGGGGATCAGTTCGTCGCTGACTTGGTAGGAGCCGCGCAGATTCTCATCATCATTGAAGCACTGGACCTGAGCATCTTGGCTCCGCGTTCCATGAACTCCCGATCATCACCAGCCATCAAACATGCCCAGTATGTCAAAAAACCACAAGCAGCATACACCACATTAAAAGGACTTTTAAGAATTTTGTGTTCAAAAGTAGCCTGGTTACGACAGTTCCAAATCGCCCAACAGACTGCTGCCAAACCAGAGGTGTAAAATTTAACTCCATCAGGAAGGAAAATATAACACCGGGAGAAGTACTGCCAAATGTTGTTCGGACAGAGAGACGTGCCCAATACACATCCAACCATCCTCCAGATCACCCGAGCAACAGGGCAGGTAAAGAAAGGGTGTTGGGAAGTTTCCATATTATTGCAGAGCCCAGTTACGCCTTCTCATGACTTCTCTAGTCAAAACCGCGTCTTGAAACACTTGCCAAAGAAATATTCGGATTTTGGGGGGAATTTTTGCTTTCCAGATCCATCTATAATCACATCCAGCCAGGGGTCTTTCCAAATAGGCGTAAACCGATTTGGTCGAGAATTTACCTTTTTTACCCAAAGTCCAGCTAATCTGATCAGCCTCATCAGATAAATGTCAGGAGTTAACCACCTCCACCAGATCGTTCCACTGACCCGTAAGGGGAGGATGAAGATTTCTTCTAAACATGTCATTACCCTCAAAGTTCTTAAATTCAGCAACAGTAATCTCCTGAAAATTACAAATGCTGAATAAGACCGAAAATTTATCATGCAAGGGAGCAGCACCTCTGATGGGATCATTCCAAATTCTGGCAACATTTCCAGAGTTTAAGATCACTTCCCTACCTGCCAAATATTTTTTTCTTTACTTTCATAATAGCTTTCCAGACGGGGGAATCCTCAAATTTACTTTTCACAGAGGGGACCGTATCATTTCTGAAATACTTAGCACGAATTACCTCCTGCCAAAGGCCTTGCTGGGTTTCCAGTTTCCACCACCACTTGGTGAGGAGACTGATATTCTGTCTATGCAGATCTTTAACTCCTAACCCCCCCTTTGTTTTTGGATCTACATATTCTAGACCACTTGACCAAGTGATATCTTTTCCGACCATCAGTCTCTTGCCAAAAGAACTTTTTTCTATGCTTATCTAATTTTTCAATAACCTTCTTAGATAGCATAAACATAGACATGTAGTAAAAAATGATGCTAGTAAGGGAAGAGTTGAGTAAGGTCAATCTCCCCCCTGAAGATGCTGCATTTCCAATCCAGGACTCACAACATTTTAGGAATTTATCATCCACAAAGTTCCAATCTAACGCACAGAGAGTGGAATAACTCACAGGAATCCCTAAATATTTCATAGGAAAGTGGCCAATTTGGCAATTGAAAAGCTCGGAGTAAAAGGTAAGTATGCCATCATCATCCCCCTATGCATAAGATTTCACTTTTTAGGAAATTTATTTTAAGTCCCGACATGAGCTCAAATGTATAAAGCAAGAGTTTCAAATTGACCGCAGCTTCTTTGTTATGCTCAAAGCAAATGACAGTATCGTCTGCATATTGGAGGATAGCCACACCTCCATTGATCAGGTCCGGGGCCAGGCCTGTCAGCATTTTCTCTTTTTGAGCATTAAGGATCATTTTAGATAGGGCTTCTACAGCCATATTGAACAAAAAAGGCGAGTGCGGGTCCCCTTGTCGCACTCCTTTGCAGCTCTGGAAATAGAGGCCCTTTTCATTATTCAATTTAATGTTAATGGTCCCATTTCTCAGGATATTCTGGATCCAGCCACACCACACAGGGCCAAACCCTCTGCTTTTATGGCACTCAAGAAGGAAATCCCAAATGTACAGAAAAATGTATACTTGCGTGGTTGAGTCAACCATACCGTCAAATGTACAGAAAAGAGTCGTTATCAAGACAAAAAAAAATGTACTAGAAAATAAGAGTTACGGTTAAGCTTGTAAAGTACTCCAGTGCTAATTTTGTATAGTATATAATGCACTTGCGTGATTGAGTTGATTCTGGATATCGAGGTTGAATGTCTGTTGTGCCAAAACCCTTTTTTTTTCCTACTCTGATCTGATCATTCTGCATTGACCAATCACTTAGCAGAAGGCCGTCCCGCTGCGCAAGCGCCTGAGTCATCTTGGATGCTGCTTCCTCCTTCCCTCCCTTCGTCTTCGTGGTCACTTCACGTGTTGGACATTGTAGTATATCGGTCCGTCGAGGTTCTGCATTGACGGGATCCATACACCGATACACGTCCCGTCAGCGCGTGTTGCGGCGAGAGACCTGCTGAGACTAAAAAACACCATGGGAGACATGGACCGCGAGGGAGCCATACACGTCGTGACATGCCCGTTTCACTCTCACCTTTGGTTGCTGAGCAGAACGCAAGGCGCTGTCTCTGTCGGAAGAAGCCATGGTTAATCACCAAACCTCACCAGACGCCAGCAACCTGCTTCCCTTTTTACTCTTAAAGCATTTATAGACGGACGTCCTCAAACGGTTGAGTATACGTGTTGTATATCTTTGTGTATTGAGCCCATCTCCTAGTTGCCTTGTATAGTTAAGGATATACATCATATATACATGTGTTTCCATCTGAGAAATACAACACGTAATTCTCACATCATACATGGTATCAGAGTCAAGAAGTCTTGAGTTCAAGACTCGGCTAACGCAATTAAAATTGCAGTCAACTTTCGGTCCACATTTAGGCTGAGGGAGCCACACGTGAGGGAAGTGTTGACGTATAATGTGATGTCTAGTCTCTTCCATCAGATCGGTCTTTTGGTTGCATTGGTTAGAGCATGCATTTGTACAGCGGCAGCATTTTCAATTCTGTACCTATTACTTTGTCTAACATATTTGTGTCACATCATCTTATTAAGATCCTTATTTCCGTTCGTTGTTTAACTCGTGAAAATCCTGTTACTGTCGATTTTAACGGGCTTGGTTTTTGTGTCAAAGACGCTCGAATCAGGATGGTACTTCACCAATGTGACAGCCTCGACGAACTATATCCGGTGCATCCGCCGTCCACTTCCACCAACGCATCGGTTGCTCTCTCTGCTGGCGTCGATCTCTGGCACGCTCGTTTGGGTCATCCCAATCCCGTCACACTTCGTCATATTTTTAGGAGTTTCAGTTTCAGTTGTAATAAGACAGAGGATCACACCTGTCATGCATGTCGTGTCGGCAAACATATTCACCTCCCGTTTAATAACTACATCACCATAGCTTCTTTCCCTTTTAGTTGATTCATAGCGATGTGTGGACCTCTTCGGTTTCTAGTAATTCAGGTTATTTATATTATCTGGTTATCCTTAATAATTATTCTCACTATGTGTGGACTTTTCCTTTACGACGAAAGTCGAATGCACTCTCCACTTTGACGGCTTTTTACTCTTATGTCAGCACGCAGTTTGGGCTCCCATTCTTATCTTCAGACTGACAATGAAAAAGAGTTCGACAACCTTGCTTTCCACACTTTTCTGTCGCACCACGGCACAATTTTTCGTCTCACATGCCCGTATATTTCACAGTAGAACGGTCGAGCCAAACGCGTCCTTCGCACTTTCAACGACTGCGTTCGCACGCTCCTGTTCCACGCTAACGTGTCGCCTCGTTTCTGGCCGGACGCACTCGCTACTGCTTCACTTCTCCTTAACCTTCGACCCTGTCGCCCACGGTGGAACTATGCACCTCACCATCTTCTCTTCAGTACGCCCCCATCTTATGATGGCTTGCCTATTTTCAGGTGTCTTTACTATCCTAGCACTGCCGACTCCGCTCCTCACAAATTCGCACCCCGTTTTGTCGCTTGCATCTTCATCGGCTACCCCTATAACTTCAAGGGATATCAGTGCTACGATCCCGTCTCCGACCGTGTGTTCACTTCCCGGCATGTTTACTTTGAAGCATGTCTTTCCGTTTTAGCAGGTACCCCCAGCTGTTCCTCTCGTCACCGGTGACGCGGGCTCCTCGACGCCCCTCCCAGGGCGCTCGTGCGCCTCTCTTGGCCCGCCCCTAGCTTTGAGGCGCGCTCGCCGCATGCGGCGCCCCCTACGGGCGCGACACCGGCGCCCCCTCCTCCTGCGGCGATGGCGCCCGCGGCTCCCGCGGCCCCCTCGGCGCCCGCGGCCTCGCCAGCTCCCGCGGCTCCTGTGGTCCTCTCGGCGCCGGCGGCCCCTGTGGACCTCCCGGTGCTCGCTGCCCCCGCGGCTCCCCCGGCCTCTTCGGCGCCCCCCCTTCCCCCGGCGCCTGTGGCCGGTCCGGTCACCCGTGTCCGTACGGGCGTTTTTCGCCCGAGCTCGTGCTACGCCTCGGATGACTACGCCCATGCGGTGTCCACCTCTGAGCCATCGCCGTTGTCGTCCTTTGTTCAAGCCGCTCTTTGTGACCCGCTCTGGATGGCTGCGATGCAAGAGGAGTTTGCCGCCCTGTTGCGCAACCAAATGTGGCGGCTTGTTCCCCGTCCCCGGCACGCCAACGTGATTACGGGAAGTGGGTCTTCAAACACAAGCTCTGTCCTTACGGTACCCTTGATCGCTATAAAGTGTGCTGGGTCGTTCGTGGCTTCCGACAGCATGTTGGCATCGACTTCACCAACACCTTCCCTCCGGTCGTCAAGCCCAGCAAGATACACTCGGTTCTCCACCTTGCGGTCTCCCGTGCTTGGCCGGTGCACCAGATGGACGTCTCCAACGCTTTCCTCCATGGTCACCTCGAGGAGCAGGTCTTCTGCCAGCAGCCCACCGGGTTTTTTGACCCAGCGCTTCCCGACCATGTGTGCCTGTTTTCGCGGTCGTTATACGGACTCAAGCAGGCTCCTCGCGCTTGGTACCAGTGCATCGTTGGTGCTCTCCAGTACCTCACTCTGACTCGACCGGAGATCCAGTATGCCGTGCAGCAGGTGTGTCTTCATATGTATGCTCCTCGAGACGTTCACTGGACGGGTTGCCCTGACACTCGTCGCTCCACCTTGGACCCTCACTTATCTCGTGACCGTCCAAGTGGTAGCCTACGATCTCTCGTTCCAGTGATGAGGCTGAGTATCGTGTGGTGGCCAACGTCGTCGCCGAGTGTTCGTGGCTTCGCCAGCTGCTTCAGGAGCTCTCTTGCCCTGTTGACCGTGCCACGGTGGTCTACTGCGACAACGTCTTGGCGGTCTACCTCTCCGCTAACCCGGTACATCATCGGCGGACCAAGCATATTGACTTGGATATTCATTTTGTTCGGGAACAGGTGGCTCTTGGCCATATTCGTGTTTTACACGTCCCTACTTCTCTAAATTTGCAGATATCATGACCAAGGGCTTGCCTACGACGTCATTTGAGGAGTTCCGGTCCAGTCTTTGCGTCAGCCGCGGTGGCGCTTCGACT